>NW_027513022.1:1260739-1575924 GCF_048772815.1 Callospermophilus lateralis
AACCTGGTCAGCATGAAGGGATGTGTATGCATCAGCCTCTCTCTTCTTAATGTAGAGAAGATGGTCCAAACCAGTCCTAGGTGGAGAGCTGTTCCCGGGTGCCCATGGTTTATATACCATTCTAACTTGTGAAAATGTCATAGGAAGTAGGGGCAGCCTCCATATAATGGGACACTTGAAAGCAACTGTTAGGACAAAGTGGTTGCCAAGGAAGTGACCTCATTCAGTTCCTGAAGCATTGACCTACCTCACTTCCTTGGTGATGGAACTCTCTGAACTTGGGATCCAGGATGCCAGGCACCCGGAGCCAGTCAAGTCTCAGGCCCAGGGGTTTAACTTGTTTGGATTTACAAAGGAGAGTGTTAGTCTTTCTTGGTACCTTAAGATATAAGGATGGCCAAATACCAGGAGAGCTCTGAATAGGGGCCTTTCCTCAGAAAGCAGGTAGTGGTTGGCCACTGGCTCCTGAAAACTTCACAGAGTTGGGAAAGAAGAGCAGATCTGAGACAAGACAGGCCATTTCGGGGGAACATACTGTGGCCCACCAGTCAGAGGAAACTCTGGATAGTCACAGATTTTAATGGGGGAAAGATGTGCCTTCGTGGGTGTGGGTGTGATTTTGTGGTTTTGTCTCATGATCTGAGAATAGGTAGGAAAGGCGTTTTTTTCTTTGATTTGTAGTGGTCTGCTTCTAGTAAGACGTTTGACAAGGCGAGTGTTTCTATGTCTGTGTATGCTACTGTGTCCGTGGTTGTAGACATTAGAAAAGAGAATGCAACAATTGATGTGTCCTGTATAGTAGAAAGCTTCCCAGCATTCATCCTGCCCAATTTATGAATGGACTGCCGCTTGCCTTATAAATGGCCAACACCTGCTAACTTCCTAAGTTCCTGTTTTCTTCCTGAATTCTCGCCACTCTCCAGAATAGACTCATGGTTTTTGTCCAAAATATGTACCACCTCCAAGCTCTGTGACATGTCCATGTACTGGATAGCTGGAGGGAATGGCGAGCATCTCAGAAAACTCAGATATCAGTGTGACCAGGAAAGTCTCAGTGGAGAAACCCTGCTTTGGACTTTTTCTTACCTATTGTTCTGTTGCCCTGAATGTCAGGAAGGTCTTTGCCTCAGGCCACCCCTTTGTGAACCCTGAAGAAAACAGTTTTCAAATGGAAATGAATGGGCATCACCTGTGGCTCTTTGCTTAATTGCTTTGGAAAAGGATGTGTCTGAATCAGCCTCTTGGCCCTGTGTGAGGCTGTGGCTTAGATTCTCAGCACCTGATTAATCCAAAGACAGATCCCATGTGTGCATCCAAAACCAAAATTGCCAAAAGAGCAGTTATTGTGAATGAAGTCTCTTGACTTCATTTCTAAGGTTCCTGAGGCCCATCAAGTGAGAATAGGCATCCTTTGGGTAAAATGAGTTCTTCAAAGCCCTGTGGAGGCTAGCCCAGAGGGTTTTGGTTTGTCTCATGACTCCCAATCATATAAAGAATCTATACCTGACATTCAGTAGGCCTCAAATTGGAGATGCAGAGCAGTATTAACAGCAGGCCTATTTGATCACTCCTGGTTCACAAGAAGGGTTTCCAGGCCACCCGGACTTTAGGCAAATGAGCGGCAAGAGAGCTTATTTTTCACACCATCTTGGGCTGCACCCCTCATGGAAAACTCCAGCCAGAAGTTATGATGAGTGTCTATATGTAAGAAGATGAGGGCCCTGTGGGTGTGTTTTGGTTTTCATTGTGGTCATTTTTGTGGCGGTTGGAAGAGATGACTGGGCCTACCTGGGCTTGAACTCTGGTGTGATTCCTCTTAGAGACTGAGTTCTGGAACTGACCTCAGAGAAGTACTGCCATGAAATGTGTTGGGATTTTAGAAGGCCACGCATCAGAATCGCCCTTGGAAACTGAGATAGAGGTCCAGGGAGGCTTTCCACAGGGCACTGGGAATCTCAGCCAGGATATCACATGATTTTATTCTTAAAGACTTGGCAGCCAAAGTTGAGAGTCTAAACACACATGGACCTCACATTGTAGACCTCAGTGATCCTGGCTTCATGTGAACTTTTGGCCACTCTTTGGGAAGCTTGCCTGTGAGTGTTCTCCAGAGATTTCATTGAAATGAGCTTCCTCACCATATAATGTTTCCTGCATGAATTGAAACCCACAGTAACTCCAACTTCATCCTTCAAAAATGGCTAAATAAATACCATCAAATTTCTGAAATTCCCAGACCAGGTGGCACTGGAGAACCTTTGGATATCCTGTTGCTGATCATGAGTGAAAGAATTCCCCACACAAAGACACTTCGCTAGGAGAATTCCAATTTTATTGCAAAAAGCTGTGTGCTTACATAGAACTAAAGGGGTGATGGTAGGGCTTAGATAAATGGCAGGGCACCAATTTATTGGCAAGTTCTTTCAGATATCAGCTCCGGAGCCAAGGAATTAGTTCTCATTGGGGCTAAGGTTCCCCGCCAGAGAGATTTGAAATTGGCGCCGACGGGAGAGTTCACACGGGCGGGAACTTTTTGCATCACTGCAGAAAAGAGGAAGGTAGGAAGAAAAAGTCCTTAGGCACCATGTTGGGGTTTTTACTCTGGGGAATGGCTGCCATTTATACTTTTCCCAACATTCCTCCCTTTTTGTTTTCTTAGGAAGTGTGGCGTTGTTGGTCAGATCCGGCTGCTTCTTGCTGTTTGGGGGAGCTGTGGGGCCTAGAATGGGAAGTGGAGGAATTCTCGGGGGGCAGGTCTGGGGATATCATGGCAGCCAGAAAGAAAACCCAGTGGCTACAGACAGCTACTTCCATAGGGGTGAAGTCTATGAAAGTTCCCTGAAGCCTCAAGTTGTCGATGGCATTGAACCAGTCCTGGATGGAGGAGTTTGTTGGTATCAGTCACTGGTCCTGTTTCAGAGACTCTGGGAAATACTGGAAGCGTTGCCTGGACATGGCATCACCAGCACCTGAAGAAGATCAGAGCGAATAAAAACAGAATTAAGATAAAAATTAAAGCAAAGGTCAATTTTTGGCAGAAGTACCATGTTGGGGGACTGACAGAGAAGAGGCCAAGGGCCATGAGGAAACTTAGAAGGACATAAAGACTCATTAATCCAGGATGGCAGATTAAAAGGTTCTCCGAGCTCGTTGTCTCTCGCCGTCTGATGTCTGTTGCATTCCATCGTGCCTGGTAGTGAGCTTCAGCACTGAGTGAACTGTTCTCTTGGAGATGTTGGGGGTTCATCAGTCATCAGAGGCTGCTAGTGCCTAAGCAAAAGCTGGTTGAATGTTTGATTAGAAATTTTTTTTCAGTTGGGTTTGAAGGCACTTCATTATGCAGGGCAAGAGAGCACAAAAAAGGAGCATCCCAATAAGGGGCCCCAAGATTGGTAGTAAGTACATGGCAAGAAAGGATTGGAAGCAATTGGGTTGATAATTCCTGCAATTTAACAACATTTTTTTCTATTAGGCAAGATTCATTAACATAATGACAACATTCCTCTCTGAGGAACAGGCATGTTCCCCCTTTTTCTGCAATGAGAAGATCAATTGCCCTTCGGTTCTGTAAAGCCAGTTGTGCCAATGAAGTAACCGTCACTGCAAGGAGCCCAGAAACTGAGCAGTGTTATCAAGTGCTTCCTGCAGTTTTTGTTGCAGGTCATTGGATGCCCATAGAGCATGACCTATAGCTTCACCAGAGAGTTCGAGACTCGCCGCTGAGGTTGTTAATGTGAGGCCTACCAGAACCGGCAGAAAGACTGCCCTAAGGGTGCAGGAAGGTAGGGCCACCTGTCGGAATTCGATGGGAGTATACAAAGACAGCTGAGGAACTACCGTAACCAAGAAACAGATGCCAGAGACATTGATCGTTGAGGTACTTATAGACCCGTTACACCAGAGAAAATGTCCAGGTTTCATAAATCAGGGCTCGATGGGGTGCTAAAGCACAAGGAACAAATGGGTAAAGAATTCATTATTGTCAGGTGGAAACAGATGAAAGGAAATAAAGTATTGGTGGAACAACTTTCCCATAGTGGGATACGTGTCACATGTAGGGGTTTTCCTTTCTTAGAGAAATTGTAGGTTTTTGCTGAAATATTTCCTGCCGCTAATGGGACCGCTGCTAGAAGTGGACGACTAAGTGAAGCACAGAGAAAGAACTGAGAAGTAGGCACAGAAAGAGGGGTGGAGTTTAATAATCAAAGAGTTTGGTGTAGCAAATTGAGCCATGTGGGAGGGGGACCTGAGGGGGTTGAAGGCTCTGAATCCTCTTTAAATGAGCTATGGATAAGATCTCGAAGTTTTGATTCTGACTCCTTAATGTGTTCGACTACCTGGATGGTTGCCTTAGGTGGCGTAATCAGGGTGCGGCCAACAGTCATCCACATTGTGGGTCTGGCTGAGGTTGTCCGAGCATAGACAGCAAACTCAACATAGTCCCAACGTTTGGCCTTGGGGTCAGGTATATCTAAAGTATACCATCCATTGTTATTGGATGAAGAGCCTTTATGCCACTTTAGGTAACTAGAAGTCCACCCTTCATGGTAACCAAGTGAGTGGTAAGAATAGCTACCACATTCATGATGGAACCTGCATGACTTATAGGGGCACCCATTATATATCTCAGGCCACCAATGACAATAGTCTTTGGTTTGATGAAAAAGGAAGCAAATGAAAGGCCAGTTCCAGCTACCAGGGACGAAGGTCCTTGAAGGTGACAATTTTAGGGAAATAGATGTGCAGTTGTGGATGAAGCAAGCAGTTGCATCCACTGCGTGGACATTCTGCATGCCATGTTCTGAGTATCATTCCCGAAGAGTGAAAAAATACATTGTAGCAGAGGAGGGTAGATACCAGTCCTGACAGAGCACAGAAAATAAGCAGAGCACAAAAAACAAGCAGTTAGAGAAGACTAGGGTGTTGGGAGAGCTCATTGTGCCTTCTTTAAGAGGAATTGTTCTGCGGGAAACACCGTGTTAGCCGCAACTTAAATGTGTGAGATGGGAGTGGAGAGCAGGAGTAAAGGGGAGGTTCAGGAGGTGATTCTTGGAGTTCCTCTGGGGTGGTCCTGTCGTCATCAGGTGGGACTCTTGGTGATATGGCTTCAACCTAGATATGTGAATCGAAGGGGTGAGACAGTTGTCTGATAAGGAGAGTTAGGTGGAGTTGGGGGTACAGAGAATGACAGGATAGGGGCCTTCCCATTTTGGGGCAAGAGGCCCGTTCTCCTCTGGGGTATTATAATAGACTAGACTCCCAGCTGTTAATGGAGGAGTGTTTGGAGTGGGGACTGGGTCCAGAAGAAGCCAGTCCTGATATTTCCAGAGTTCCGAGCAAAGATAAAACAAGAGAGGCAAAGACAAATCTCGGGTGAGAGGTCCTTGTGAAATGACCAACCCAGGGGGGATAAGAGGTCTTGAATACCTTATCTCAAAGGGAGACCGTAAAGATGGTTTCTTAGGTAGAGCTCTGATTCAAAACAAATCCAAGGGAAGGAGTTTGACCCAGTCTAAGTTTAATTCCATTGTCAATTTGGTAAGGACTTCCTTTAGAGTACGATTTACCCTTTCCACTTTCCCTGAAGCCTGAAGGTGATATGGACAGTGAAAATGTCACTTGAAGGAGAGGGCTTGAGAGACCTTTTGTGTGATCCTAGAAATAAACTCAGGGCCATTGTCAGATTGTAGGAAAGTGGGCATTCCAAACCTGGGGATGATGACTGTCAGAAAGATTGAAGCTACAGTGGAAGCCTTTTATTGGAAATGGGAAATGCCTGAACCCAACCAGAGAAAGTGTCCACAAAGACAAGGAGGTATTTAGTGTGCCATACTTTGGGCATGTTGGTGAAGTGTACCTGCCAGTCAGCAGTGGGAATGTGTCCCCGGGCTTGGTGGGAAGGGAAAGGTTTGGGCCTTAAAAAAGTATGAGGGTTGGTCCGCTGACAGATCTGACAATTAGAGGCTATATTCTGTAGCATGGCTTTGTCAGAGGGGGTGAGGGAGAAGAAGCTCTGTAAAAAGAGGGTCAAAGACTGAGAATCGGAATGGAATAGAGTATAAAGGAACTTGAAAAGATCCTTGTTCTTACTGGAAGAAGTAGTGGCTTCAGATGAGATGTCTAAAGTGGCCATTATATGTCCCCCAATGGGGGCAATAACTGGAAGTGGTGGCAGCCATTCGTGCCGCCTGGTCAGCTTTGGCATTGCTCTCAGTGATAAGAGAGCCGTCCTTCTGATGGGACCTACAATGGACAACTCCCAACTGGGTGGGAAAGTGGGAGGCCTCTATCAGATTGCTTATAAGAGCCGAATTAGTGATCACATTACCTTTGGTGGTAAGTAGTCCTCGCTCCTTTCATATTGCAGCATGGGAAAATAAGATATGGAAGACATATTTTGAGTCAGTATAAAGGGTAAGGGATTTGCCTTGTGCTAGAAGGCAGGCACGAGTGGCTGCTATGAGTTCAGTCTGCTGGTTGGTAGTTCCTGAAGGTAGAGCTTTGGCCTCTATAATCTCAGTGGCTGAAACTCCAGTGTATCCAGAGTAATGAGTGCCATTCTGCCTAAAGAAACTGCCGTCAGTGAACCAGATAAGGTCAGGCTTGGTGAGTGGTCCCTCAGAAATTGAAGAATGACAGGGAAGGAAATCATCTAAGGTTTCCAAGCAATTATGAATTGTTGTGTTAGACGTGGGAGTCATTGGGAGCAGTGAGGCAGGGTTCAGTGCAGAGCAGGGGAGGAAAGTAATATTAGGGTTTTCCAGAAATGAAGTGGGGAGCGACAGAACTCTGGATGGAGGAAGGGTTTGAAGGCCCTTATAAGCTAAAAGATCCTTCAAGTGATGTGGGGAGTGAATAGTTCAAGGGGCCCCAAAAGTCAGCTTAGAGGCTTCTTTGTGTAAAATTTGTTCAGCAGCCAGAGCTTTTAAGCAAGGGGCCTACCCACAGATTGTATGGTCTACTTTATTGGACATATATGCCAGAGGTGCAAATGTAGGCCCATAGTTTTGACCTAAGACCCCAAATGCTTGCTCCCCTTTTTCATGGACATATAGATGAAATGGTCTTGAAATATCAGGAAGGTGCAAGGCAGGTGCCTTTAAGAGGAGTTGCTGAAGCCTGCAGAAGTGGTAGTTAGGGGAGGAGGCAAGAGATTCATTAGGGGGTCCCTTTGCTAGGTCATACAGGCTTTTGGCTAGAAGAGAATAATTTGGGATCCAGGCCCTAAAATAAATGCTAGTCCTAGGAATGATAGTATTTCGGCTTTCGTATGGGGCACTGGAAGATCAGAAAGGAGTTGCCTCCTATCCAGTGTTATTTCCTTTTTCCTAGGTGTAAGGCAAAAAACAAGATAGATGAGAAAAAACTGGAAAACATGGGCCTTGTGGGGAGACACCCTATATCCCTTGTATGCTAGGAAATTAAGAAGCTGAGCAGTGTGGGATTGAGAGTGTTCCCAAGAGGGACTACATAGAAGAAGGTCATCGACATACTGAAGGAGAGTAGAGTCAGGACAGGTCGGGTGAAAGGATGTGAGGTCCTGGGCAAGAACTTGGCCAAAGAGATGGGGCCTATACCTGAATCCCTGTTGGAGGACAGTCCAGGTAAGCTGACGAGAATGGCGGGTGTGAGGGTCAGTCCACGTAAAAGCAAAGATATCCTGAGATTCTGATGACAAGGGAATAGAAAAGAATGCATCTTTGAAATCTAGGATCAAGAAGTGGGTAGTAGTGGCATGGATCTGAGAGAGGCAGGGGTAAGGGTTGGGCACTAGCGGGTGGATGGGGACCACAGAGGAGTTGACAAGGTGAAGGTCTTGAACCAGCCTGTAGGACCCGTTAGGTTTCTTAACTGCCAGAATGGGGGGTGTTGAAAGGAGATTGTGTAGGCCTAAGATACCCCTTTCATAATAAATCCTGGATGATGGGTTCTAATCCGAGGAAGGCTGTGGTTGTGAGTAGATATTGTGGTTGACTAATATATCTTGAAGGGTCGTGTAAGACAATATGAATAGGACTTCATTTAGCCATAGAGGGTGTAGTTGTGTCCCAAACCTCAGGGTTAACTGGTTTAGATAGTCGTGGGAGACTGCATGAAGGAGGTGTATTTGCCCCTAGGAACATCATGAGGAAATGAGAGGTAGAATAATGTGGGGTGATATGTGAATGGTGACTTTTAATAGTGAGAGTATGTCATTAAGACATGACGGCCATCTGGGGTTTCTGGGTCGAGTTTTGTGTACTGTTGAAGGGCCTTGGTTAGTCTATCCTGGAAATCTGAAGGTGTTTCCTCCTTCCTTTGAATGACCTCCTGCACCTTTTGAAAGTTAACAGCCTTGCGGGTGGCCTTTTTCAGCCCCGCCAAGAGACAGGATGTAAAATGGTCACGAAACTGTAAGCCTTCACGGGTCTTGTAATCCCATAGGCGATCCTGCTCTGGGACAGCATGAGGGCCTGTGGGGTGGGTAGGATTGATCCTATGATTTTCATCAGCATGGGCTTGGGCTAGCTCCCAGACTCATTGCCTTTCCTTGGGGAGAAGTGTATTGGCCAAGAGCATGTAGATGTCATGATGAGTGAGGCTACATACTTGCAGGACCCATTGAAACTCCCGAATGTAAGTGGTGGGGTCAGTGGTGAAAGAGCCTAACTTCCTCTCTAGCTGAGTAATGTCCGACATGGAAAACGGAACGTGGACTCTGATGACACCCTCGGGACCAGCTACCTCACGAAGGGGTGCAATTGTCTTGGGGGTGGGAAGGAGTCCCTTAGACCTGGTAACAGGAGGACTGAAAGAGGAAGGCGGTGAACAGGAAGGAGAGGGAGAGGAAGGGAGTGTCTCTGTGGAGGAGGAGGAGGTGGAGCAGGCAGAAGAGGGCGGAGGAAAGAGGGATGAAACGGAAGGCGGAGGATCCATGGAATTAGGCAGAGGAAGAGGAAGGTATAGCGGGAGAGAAGGGGCAGATGGGGCTGGGGGATAAGGTGGGGGTTCATCTGTTTGGTCGAATGAGGAAGAATCTGTGAAGTCAGGAATAGAAGTAGGGGAAGAGAGGGGTTTTCAAGCAAAGAGGACCTGAGAGGGAGGGCAAAAGGAGCAGAGATTAGGGTGCTGTGTGTGAAGGCTAAAATCTTACATGCAGGGAATCTCCCTCCACTTTTTCAGATGCTGGCAGTAGTTAAAAAGGTCCCGGAAGAGGTTTGGATCTAAGGAGCCTTCTGGTGGCCAATGATTGCCATTATCCAGTGGATATGTAGGCCAATCATGGGTACAGATTTTGATTAAAAGTTTGGGCTTGATGTCTGGTGTGAGGGAGAGTGTGGCCAGATTTTTTATTAAACATTTGAGAGGTGAGTCTTCAGGTGCAGACTAAGAGGTGCCCATAGTCACAGGGAGAGATGGGAGAGAGAGAGAGAGAGAGAGAGAGAGAGAGAGAGAGAGAGAGAATACGAGTAAGCAAGAAAGACAAAGAGAAAACCCGGGCTGGAACGGCTTCCAGGAAGCTCAGGGCAAACGGGGGTCAGGTGGGCGTCCCCAAAATGACAAGCCATCACGAGGAAATACAGAGGGCACTACCTGGTCATCACCAGTGAAGTGCGATCTGTGAAACCAAAAGGAATTGGAGCCAAGGGCAACCTGACGTCAGGAAAGTTTTCAACTGCAGCAGAAGAAGTCAGTAATGAAAACAAAACTCTGGCTCTGACAGAATGCAATTCCAGGCCGGGAGTTCAGTTTTCGCAGAGCAGAGAGGCAGCTTCAGCCAGACACAGCCACCCCACAGGATACAGCAACTCTAGCCGGCAGCAGCAGCGGCAGTGGAGCAGGAAAATCCATAAAGCCTCTCGTGTAAACTCAGAAGCCTCATGCCCCAAAAAGAAACGAAACACCAGAGGGTCCACTGCAACTAGTAAAGGTCTTAGTGGGAGGAATTCCCTCTCCCCTACCAGGCATCTGGAGTGTGCCTGATGATCACTGTCACAAAACCAGTGGCAGCCTGAAGGGAGTTGGTGAGCCGGGGTCAGGGGAGGATTACTTACATCAGATCAGTGGTGAGTGCAGAAAGCTGGCGTCTGAAAAGAGAGGACTAGGGCAGAGTGTCTCGGCGGAGTGGGGGACGGGGCTCTTGTTGGAAAGAGCTCACCTGTATCCTCTCACGGGGCACCAGAATGAAAGAACTCCCCATGCAAAGACACTTCACCAGAAAATTCCAATTTTATTGCAAAAAGCTGTGTGCTTATATATAACTAAGGGGGAGATGGAAGGGCTTAGATAAATGGCAGGCAACCCATTTATTGGCAAGTTCTTTCAGATATCACCTCCGGAGCCCAGGAATTTGTTCTCATTGGGGCTAAGGTTCTCCGCCAGCGAGATTTGAAATTGGAGGAGGCGGGAGAGTTCACACGGGCGGGAACTTTTCACGCCACTGCAGGAAAGAAGAAGGTAGGAAGAAAAAGTCCTTAGGCACCATGTTGGGAATTTTCTCTGGGTTATGGCTGCCGTGTATACTTTTCCCAACAATGAATATACCAGACAGTGCCTTGATTGACTGGTTTTCATAAAAATGGTTTTTAACAGAGATGCCAGAAAGTTGCATCCTGCTGAGTAGTGGGCCTAGAGCAATGGTGGGCAGGTGTGTGATAAAACATCTGTGGGGTGGCCATGTGGATCTGCCATTGGCTTCCAAATGGCTTGTGACTGACATGGTGAAGCCAGCAGACCCTTATATGTAAAGGCATCTTGATATATGGAGAAGTTTCATGACATTGTTCAGAATCAGGTTGCTATAGTCAAGGAGGCAAGCTATGTGGGATAGAAGTCTTGTTCTTTTATTCTCCTGCAGACCCTGACCCACCACACGTTACAGAACTCCCTCCCGCACTGTGTCCCAGTTGAAAACCTTGCATATCATGAAGCAAATACAAAACTCCCAGTGCAACAGCAAGAAACACCATGAAAATGGAGGATGACCATATGGTTTCACAGTCCACATGGTAGACATTTAGCCCCCAGTGGCCACAGTTTACCTAAAAAGAGAGAATTCAGCCCTGCTGACTCATGTTCATTGAAAAAGAAGAAACCATGTCCTCCAGGTCTCATAGATTCAGTCAGAGCTTTGATGGTCTCACTAGAAAGGAAGCTAAAGCTCCTGACAACAACATATGTTTCAAGTGCCCAACCTCACAGGCAGATTCTCAAGAATTCTCTAGGACAGTAGACCTCCATGTTTGTGGAGTGTTTACCCTGTCCTTTACTTTTGGAAACTCCTCTACCACTTCCAAGGTTTTGAACTCCTGAGCATATTCCATTCCAGATATGTATTCACAGATTTTCTAACTCTTCTCTTCTAATTGTGTCTTACTTAGGGCAAAGGTATTCTCAAGGCATTGTTCTGGATGAGAGTGGGAAGATTTTTGTGTAGCACATATTTACATACACATTGGATTCATTTTCAAATTTTCCATTCGAAATACTGAACCCCTGATACTAACCCATACCGTACTAGACTCTGACTACAAATCCTAATATGATGGAGAAAAATAACCCAAATAGAATAGAAATATAAGCAGTTCACAGGAGGCACGGTGTATATTTGGTTTTGCCTTTTGCATGATATAGGTTAGGAGTTATAAATCTTGTCAATTTTTTGTTGAAATAGTTCTCCATGTGTTTGGAAAGTTAACAAATATGTGAATTTCTGTTTCCCTTTCTCTGTAGGCTATTCAGCACATGTATTTTCATATGCACATATAGAATCTTACCTGGTATCACACGTACATTCCTGTGAGGTGGCTAACTTGGCAGATACAAAGTGTGAGAAGAGATCACTCCTCCTAAACACTTTTGGAACTGAAAATTCGAACTGTGAGTGAGCTTCCTAGTTGAACAACATTATACATAAATCCATGTTCAGTAAAATTAATATTTTTGGATCTGTAGATGATATATATTTCACGATGAATTTTGATTGGCATATATATTGCTACTTTTTAATGTCTTTGTTTGTGTTTTGTATATATATATATATATATATATATATATATATATATATATATATACTCTCCAGATTTTTTAAAATATGAAATATATGCATCTTATTATTCACTCCCTACATTTATTCATGTTCATGTGTGTGGATTTATAGTAAACTTTTCACAACATTATTCTCAGAAGTGTTCATTCACCTGAAATACATATTTTTTTTCCTAGTTCTGAAAACTAACTTCAGTGACTGTTGCATACAAATCCTAATATTTCTCCAGTAACTGATCCAGTTTAACATTAATGCAAGTAGATTCCTATGGGACATGATGTATATTTTGATGTTAGTTTTTATTCAACACTGGTTCATTACTATTTCTTCAATTTATGCACATCATAGTATATATATTTCATCCAGAAGTTAGTAAATTTGTACGCATTTGTTTCGCTTTCAATCACTTCCTGCTTCAGAACACATGTATTCCTCCATGTTTCTTGACTGGTCTTTTCATGAGACTTCTTCCCAAACACATTATTTTTGATTTCCATAATCACTTTTGAAGCAAAACTCACACACTCTTCATGATAAACCATAACCCTAATATTACTATTAGATGTATAACTCGTTGGAATGAATGTATGTATATCAATATAAGATTTCCTGTATTTTTTCAGATATCAATTCGATCCATTATTTAAAGTTGGAACTAGTTATATTATTTATTCACAGTATGGTCTACTCATGAATTATCTCTATATTCATAGACACAGAGTACACCTATTTGTACACCCAATACTAATTTTATGTCTTCAAAATATTGCTGCAAGAAATGGTGGACGAAATACTCATGTCTCCTGATCTATATATTCATTTTATCAAAGTAATATTTTGGACACAAAAAGCAAAGGTCATACTTATGATTGTACCAATGTAAAAGTCATTCTAGCATTGGAGGAAGAGACAACCAAGAGACTGTCTCATGCAACAGCAAAGGGTTTATTCTTGGTCCAGAATGCTGGGGCTCAGACCTAATTTGAATAGAGCCTAGAGCCCTTAGAACATCTTAAGCAGAGCTTACATACTTAACTTGGAGAGGGAAGGGAAGGAAGTTTATTGGTGGTTCAGGGCGAATGGACGGTTTGTGTGCAACTGAGTGAGGGATTACATTCTGCAGTTTGGCATTTGGGGACAGCACATTCTGGGAACAAGATTACCAAACAATTCTCAAGATTTCAATAGTGTTTTGTTAAGAATACAGAAAAACAGGAAGTGACAAATACCTATTTTATTAATCTTTCATTCCCCACTTCTTCTTCTGGTTACGTTTAATCATAAAAGTGATCATTGAGGGATGTCACATTTTATGTCTGCTAGTGGGGTATATTGTTGTCTGATTACCAAAATTTAACTTGTCCAATTTGAGCTTGAAGAAATGAAACTACACGGTGGAGCAAACAGGGTCTAGAGTTAGCAATAATATGATGATTATTAATGGACCGGCCAAAGCTGATAAAAGCGTAGTTTACCAGGGGGACTGTGTGAACGAAGACTGTAACCACCCTTTTGGGGCCTCTCTCTCTCGTTGATGCGCTTTAAGGTGTCTTCTCAATTTACTCATAGATAATTTTACAACCAGTATGATCGGAATAAAAACAACATTCTTCCCTCAATACAGCACAATGGCCCCCTTTTCTCATGAAGAGGAGGTCCAACCCTCGCCTTTTCTGTAAAACAACTTCAGAGAGAGATTTTAAAGATTCCTGTAAGGCTGTGATGGAGGTTTAATATCTTAAAGCTTTGTTCTACTGCTGCTTCTAATTGGGTCATTTGTTGTGTTCCATGGACTACGGCAGTGGTTCCTGTGCCCAGCCCTGCAGCAACTTCTATTCCTAATAGGATGGCTAAAGTGAGGAATACAGATTCCCGGCAGAACCGGGTTGTATGCCCCCCGCTTTTTGATCTTAATGAACCTGCATCATGATAGAGCACTCTGGGAAACATCTGCACCATTACATAATTAATTGCACCAGTTGACAATTTTATGAAAACATAAACAATGTTTAAGTATATAGAATAATACTCTTGTTGGTATGGACAGGGCAAGGCACCTAAGATAGCACCAAAAACAGAGAAACAGTCATATTTGGTTGCAACCGGATATAGAGGGCATTGCTTCTGTTGTAATCAATTAATCCCTTGAACCCCAAGTTTAGGTAGTTTTAGAATTTTGTCCCCAATATGTAATGGAAGGGGCTCAGAAGTTCACAGTCTGCAGAAGTCCACAAAAAGCAGTTTTTGTTTCTTTTTTTTTTTCCTCTGTTCTGGGCAAGTTAACTTTTTAAGGACACCTAGGAGAGGGAGAGCTTTTTTCTTCTCTTTTTTGTTTTCTCCCTGCCAGCTGTTACCATGGGGTCCAGTTGGTAACTTCTTTATCTTACAAATGTAGCCATCCCTGTGAAGCCCCAGCTCAAAGCCAGAGGCCTTGTTCACATATTTTGTGAAAAATTAGTAAGGGGCTGTCTAGCTTAGGAGTGCTGATTTCTCCAGCCAGTTGCCAAGTAGAACAGGCAACATGAAAAGAGGAAGTTTGTCTACATTGAACTCTTTTATAGGGACTCTTTTGCTGAAAGTCCTAAAGTCAGCCTTGGTGAAGAATTTTGGAGAAGGTCAGTTAAGACTTTTTTGTGGGCCTTTTACAGAGGGGAAAGATGGGGAAGGCGGGGGGGAGAGCAGCTACATGGATCTGTGTATGAGAAAGGAGAGATGTAAAAGAATAATGAGAAAGGGGTTTGGGATTTTCCTAGCAACAAAATCGTGAGCAGTAGAACAGGTAGAGCAGAGGGGAAGACGGGAGTGAGTATCCCAAAAAGTCTCTGAGGGACTTTAAATTCTTAGTAACCTGTTTTCAGTGATGACAAAGCTACTTTAAAAGCCATTTTTATTACATCTTGGATAGGGTTCTGAGGGCTCTCCTCAGCTGGTTTGAGCTTTGGTATAGCTGGTAAGAGGACCTGGTGGGACCCGGTGCGGGCACTGACAGAAGAAGAGAGGAGTGAGTTTGTGGAGGGGTGCCTCACTACCTGCTACCTCAGCAAGGGGGCAATTGTCTGAGAACCGAGGTTTGGGTTTTGATCTAGAAATTGGAGGGGAGAAATCAGGTTGCTGAGGTGGGAGTGACAGCAGAGATTCTGGAGCAGAAGGCAGAGGGTGAGGATCTATTGGAGAAGCATAGTTCAGGATGTGAGAGAAGGAGGGAATTGGCCTGCCCATAGGGGAATCTCCTTTCACCATTTTGAGCACTTGCAGAAGTTAAAAAGGTCACACAGAATTTGAGGATCTAGAGACCCATCTGGGGGCCATCAGTTTTGATTGTCTAATTGGTAATATGGTCAATGCTGTGTACTGAATTTGATGAGGAGTTTGGATTCCACCAGGCAGCCCCTGTATGCTCACATCCCCATGACTTACAGAAGAAGTCGGCTTTTGCCCCACACAGCCATGGCTGTTTGTGGTTTTGATAGTCCGCCGGGAAAACATAGTAATCTAGGCTAGCCAACCTGCATCTGGCTCGTGTGTCCCTACATCCATAATGTTTGTTTCCATTATCTATGGTACAGAAGGCATTTAACGGAATTTTAGTGGGATCCTCTTCTTCAGGGATATCCCAATAGGAACGACCTAT
Organism: Callospermophilus lateralis; assembly: GCF_048772815.1. Taxonomy (NCBI): domain Eukaryota; kingdom Metazoa; phylum Chordata; class Mammalia; order Rodentia; family Sciuridae; genus Callospermophilus; species Callospermophilus lateralis. Next base: position 1,276,399 of record NW_027513022.1, read on the forward strand.
AACCAGCTGACAAATATCTGGGTGGAGAGATGGCCACCAGGTCCCTAAGGGGGCTGTATGCGAGATAGATCATACTTCTTGTCTAGTAGGATTTGTGATTAGCCATCGCTGCTGTACGGGCTGATGAGCATTAGGACTACTTGTGGCCAAGGGGAGAATCTATAGCCTTATCCACCTGGTGAATACACCATTTGAAAGGGTTACCACTCTTTTCCAGTATCCAGCCAGAGTCTGGAGAGGGCGCAGGCTTGAGATGAGAGGCATGGATCCAGCAAGTGATTCCGTCTACATATACCACTGTAGGTGTTATAAGTAGCACCTGGTATGGTCCTTTTCAGCCGGGTTCCAGGGATGACACCTGATGTCGTCTTATGTAGACGAAGTCTCTTACTTGATATCCATGTGGAGTCCCCTCGTCCCCAGGGTGGTAGGCAGTGGCCAGCTGTTTCCACAGGTATCGCTGAGTTCTTTCAAGAGCTTTTAGTCTGTCAAGCAAGTATTTCTTGCATGAAACAGTGCATAAGGCAGGAACATACTCTAATCTTTTATGCCGGTCTCTAAGCTTAATTTCGTTTAGGTCTCTTTAATGGTTCTATTTATTTTTTTTTTTCCTGTCCTGAGCTCTGGGGTCTATATGCACAATGTAACTTCCAATTAATCCCCAGGGTCCTGGCTAAGCTCTGACTCACCTGGGCCATGAACACCGTTCAATTAACAGACCCTATTACCTTAGGCAGGCCGTGTCTTAGAAAAATATCTTTCAGGATGTACTTGACCACCGTTTCAGCGGTTGTTTTTTTTTTTTCTTTTTTTTTGTGAGAAAGGATTCAATCCATCCTGAAATTGTATTTACAAAGACTAAGAGATATTTAAGTCCATACCTTGCTGGCTTAATTTCAGTGAAGTCCACTTTCCAGAATTGTCCTGGTCTGGTTCCTCGTAGGTGCTTTCCTGCAGGAAGCTTGGAAGTGTAAGCATTAACCAATTGACAGAACCGACAGGCTTTTGTGAGTTATTTCCTTTCACTGTGAGTGAGTTAGTCGAAATCTCTGTTCCTGATCCTTCAGGAATGCCTGCAGTTTCTTTGAACCAAGGTGAGTAAGTTGATGTACATTTTTAATGTAGTGTAGTGCTTTCTGAAATTGCAGGCTGGGCTCAGTGAAGTTGAGGAGTTCAGTGTCAGTGTTTTAAATGTTATAAAAAGCTTGCTGGTGCTAAAGGGTCCATTGGAATTGGGCATCCTCATTTAACAGAGGGTATAAAGGAGCCTCAAAGAACACAAACCCAGGTATCCATAACCTGCAAAAGCCAGCAGTCCCAAGAAACTCTCTGTGTTGTCCCCTGCTAGATGGCAGTGGTATCTGCACAACAGTTTGTTTTCTGGGCTCAGTGAGCCATCATTTACCGCCCCTAATGGAATACCCCAGGAAGATTACTTCTTGCTGGCAAATTTGGGCCTTTTTGGCCGAAGCTCTATACCCGAGTTCAGCAATTTCTGATAATTGTGCTTGGGTCCCAGACTCACAGTTTTACTTGGTGTTGGCAGCCAGTAGCAGGACATCCACATATTGAAGCAGAGTGACTTTGGGGTGCGTAGTTCTGAAGTTGTTGAGATTTCTGTGGAGGGCTGAATCAAAGAGAGTGGGGGAATTTTTGAACCCCTGTGGGTGTTTAGTCCAAGTTAGTTGACCAGACGTTCCAGTTTCTGGGTCTACCCAGTCGAAAGCAAACAGAAACTGACTATCTTTATGCAGAGTCAAGCAAAAGAAAGCATCTTTTAATTCCAGAAGAGTATACCATTTTCACTCAGCTACAGCAAACGGTTTATTGGGGGTCCAGCATGCTGGGGCTAAGAGCTCAAATGAAAAGAGTAGAGAGCCCTGAGAACAGCTTAAAGAGAGCTTATATACTTTTCTTGGAGAGGGCATGGAAGGAAATTTTTGATGGGTCAGGGCGAGTGGGTGGTTTGCATGCAACCAGGTGAGGGAGTACATTCTGCAGTTTGGCAGTTGGGGACAGCACATTCTGGGAACAAAATTAGCAAACAGTTCTCAAGATTTCAACAGTGTTTTGTTAAGCATACAGAAAAACAGGAAGTGACAAGTACCTATTGTATTAACCTTTCACCAAAGCAAAATGCAAAGTGAGCATGGAATACTAAAATCAACCATGTCCAGATTGCCTAATGCTCTGAAATGTCAATCCTATTGGTGTCTACATATTTGTTTCTTCCTAAGATTATACATTCAACTTCAACCATGTTGAAAATGTCTAATCCTATCACTCACCTTATACTTTGCCTGATTTTCTAATGTCTCTATTGATATCTTTTTCCTACATATTTTCTCCAGTTCATCATTGTGAATGACTTTTCACATGTGCTAATATTTACATTCACTCTCTAAACGAAACAATATTGCTAATGAACTTTTGGTCCGATTCCTATACTCACCCTTTTTACTAAACCTACCGACTATCTTTCTAATCCTACGGACTATTCATTTTTAACTGGATGTTCTCTTCTACATTCAATCATCCAAGGTACAAGGTCCTATGCCATTGCATATCGATTTATCTGAGACATCTGTGCAGAACATAATTCAAAGCTAAGTATCCCACTAAAGGGCCCAATGCCCTTCAGGGCTTCAAATCGTACCTAGATTTTCTGGTTTCATACTTATATTTCACCGATATATTCTTGTGAATATTGCAGGTTCCCAATACCATTATTCATTCCGCAGAATGATGCCTAACCCAAATAGAATATGTTATTAACCCTAACCATACACTGTTCTCTCAATCTAACTTTACAGAAGAGCATAGACAGAGTTGGTCTTACAATACAGGCATGTAGGTGATCTTCCAATTGCTGAGAACCTCAAAGGTTGATGCAGAAATGATCCCAGGAGAAGATGTAGGCAGATATAAAGGACCTGAGAGAGCAAAAGTCATCTTCCATTGCAAACAACCTTGTCAGGATGAAACGATGTGTCTGAATCAGCCTCTCTCTTCTTAATATAAAGAAGATGGACCAAACCAGCCCTGTGTGGAGAGCTTCTCCTCGGTCCCTATGGTTTATATACCATTCTAACTTGTGAAAGTGCCACAGGAAGTAGGGGCAGCCACTATCTCAAGGAACCCTTGGAAGCCACTGTTAGGACAAAGTGGTTGCCAAGGCAGTGACCTCATTCCGTTCCTGAAGGAATTGACCTAAGTCACATCTTTGGTGATGGAACTCCCTGAACTTGTTACCCAGGAAGCCAGGCACACAGAGCCAGTCCCAGTCCCAGTCCCAGTTGGCTCACTTGTTTGGATTTACCAAGGACAGAGTCTGTCTTTTTTGATACCTAATGATTTGAGGATGGCCAAATGCAAGTAGAGCTCTGAAGACGGGCCTTTCCAGAGAAAGCAGGTAGTGGTCAGCCCAGGCTCCTGACAACTTCACAGAGTTGGACAAGGAGACCGGATCTGAGACAGGACAGGCCATTTCGGGGGAACATAGTATGGTCCACCAGTCAGAGGACACTCTGGAAAGTCACAGACTCACTTGGGGGAAGGAGGGGCCTTTGTGAATGTGGGTGTGAGTTTGTGGATTTGTCTCATGTTCTCAGAATAGGTAGGAAAGTCAGTATGTTTGGTTAGGAGTGGACTGTTTCTAGAAAGTCGTTTGACAAGGTGAGTGTTTCTATGTCTGTGTATCTCACTGTGTCCGTGGTTGAAAACATTAGAAATAAGAATTCATCAATGGATGTGTCCTGTCTAGTAGAAAGCTTCCCAGCATTCATCCTGCCCATTTTAGGAATGGATTGCAGGTTTCATTATTGATGGGCAACACCTACTATCTTCCCAAGATCCTGTTTTCTTCCTGAATTCTGGCCACTCTCCAGAATAGGCTCATGGTTTTGTGTCCAAGATATGTACGACCTCCAAGCTCTGTGACATGGCCATGTACTGGATAGCTGAAGGGAATGCGAGCATCTCAGAAAACTCAGATATCAGTGTGACCAGGAAAGTCTCAGTGGAGAAACCCTGCTTTGGGCCTTTTGCTAACCTATTTGCCTGTTGCCATGAATATCAGGAAGGTCTTTGCCTCAGGCCAGCCCTTTGTGAATCCTGAAGAAAACTGTTTTCAAAAGGTAATGAATGGGCATCACCTGTGGCTCTTTGCTTAAATGCTTTGTAAAGGGATGTGTCTGAATCTGCCTCTTTGCCCTGTGTGAGGTAGTGGCTTAGATTCTCAGCACCAGTTGGATCTAAAGAAAAATCCAATGTGTGCATCCAAAACCAAAATGCAAAAAAGATCAGTCATGGTGTATGAAGTCTCTCACCTTCCTCTTTTAGGTTCCTGACCTCCATCAAGTGAGAATAGGGATCCTTTGGGACAAATGAGTTCTTTCAAGCCCTGCAGAGATGATTGGGTTTTCTCATGACTCCAAATCACATGAAGAAACTATACCTGACAGTCAGTAGGCCTCAAATTGGAGAAGCAGAGCAGTATTAACGGCAGACTTATGTGATCAATCCTGGTTCACAGAAAGGGTGTCCAGGCTACCCTGTGGTTAGGCAAATGAAGGGAAAGAGACCTTATTTTGGAAACTCTCTTAGGCTGTGACATTCATGGAAACATCCAGCGAGAGGTTATGATGAATGTATATATGGAAGAAGATGAGGGCCTTGGGGGAGTGTTTTGGTTTTAATTGTGGTCATTTGTGTGGAGTTTGGAAGAGATGACTGGGTCCACCTGGGCTTGAACTCTGATGTGATTCCCCTCAGAGACTGAGTTCTGTAACTGACCTCAGAAAAGTAATTGCTTTGGAATGGGATATGTCTTAATCAGCCTCTTGGCCCTGTGTGAGGCTGTGGCTTTGATTACCAGCACCGTAAGGATCTAAAAAAAGATCCCATGTCTGCTTCCAAAACCAAAATGACCAAAATTGCAGTCATTGTTGATGAAGTCTCTCGCCTTCCTTTGTAAGGTTCTGAAAGAATAAAAGAAATTGAATTTGAAACGTAAAGAACCAGGTTCTGTAAAGTATCCAGGCTGCACTCAGAGCCTGAAATTCCTGTGGCAGTTAAGACAATTCCTGGAACTGCCCTTTAGATGTGTGTTGAAATCTTCCCTGACCACCTAGTTACTTAACAACCTCTTCTCAAAAACCGTGCAGCTCAGCACATATACATCTCAGGGCTTCAACCAATCATTTTAAATGTATACCCCTTCTCAGGGCTAACCAATAACACCCTGCCTGAACTATTCCCACCAATGAATGTGCAAATCATGTTTTAGAGTTGTTATTTGATTTTCCCACGATATACGGTGATTTGCTAAAGGAAGCTATGATGTATGTTAAGTCCCTGCCCTCTCTAAAGAATGTATATAAAATCTGCTCATGTTGTTCTCGGGGCTCTTTGTTCCTTGCTCCTCTGAAGTGAGCTCTGAGCCCCAGCATGCTGGACCCCCAATAAACCCTTTGCTGTTTCATGAGAAATTCTCTTGGTGGTCTTTTCCTCCGACGTTCGGCCCACCTTTTCATCTGGAGGCCCTAGCTGAGAAATCCAGCAGTGACGAAAAAAAGACCCCAACGGACTCCTTTCAGAGTAAGTAAGGTGCCTCTTTCTGGTTTCAGGTTTCAGGTTAGGGCTTGGCAAAATGGCTGTCGGTGAAGAACATTAGCTCTCTGCGACGGTGGCTGACAGATGTGTCACAGAGCCACAGGCCACGTCCCTGGGGGACACTCCAGAGGACTCGGGAAATAGAGGATTAGTAGCTTCCTCAACTCGGTTATTTTTTGCTTCACGATTCGGTTTTCCAGCCCATCAGGTTTTGCTGGCTACTCAGTTTTGTTCATTGTCAGGAACTCATGTTGAGTTTACTGTCTGTCTTTATTGTCTAACCCATCATGTTTTGCCAGTTACTCAGTTCTAATCTTTGTCTTGGACTCATGTTAAACGTTTACTGTTTGTCTTTGTCTGTGTTATGTTTGTGTATTCACTGTCCCTGTTTGAGTAACTCCCATTATGGGACATTATGGGACAAAGCACTTCCATGCCTCTGTCCCTTAACCTTGATCATTGGACTGATGTCCGCTCAAGTACCAAGAATCTTTCTTTTTCAGTAAAATGCCGGACCTGGCAGACTCTCTGTGCTTCAGAACGGCCCATCCTAGGAGTCGGATGGCCCCCAGAAGAATCCTTCCACTTCCCTCTAATCCGAAAAGTCAGAGATATTGTCTTTCACCGGGGCCACGTGGCCACCCAGATCAACAGCCATATACCCCTTGCCCCACGATCCTATCATTCCAACATTCTGCTCCTCCCCCTCTTCCCTCCATTCTGAGTCACAAGACTGGACACTCCTCTCTCTCCTTATCCTCTACCCTCGCTCCCCAACCCACAACATGTTCCAGATGATCCTCCCGCCGCTGACTCAGCCTCTCCGCCGCTAGAGGCAATTGGGCCAGACCCAAGCCCTCCAGGGGACTTCCCCGCAGCAGCAGCAGCCCCTGCTCCCCTGAAGGAAGCTGGGCCACCTAAAAAAACCCGCAGGAGATGGATAATAGAAAACTCGGAAGCCCCTGTGATGCTCCCTCTCCATCCCTACGGGCCCATGAACCGACCCAACTGGGACCCCAACACCTTTAAATGTAGGTAGCATCTGTCCACTTATCGCCGTTCTCTAATAGTGGGTCTCTGAGCGGCCGCCAGAGGGCCGACTAATTTGTCCAAGGTAAGAGAGATTATCCAAGGGCCTAATGAGTCTCCTTCTATGTTTCTGGAGAGAATTATGGAAGCCTATAGGAAATATACTCCTTTTGATCCTCAGGCAGAAGACCAAAAGGCATCTGTTGCAATGGCCTTTATCGAGCAGACTGCCCTAGATATTAAGAGAAAGTTACAACGTCTAGATGGATTATAAGATATGACCTTAAGAGATTTAGTCAGAGAAGCTGAGAAAGCATATTATAAGAGAGAAACTGAGGAGGAAAGGGAATAGAGGAGAGAGAGAAGGAAAGGGAACAAAGGAAGGAGGAAAGAAGCAAATGGCAGAGTAAAGCATTGCCTAAGGTTCGGGTCACAGCAGCAAATAGGCCAGAAGTTAAAAAGCAGGGATACATAAAGGGTTACCTGGGCCCACGCCAAAGGCTGCCCCTGGCCTCAAATCAATGTGCCCACTGTAATAAAAAAGAACACTGGGCCAAAGAGTGCCCCCAAAAGAAGCAGCCACGCCAGCCCGCCGTGCTGACTCTAGAAGAGGACTAGAAAATTCGGGGCTCAGATCCCCTTCCCCAGCTCATAGTAACATTTGAAGTTGAGGGGAACACAGTGAACTTTGAAGTGATTACAGGAGCAGTATACTCAGCCCTTAAGACTTCACTGGCCCCCCTATCAATTAAATGGTCCCTAGTTCAAGGGGCTAATGGCAGTAGATATCGGGCTTGGACAACTAAGATGAACATGGACCTCGGAAAGGGAATAGTCCACCACTGTTTCCTAGTAATTCCAGAATGTCCGGCCCCATTGATGGGCAGGAATCTGCTTACCAAACTCCGGACTAGAATAACCTTTAAACCTAATGGTCCCCAAGTGGAGGTTCTATAGCGTTCAGTATAAACTCCCATAGTCACATCTTTGACTATGTCCGTAGAAGATGAACATCAACTCTTTGCGCCCCATAGGACTAATCAAACAGGCAAACTACCCCATAAATGGATAAAAGATTATCCTAATGCCTGGGCAGAAACTGCTGGGTTAGGTCTAGCCATCAACAACCTCCAATAGTAGTAGAATTAAAAGCCTCTTCGTCTCCAATTAGTGTTAAACAATATCCTCTAAGCAAAGAAGCTAAGGATGGGATAAGGCCCCATATTCATAAATACCTGGCTCTTGGGGTCCTAAGGCCCTGTCAATCAGCCTGGAACACCCCCCGGTACCAGTAAGAAAGCCAGGAACTGGGGACTACCGTCCTGTTCAAGACCTAAGAGAGATCAACAACAGAGTGCAGGACATTCACCCCACAGTACCCAATCCATATAATTTGCTTAGCACTCTGAATCCGTAGCGGAAATGGTACACTGTGCTGGACTTAAAAGATGCTTACTTCTGCTCACCTCTACATAAGTACTGTCAGTTGCTGTTAGCTTTAGAGTGGATAGACCCAGAACCTGGAACATCTGGCCAACTAACCTGGACTAGACTCCCACAGGGGTTCAAAAAATCCCCCACTCTCTTTGATGAAGCCCTCCACAGAGACATCAATGACTTCAAAACTGCACACCCCGAAGTCACCCTACTCCAATAGTGGATGATCTTCTACTGGCAGCCGACACCAAGGAGACCTATGAGTCTGGGACCCAAGCACTATTATTCGAGCTTGCTCGGCTTGGATATAAGGCTTCTGCCAAAAGGCCCAAATTTGTCAGCAAGAAGAAATCTTCCTGGGTTATTCTCTCAGGGGTGGCAAACGATGGCTCCCTGAGCCCAGAAAAAAAACTGTTGTGCAGATACTGCCCCAATCTAATAAGAGAAAACTCAGAGAGTTTCTTGGGACTGCCAGCTTTTGCAGGTTATGGACTCCTGGGTTAACATCTTTGGCTGCCCCTTTATACCCGCTGATAAAGGGGGATGCCCACTTCCAATGGACCCCTGAGCACCAACAAGCTTTTGATAATGTCAAAAAAAGATGCTGCTATCTGCTCCGACCTTAGCACTCCCAGATGTAGAAAACCCTTCACTCTCTACATCGAGGAAAAGAAAGGAATAGCACGGGGAGTGCTCACTCAGTCTTTTGGACCTTGGAAAAAGCCGGTAGCGTATTTATCCAAAAAACTGGACCCAGTGGCTAGCGGGTGGCCCCATTGCTTAAGTGCTATAGCAGCGGCAGCCCTTCTAATAAAAGATGCTCATTAATTAACGTTGGGACAGAAGCTAACCATTATATCCCCCCATGCCCTGGAGAGCTTGATCTGTTAGCCTCCAGAGAGGTGACTATCAAACTCCAGAATAAACCACTACCAGAGCCTCTTGCTTGACAAAGACAGAATAACGCTGGGACCCCCTGCTCCACTCAACCCAGCTACACTGCTGCCAGAAGAATCATCAGGACCCGTCACTCATGAGTGTCAACACATACTGGCAAGGAAACCAGTATACAACAAGACTTGAAGGATCAGCCACTGCCTCGCCCTGAAGTCGTATGGTTTACGAATGGCAGCAGCTTCCTCCAAGATGGTAAGCAGCGGGCTGGAGCAGCAGCAGTTAGCAAAACTAATTTCATCTGATACTCTGGTCTCCCAGAAGGGACATCAGTCCAAAAAGCAGAACTGATTGCCCTTATGAAAGCATTGGAACTAGCAACAGGCAAAAGGGCCACCATATAAACTGTTAGCCACTATGCATTTGCCACTGTTCATATGCACGGGACTATTTACCAACAATGGGGGCTATTAACCTCTGCCGGGAAAGAAATAAAGAATAAAGATGAGATCCTCCACCTTCGCTCAGCAGTGCAGGGCCATAAGGAACTAGCTATAGTGCACTGTCCAGGGCACCAGAAGAGAAACAATCCCGTGGCAGTTGGAAACAGAAGGGCAGATGAGGAAGCTTAATTGGCAGCCCTAAACGGAGTGACTCTGTTAACTTTTTTCACACCGGGGGGAACAAAAATCAGGAGACTTGGCCGCCCCGGAACATTCAGGCAACTTATCATCTGAGGAGACAGATAGAGAACTCTGGGACCCTACAGAGCCAAGTTTACAATTTCAAAAAGCCCACGTTTATGTCAAAGATGTACACCAGCTCAACCACTTAGGCTCAAAGAAGTTATAAGCACTCTTAAAGGACCGAATAAAGGACTTATTATTGACTGACTCACAGAGGAAAAAAATAGCTGAGCTGGTGACTAGAGCTTTTCAAGTCTTCCAATTAGTTAATACTTTCCCATCCAAGAGTCCTGCAGGGATGCGCATATGAGGAACCAGACCAGGACAATTCTGGGAAGTGGACTTTACTCAAATTAAGCCAGCAAGGTATGGACTTAAATATCTCCTAGTCTTTGTAGATACTTTTTCAGGATGGGTCGAAGCCTTCCCCATGAAGAAAGAAACAGCTCAGATGGTGGTCAAAAAGATCCTAGAAGACAGTTTTCCAAGGTTCGGCCTGCCTAAGGTAATAGGGTCTGATAACGGACCGGCATCCATGGCCAAGGTAAGTCAGGGATTTTCCAGGACCCTGGGGATTAATTGGAAGTTATATTGTGCTTATAGACCCCAGAGCTCAGGACATATAGAAACAATGAATAGAACCATCAAAGAGACTTAACGAAATTAATCTTGGAGACCGGCATAGAAAATTGGACTATGCTCCTCCCTCATGCACTTTTTCGTGCAAGAAATACCCCTCCGCCTCTTTGTGTAACCTCACCCCTTATGAAATTCTCTACGGTGCCCCTCCTCCATTAAGGGACCTAACCCCAACTCTGAGATTAATGATTCCTTCAACACCCCCTTGCTAGACAGACTTAAAGCCCTTGAACAAACCCAGCACCCAGCGATACCTGTGAAAACAGTTGGCCACTGCTTATCATCCTGGAGATGAGGGAACTCCACATTGATATCAAGTGGGAGACTTCGTCTACATGAGACAGTGTCAGGTGTCATCCCTGGAACCCTGCTGGAAAGGACCATACCAGGTGCTGCTTATAACACCTACAGTGGTGAAAGTGGATGGGATCACTTCCTGGATCCATACCTCCCATCTCAATCCTGCGCCCTCTCCAGACTCTGGCTGGAAACTGGAACAGACTGGTAACCCTCTCAAGTTGCATGTCCGTGGTGTGGGTAGGGCTATGGGTTCTTCCCCTGACCACCAGCAGTCCTAATCCCCATCAGCCTGTTCAGCAACAATGGCAAGTTTTATAAATCCTACTGGGCAAGTAGTGTGGTATATTTCACATACAGTCCCCTTATGGACTTGGTGGCCATCTCTCCACCCGGATATTTGTCAGCTTGCCATAGGCCTCTCTGACTGGGATCTCCCTGACATAGTGGACCCCACACAGATGCCACTCAAACCCAAACCAGGGCAACATAGACCAACTTACCCCATGAATTATTGATGTCATCTCCCCAAGCTCAGGTGTAAACTAGCCAGTCTTGTGTATTAAGTGTGCCCAGCTGATTTCTGAAGTCACAAACAGGCCCAAACCTGTGGAGGACCCAGTGACTTTTATTGTAGATCCTGGGGTTGTGAACACACGGGACCTACATTGTGAAACGCAAACTCCCCAGACAGTATGATTTGGGTAGGATGAAATGACATCTGGATTGATCCCAATAAATGTGCCGCTATCCAAGTGGTGTCAAAAACTTGCTGTGGAAAAAATAGTCTATGTTACCCCCTCAATATAACTTTCACTTCCAAAGGAAGGGGCTACCTCAGAACAACATGGCCTATGGGAAATACTTGGGGAATGCGAATCTATATTAATGGCCCTCGTTATGACTTTGGTCTCTGGTTCACCATCCGGCTTAAAAAGGAAGAAAATCCCACAGCAATAGGGCCCAATCCCCTCAAGTCAGGAATTAAGCCTCCTCAACCTCCCATGCCTAGATCTACCAAAACCCCTCTACCATCTCATACTTCGCAGTTTCCATCTTTGCCTACTTCCCCAGTCCAGAGTACAGCTGACTCCTCCCCCTGGGAACTAATTAAAGGAACCTTTATGGTACTGAACTCCACACAGTCAGAACTCCTTGCATTTCAGCCCAGGTATTTGACAGCTCTGTACATTATTGTATAATGGTGCAGATACTCCCCAGGGTGCTCTATCATGATGCAGAAACCTTTGAAGGTCTACTAGGGGGACAACCAACCCGATTTTGCCGGGAGCCAGTGTCCCTTACTCTAGCCATCCTATTGGGGCTAGGAGCTGCTGCAGGAGTGGGTACAGGAACAGCTGATATGATCCATGGGTCACCACAAATGGCCTGATTAGAAACAGCAATAAATCAAGACTTGAAGACGTTAGAGACCTCCATCACACTTTTTCAGGAATCCTTAACCTCTGTCTCTAAAGTTGTTTTACAGAACAGTCGAGGATTCGACCTCCATTTCATGAGGGAGGGGGGCCTCTGTGCTGTACTGAGAGAAAAATGCTGTTTTTATGCTGACCATACTGGAGTTGTAAAATAATCCATGAGTAAATTGAGAAAATTCCTTGTAGAGCACCAGAGAGAAAGGGAGATTCAACAAGTGTGGTTTGAGTCATGATATACCCAGTCCCCCTGGTTAACTACACTCCTATCAGCCTTAGCTGGACCCCTGATCATGCTTATGGTGTTGATAACTGTGGGACCTCGTTTGCTTAACTACATAGTTTTCTTTCTCCAGGCTCAGATTGGGCAGGTAAAACTCAGGGTAATCAGACAGAAATACACTTCACTGGCAGAAATAGAATGTGAGACCCCACAATAATTATGATTCATTACTTTTAAGATTAAAAGTAGGCAGAAAAAGGAGTGAGAAATGAAAGAATTAATGAAATTGAAATTGAAACGTAAAGAAACAGGTTTTGTAAAGTTTACAAGCTGTGCTCAGAACCTGAAATTCCTGTGTCAGTGAAGACAATTCCCGGAACTGCCCGTTAGATGTGTTGAAATCTTCCCTGACCACCTAGTTACTTAACAACCCCTTCCCAGAAACCGTGCATGTCAGCACGTATACATCTCAGGGCTTCAACCAATCAGTTTAAATGTATACCCCTTCTCAGGGCTGACCAATCACCCCCTGCCTGAACTGTTCCCGCACATGAATGTGCTAATCATGTTTTACAGTTGTTATTTGATTTTCCCACAGTATATGATTGTCGCGACCCCTTGCCCGCAAGGAAGACGCAACTCAGAAATCTTCTTTCAGCAGTTTATTCAGGCCTTGATTAAAGTATCTTCTAGAGACCCCCCTCCTCCCGAGCGCCCAAGCACAGTCTAATAAAGCCTCCCACGTACCAATCTTAAGCCGCCACGTGGATCTTTCTCATAGGGTAGCAAGGGATAGCGTGCCAACTCTCCATAAAAGGAGTTGCTTACTACAGGCCACAGTGGAAGCCGGCGCCATCTTCTAATGGCGGCCACAATCTACAACAATGGCTTACCACAGTTCCCCCTTCTATTTTATAAAACAATGCAGGCGAAAGTAGAGGTCCTATCCCACTGTGCAGAAGCGGCTGCAATGTATGGTTCAGTCCTAAGGAGGCGCCTTCCCCAGACCTGACCCCATATCAGCCGACGCCTTTTTTCGTAGGGCGGGGGTGTGGACGTCAAACCCGCATGCAATAGGACATGCTTTCCTTGAGGTCCGTTGAGGGATCACTCAAGTGCAGTGCTTTGCCTCGCATCCTGCATCTTGACGACGGCAAGAAGTAGGGCAACACAGGTAGCCTGGTAACAATAACAAATTTTTAGTTGGCAACACAATCCCTAAGCCCCAGAGGAAAGTAAAGAGTCTGTAGCCGAGAAGAAAGACCAGTCCTAAAACCCATCTGCGTGCAATGGTAACAAGACCTGCAGAGTGCAAGGGCTATTCAGTACTGGGGGAGAATAAGAAAGAGGACATGCCAATCCCAGTGCACTGTGAAATTAACTTGGGGTGCAATGGCCATGCCCAGAAAATCACTGTTTAAGATGCACAAGCCAGATTTGCGGAGACATGCCATTTTCCAAGGCCGCAAGAGCCTATACAATCATAGCCTTCTCCTGTGTATGGCGAGTTTTAAGGCGACAGAGAAGCCACAAACAAAGTATAATACCGAAGCAACACATTGCCCCCAAAATGCCCACTCCCACCCACTCCTTAAAGAAGGAAAAGGCAGAAGATAGCCAACTGGTGAATTGACCCAAAGTCACTGGTTCAACACGGGTACTATTCAAAACAGCAATTTGAGTTAGTTGAGATTGGAGTAAGTTTTCTGCTTCCATGGACCAGGTTCCGGATAAATATTTCCCGATGATGTGGGAGGCATTCCTGGAATCATTGAATCTGACAGAGGTTATACATAAATGTGCACGTTGATCAACACAACCTAAATATACTAGATCAGACAATTTCTCAACCTGATCTTGAAGCAGATTTATCCTTTGATTAGCAGCCAGAATCCCAGATAAAATGTGTTGATTAATTCTACTTTGAGATTTACGTATGGTGGATGTTTGTTGAATAACCTCATTAAGAATGGCAGCAGTTTGTACTTGGCTGGCCATGGCTACTCCAGCTGTAACTGCTGCAGCAGCAGATACCGCCACAGCTGTCACTATAACTGCCATAATACCAAAATCTTTACGGGCTTTAATCAGTTCAACAATAGGAAAAGATTCCGGATCCACAGTAACTGGGATCGGGACAAAGGTTGGAATTTTCATAATCACTGCCACAGTCCAAGAGCCATTCCAACACTCAGTTAAATAACAGGTAACATTAGAACAATTAAGCATCCCCTGTGATGTATCATTAGCCAAAAGAAACAGGAACGGAGATTGGAGACAGACTGCTGCAGAGGATAACGTAGCATTACTTAATTGTGAGTTATGTGAAATATTTCCAAGTCTCCTACCTCGATCCGAGTATTGGATACTACCAGAAACATTAAACAACCAGCTTTTGACTCCTCGTAATTGAGCCAAAGTGGAGATATCAGCTGTGGCTCCCTTTTCATTGGAAATTAACCATTGAAACCAAGACCAACCTGTTCCTATAGAGGAATTACAGTTGGAAGAATTATATAAGTATCTTTTATGAGAGGGGGAAAGAGAGAAACCCTTAGAGACCTGATGTTTCTCCCAAGAGTGATCTTGACAAGGCGTCAATGTTCGGGGGGGTATCCTGTTTGTTGATTAGCAAACTTGCCTTGTCCCAAAAGCATATCCTTATCCTAGGCAGGGCGTCTCGCTGAATGATTTTGAGCAGCTTGCTCTACAGCACCCTCTAGCATAAATGCTCCCCAAGCCAAAATTTCCCTGGGGAGACACAAGCGCAGACTAGATTAGCCCAATCTGAAGGAGTCATACAAAATCTAGCAAGTCCCTCCACCTGAGTAAGGGTGAAAGCGGCATCCACGCCATAAGTGCGGACAGATTCCGCCAAGGTTTTAATTATCTTAAAGTCTAAAGGCTCATGATATCTTCCCCTGTTATTGTCCTGAAATACAGGGTATGCAAGTCCCATATCTGTATTAATTGTCCTCCAAACTTGCGCATGATAAGATCTCCCGGAATTTTGGCTCCCCCCCACATATGGGGGTGGGGCAACTGGCACCATATCTTTTTCGAGATATTCTACCTCCTCCTCCTCAGAGTGTTGTTGACCAATATTGGATCCCGTCCCCTTTTTACAGTAGGCCTGCGTGCCCTGTATCCCTTGTTTCTTTTTCTTCATTTTTATCTTGCGTAGTTGTTGTAGGAATATATCAAGGTCCTCAGAACTCTCTGAGCTGCTTGTGTTCGCAGGCGTTTTTAATTCAGCCAAGTCTGGGTAGAGCCTTCTCCTATTTTTAGTTTCAGGCTCTTTTGCCTTCTCACTACTCTTACTCCCAATGCTCTCTGCCACTTCACTATGTGATCCTTCAGACGTTTCCTCATGTAGTTGCTCAAGAACAGCTTGACCCTCACTCACAGCTTCCTGGCATTTACTATCTACTATACATCCTCTAACTAACTTACAAAGTGGTATAACACCACCCTCTAAGGTGCCTTGTTCACGAGCGAAATCTAGATCTTTCCCTAATTTGTCCCAGCTAGGTATAGTAAGGCTGCCCGAAAACGCAAACCACGGTGCAGCAATATCTGTCTTCTGTAAAAATCTCTGTAAAGTACTACGTTTCACTTCTAGTCCCTTGGAACGTAACAGGCCATGTAGGACCAGGAGAAGCGGACTTGAAGATGTGGCACCCATGACACAACAAAAGACACACAAAAAACAAAAGTGAAAGTACACAGTGCAGCTGCAATAAAATGTAACGCTCTCTCTTGCTTTACAGAGGAGCTGCCCCGCTTTGATCGCGGATCCCACTTACCTGGGACTAATCCCCGCTTTGATCGTGGATCCCACTTACCTGGGACTAACCGGTGCACCACACCTGACTACTGAAAGTTCTGGTTCCCGGGTCTCGGCACCACTTGTCGCGACCCCTTGCCCGCAGGGAAGACGCAACTCAGAAATCTTCTTTCAGCAGTTTATTCAGGCCTTGATTAAAGTATCTTCTAGTGACGCCCCTCCTCCCGAGCGCCCAAGCACAGTATAATAAAGCCTCCCACATACCAATCTTAAGCCGCCACGTGGATCTTTCTCATAGGGTAGCAAGGGATAGCGTGCCATCTCTCCATAAAAGGAGTTGTTTACTACAGGCCACAGTGGAAGCCGGCGCCATCTTCTAATGGCAGCCACAATCTACAACAATGGCTTACCACATATGTTGATTTGCTAAAGGAGGCTATGATGTATATAAAGTCCCTGCACTCTCTAAAGATTGTATATAATATCTTCTCAAGTTGTTCTCGGGGCTCTTTGTTCTTTGCTCCTCTGAAGTGAGCTTTGAGCCCCAGCATGCTGGACCCCAATAAACCATTTGCTGTGGCATGAGACAATAGGTGCTTGGGTTTTCTCATGTCTCCAAATCATATAAAGAATCTATACCTGACAGTCAGTAAGCCTCAAATTGGAGAAGCAGTGCAGTATTAGCGGCAGGGCTATTTGATCACTCCTGAATCAAAGGAAGGGTGTTCAGGCCACCCAATGCCCTTCTGGACTTCAAATATTACCTAGATTTCTGTTTTCATACTTATATTTCACCAGTATATTCTTGTAAATATCGCAGGTTCCCAATACCTTAATTCATCCCACAGAATGATTCCTAAACCAAATCGAACCTGTTATTACCCTTAAACATGCAATATTTCCTCAATCTAACTTAACAGAAGAACAAGGATATTGTTGGTCTTACAATACAGGAATATAGGGGATCTTCCACCTGCTGAGAACCTCAAAGTTCCATGCAGAAATGATCCCTGAAGAAGCTGTAGACACCTATGAAAGACCTGAGAGAGCAAAAATCAACTTCCATGTAAAACAACCTGGTCAAAATGAAGGGATGTGTCTAAAAGCCTCTCTCTTCTTAATGTAGATTAAATCGACCAAACCAGGCCTGTGTGGAGAGCTGTTCCCGGGTGCCTATGGTTGATATACCATTCTATCTTGTGAAAGTGTCACAGGAAGTATGGGCAGCCTCCATCTCATGGAACCCTTGGAAGCAACTGTTAGGACAAAGTGGTTGCCAACGCAGTGACCTCATTCAGTTCGTGAAGGAAGTGACCTATCACACTTCCTTGGTGATGGAACTCTCTGAACTCGGGATCCAGAAAGCCAGGCACCCAGAGCCAGTCCCAGTCCTAGTTCCAGTGGTCTCACTTGTTTGGATTTACCAAGGACAGAGTCAGTCTTTCTTAGTACCTACTGAAGTGAGAATGGCCAAATGCCAGGAGAGCTCTGAAGAGGGGCCTTTTCTGAGAAAGCAGATAGTGGCTCAACCATGGCTCCTGACAACCTCGCAGAGTTGGCAAAGAAGACCAGTTCTGAGATAGGAGAGGCCATTTTGGTGGAACATAGTATGGCCCAAAAATCAGAGGAAACTCAGGATACTCACAGACATACTTGGGGGAAGGAGGTTCCATTGTGGGTGTCGGTGTGAGTTTGTGGTTTTGTCTCATGTTCTGAGAATAGGTAGGAAAGGCGGTTTGTTTGTTTGGACTGGAATGTTTCTAGAAAGTCGTTTGACAATGCGAGTGTTTCTATGTCTGTGTATCCCACTGAATCTGTTTTTGTAGACATTTGAAAAGCGAATGCATCAATGGTTGTGTCCTGTCTAGTAGAAAGCTTCCCCGCATTCATCTTGCCAAATTAAAGAATCAAGAGCTGCTTGCCTTATGGATGGGCAACACCTATTATCTTCCTAAGTTCCTCTTTTCTTCCTGAATAAAGGCCACTCTCCAGAATAGCCTCATGGTATTATTTCCAAGATATGTACCACCTCCAAGCTCTGTGACATGATCATGTACTGGATAGCTGAAGGGAATGAGAGCATCTCAGAAAACTCAGATATCAGTGCAACCACTAAAGTCTCAGTGGAGAAACACTACTTTGGACTTTTGTTCTGTTGTCCTGAATGTCAGGAAGGTGTTTGCCTCAGGCCACCCCTGTGTGAAACCTGAAGAAATCAATTTTCAAATGGAAAAGGATGGGTGTCACCTGTGGCTCTTTGCTTAATTGCTTTGGAAATGGATGTGGCTGAATCAGCCTCTTTGCCCTGTGTGAGGCAGTGGCTTAGATTCTCAGCACCTGATGGATCTAAAGAAAGTTTCCAAGTGTGCATCCAAAACCAAAATGGCCAAAAGAGCAGTCATTGTGGATGAAGTCTCTCGCCTTCCTCTGTAAGCTTCCTGACCTCCATCAAGTGAGAATAGGGATCCGTTGGGTCAAACCAGTTCTTCAAAGCTCGGCAGAGGCTAGGCAATAGGTGCTTGGGTTTTCTCAGGACACCAATTCACATAAAGAATCTATACCAGACAGTCAGTTGGCCTCAAACTGGAGAAGCAGGGCAGTATTAAAGAAGGGCTATTTGATCACTCTTGGTTCACAGGAAGGGTGTCCAGGCCACCCTGACTTTAGGCAAATGAGGGGCAAGGGAGCTTATTTTGTACACTGTCTTGGGCTGCGCCCGTCATGGAAACCTCTAGCCAGAGGTTATTCAGAGTGTCTATGTTGAAGAAGATGAGGGCCATGTGGGAGTGTTTTGGTTTTAATTGTGGTCATTTGTTGGTGGTTGGAAGAGAATCCTGGGTCCACCTGGGCTGGAATTCTGGTGTGATGCCCCTTAAAGACTGAGTTCTGGAACTGACCTCAGAGAAGTATTGCCATTAATTGTGTTGGGATTTTAGGCGGCCATGCATGAGAGTCGCCATTGGAAACTGAGATCTAAGCCTGGGGTGGCTATTCACCAAGCACTGTCAATCTCAGCCAGGACATCACATGATTTTATTCTGAAAGACTTGGCAGCCATTGTTGACAGTCAAAACACACATGGACCTCACATTGTAGACCTCAATGGGCCTGGCTTCATGTGGCCTTTTGGCCACACTTTGGGAAGCCTTGCCTCTGAGAATTCTCCAGAGGTTTCCTTGAAATGTGCTTCCTAAAAATTTAATGGTTCCTGAATGAATTGAAACCCACAGTTTCTCCAACTTCATCCTTGAAAAATTTCTAGATAAATACCATGAAATTTTTGAAATTTCCATGACCAGGTGGCACTGGAGAACCTTTGGATGTCCTGTTGCTGATCAAGAGTGTACCAGACAGTGCCTTCCTTGACTGGGTTTCATGAAAATGGTGTAGAACAGAGCTGCCAGTATGGTGGAGCCTGCTGAGTAGTGGGCCCAGAGCTGTGGTGTGCAGTTGTGTGATAAAACATCTGTGGTGGGGTCATGTGGATCTTACTTCGGCTTCCAAATGCTTGTGATTGACATGGTGCAGCCAGCAGACTTTTGTATATTAAGCCATCTTGTTAGATGGAGAGTTTTCTGGGCAATGTTCAGAATCAAGTTGCTACGGTCAAGGGGGCAAGCAATGTGGCATAGAAGCCTGATTGGTGCATTCTCCATCAGACCCTTACCCACCACACGTGACAGAACTCCCTCCAGCACTGTGTTCCCGTTGAACTCCTTGTATTTTGTGAAGCAAATACCAAACTCCCAGTGCAGCAACAAGAAACACAACAAAATTGGAGAATGACCAAATGGCTTCACAGTCTACACGGAAAGATTCTCAGACCCCAGTGGCCACAGCTTACCCACAAAGAGAGAATTCAGCACTGCTGCCTCATGTTCATTGGAAAATAAGAAACCATGTCCTCCATGTAAAATAGATGCATACACAGCTTTGATGATCTCACTACAAAGGAAGCTAAAGCTCCTGAAAACAACATATATTTCAACTTTACAATCTCAAAGACAGTTTCCCAGATATCTTGAGGCCTGCACACTTCCATGTTTGTGGAGTGTTTACAGTCTCCATTACTTTTGGAAATTCCTCTACCACCTCCAGTGTTGTGAACTCCCGAGCATATTCCATTCCAGATATGTATTCATAGATTTTCTAACTCTTCTCCTCTAATTGTATCTTACTTGGGGCGAAGGTAATGTCAAGGCATTGTTCTGGATGAGAGTGGGAAGATTTTTTTGTAGCACATATTTGCATACACATTGGATTCATTTTCCAATTATTCATTCAAAATACTTAATCCCTCATAGTAACCCACTCCCTACTAGACTCTGACTACAAATCCTAATATGATGGGTAAAAATAGACCAAACCAAATTGAAATACAAGCAGTTCAGAGGATGCCAGGTGTACATTTGGACGTTCCTTTTGCATTATATATGGTAGGAGTTTTAAATCTAGTGAATTTTTTGTTGAAACACTTCTCCATGTGTTTTTAAAGTTAACAAATATGTGAATTCATGTCTCCATTTCTCTGTAGCCTAATCAGCACATATATTTTTATATGCACATATAGAATCCTACCTGGTACCACACGTACATTCTTGTGAGGTGGCTGACTTGGCAGATACAAATTGTAAGAAGAGATCACTCCTGTTAAACACTGTTGGAACTGAAAATTCAACCTATGCGTGAGTATCCTAGCTGAACAACATTATACATAAATTCATGTTCAGTAAAATGAATATTTTTAGATCTGTGGATGATATATATTTCATGGTGAATTTCATTTGGCTTGTATATTAATTCTTTTTAATTTCTGTGTGTGTATTTTAATGTCTGTATATATATATATATTTTTTTCCAGAGTTTTCAAAATATGAAATAAATGTATCTTATTATGTACTCCCTAAATTCATTAATATTTAAGTGCGTATTTATAATCAACTTTTCATAAGATTATTCTAAGACATATTCATCCTCCTGAAATACGTATTTGTTTCCTAGTACTGAAAACTAAGTTCAGTGAATTGTGCATACATATCCTAATATTTTTACACTAATTGACCCAGGTTAATATAAATGCAAGTAGATTCCTATGGGATATGATGTGTATTTTGACGTTCATTTTTTTTCAACACTTGTACATTACTATTTCCTCAGTTTATGCACATCATAAGATATATATTTCATCCACAAGTTCAGAAATTTAAAGGCTTTTGTTTCACTTTCAATCACTTCCTGCTTCAGAACACATGTATTCCTCCAGGTTACATGACTGGTTTTTCATGAGACTTCTTTCCAAACACATTATTTTCGATTTCCACAATTACCTTTGAAGCAAAACTCTCACATTCTTCATGATAAACCATAACCCTAATATTACCATTAGATGTATAACTGGTTTGAATGAATGGATATATATCAATATAAGGTTTCCTGTATATTTTCAGATATCAACTCGAACCATTATTTAAGTTGGAACCAGTTATATTATTTATTTACATTATGGTCTATTCATGCATTATTTCTATATTCATAGACACAGTGTACACCTATTTGTATTCAAAATACTAATTTACACGTCTTCAAAATACTGTTCCTAGAAATGGTGAAAGAAATACTCATGTCACCTGATCTACATATACATTTTATCACAGTAATATTCTGGAAACAAAAAGCAAATGTCACACTTATGATTGTACTAAAGCCTAAATGGAAATTGAACACGGATTACTAAAATCATCCATGTCCAGGTTGCCTATTGCTCTCAAATGTCGATCCTATTGGTGACTACATATTTGTTTCTTTCTAAGATTATATATTCAACCTCAAACCTGTTGAAAATGTCTAATCCTATTACTCACCTTATACTTTGCCTGATTTCCCAATGTCTCTATTGATATATATTTTCCCCAGTTCATCATTGTGACTGCCGCTTAACATGTACTGATATTTACATTCACTCTCTACATGAAACCCTATTGCTAAAGACCATTTTGTCCAAATCCTATACTCACTCATCTTTCTAAAACTACCGACTATCTTTCTAATCCTACCAACTATCCCTTTTTGACTGCATGTTCTCTTCGACATTCAATCATCCAAGGTACAATGTCCTATACCATTGTATATTGATTTATCTGAGACATCTGTGCAGAAATTAATTCAAAGCTAAGTATCCCAATCAAGGGCCCAATGCCCTTCTGGGCATCAAATCTTACCTAGACTTCTGTTTTCATATTTATATTTCAACTGTATATTTTGTAAATATCGCATGTTCCCATAACCATTATTCATCCTGCAGAATTATTCCTAACCCAATCGAACATGTTGTTAACCCTAACCATACACTGTTCGCTCAATCTAACTTTACAGAAGAGCAGGGAAAGAGTTGATCTTCCAATACTGGATTGTAGGGTATCTTCCATCTGATGAGAACCTCAAAGGTCCATGCAGAAATGATACGTGGAGAAGAAGAAGGCAGCTATGAAGGACCTGAGAGAGCAAAAGTCATTTTCAATGTTAAACAACCGGGTCAGGATGAAGAGATGTATCTGAATCAGCCTTTCTCTTCTTAATGTACAGAAGATGGACCAAACCAGGCCTGTGAGAAGAGCTGTTCCCGGGTGCCTATTGTTGATATACCATTCTAACTTGTGAAACTGTCACAGGAAGTACGGGCAGTCTCCATCTACTGGGACCCTTAGAAGCAAATATCAGTACACACTTCCTTGGTGATGGAACACTCTGAACTTGGGATCCAGGAAGCCAGGCACCCAGAGTCCGTCCCAGTCCCAGTCCCAGTGGTCTCAAATGTTTGGATTTACCAAGGACAGAGTCAGTCTTTGTTGGTACCTACTGAAGTGAGAATGGCCAAATGCCAGGAGACCTCTGAAGAGGAGCCTTTTCTGAGAAAGCAGGTAGTGACTCAACCATGGCTCCTGACAACTTCACAGAGTTGGTGAAGAAGACCAGATCTGAGACAGAACAGGCCATTTTTGGGGAACATAGTATGGACCACCAGTCAGAGGACACTCAAGATATTCACCAACATACTTGGGGGAAGGAGGTGCGGTTGTGGGTGTTGGTGTGAGTTTGTGGTTTTGTCTCTTTTCTGAGAATAGGTAGGAAAGACTGTTTGTTTGTTTGGACTGGAATGTTTCTAGAAAGTCGTTTGACAACGTGAGTGTTTCTATGTCTGTGCATTCCACTGTATCTGTGGTTGTAGACATTTGAAAAGCGAATGCATCAATGGTTGTGTCCTGTCTAGTAGAAAGCTTGCCAGCATTCATCCTGCACAATTAAAGAATGGAGAGAGGCTTGCCTTATGGATGGGCAACACCTACTATCTTCCTAAGTTCTTGTTTTCTTCCTGAATACTGGCCACTCTCCAGAATAGCCTCATGGTTTGGTTTCCAAGATATGTACCACCTTCAAGATCTGTTACATGGCCATGTACTGGATAGCTGAAGAGAATAGAAGCATCTCAGAAAACTCACATATCAGTGTGACCATTAAAGTCTCAGTGGAAAAACACTGCATTGGGCCTTTTGCTTACCTATTGTTCTGTTGTCCTGAATGTCAGGAAGATCTTTGCCCCAGGCCACCCCTTTGTGAAGCCAGAAGAAAAGAGTTTTCAAATGGAAATGAATGGGCATCACCTGTGGCTCTTTGCTTAATTGCTTTGGAAAGAGATGTGGCTGAATAAGCCTCTTTGCCCTATGTGAGGCAGTGGCTTAGATTCTCAGCACCTGATGGATCTAAAGAAAGTTTCCCAATTTGCATGCAAAATGAAAATGGCCAAAAGAGCAGTCATTGTGGATGAAGTCTCTCGCCTTCCTCTGTAAGCTTCTTGACCTCCATCAAGTGAGAATAGGGATCCTTTGTGTCAAATCAGTTCTTCAAAGCCCTACAGAGGCTAGCACATAAGGGCTTGGGTTTTCTCATGACACCAATTCACATAAAGAATCTATACCAGACAGTCAGTAGGCCTCAAATTAGAGAAGCAGAGCAGTATTAAGAGCAGGGCTATTTGATCACTATTGGTTCACAGGAAGGGAGTCCAGGCCACCCTGACTTTAGGCAAATGAGGGGCAAGGGAGTTTATTTGGAAAACTGTCTTGGGCTGTGCCCCTCATGGAAACCTCCAGTCAGAGGCTATGAAGAGTGTCTATGTGGAAGAAGATGAGGGCCATTTGGGAGTGTTTTGGTTTTAATTGTGGTCATTTGTGTGGTGGTTGGAAGAGATGACTAGGTCCACGTGGCTTGAACTCTGGTGTGATTCCCCTTACAGACTGAGTTCAGGAACTGACCTCAGAGAAGTATTGCCATGAATTGTGTTGGGATTTTAGGAGACCACGCATGAGAGTTGCCTTTGGAAACTGAGATCAATGCCCAGGGTGGCTTTCCGCAGAGCATTGTCAATCTCTGCCAGGGCATCACATTATTTTATTCTGAAAGACTTGGCAGCCATTGTTGACAGTCAAAACACACATGGGCCTCACATTGTCGACCTCAATGGGCCTGGCTTCATGTGTCCTTTTGGCCACTCTTTGGGAAGCCTTGCCTCTGAGAGTTCTCCAGAGTTTCCTTGAAATGTGCTTCCTCAAACATTAATGGTTTCTGAATGAATTGAAACCCACAATTTCTCCAACTTCATCCTTGAAAAATGGCTAGATAAATACAATGAAATTTTTGAAATTTTCATGACCAGGTGGCACTGGAAAACCTTTCAATGTCCTCTTACTGATGAAGTGTGTACCAGACAGTGCCTTGATTGACTGGGTTTTATGAAAATGATGTAGAACAGAGATGCCAGTATGTTGGAGCCTGCTGAGTAGTGGGCCCAGAGCTGTGGTGTGCAGGTGTGTGATAAAACATCTGTGGTCGGGCCATGTGTATCTGACATTGACTTCCAAATGGCTTGTGGCTGACATTGTGCAGCCAGGAATCACTTATATGTCTGATAACTCTCCATATAAGGCATCTTGTTATATGGAGATGTTTCAGGACAATGTTCAGAATCAGGTGCTATGGTCAAGGGGACAAGCTATGTGGGATAGAAGCCTGGTTGATGCATTCTCCTGCAGACCCTCATCTATTTCATGTGACAGAACTCTCTCCAGCACTGTGTCCCAGCTGAATTCCTTGTATTTTGTGAAGCAAATAACAAACTCCCAGTGCAGCAGCAAGAAACACCATGAAAAGTGGAGGATGACCAAATGGCTTCACAGTCCACACGGGGAGTCACTTAGCCTTCAGTGGCCACAGTTTACCTACAAAGAGTGAATTCAGCACTGCTGCCTCATGTCCTTTGGAAAATAAGAAACCATGTCCTCCACGTCACATAGATGCAGATCCAGCTTTGATGGTCTCATTAGAAAGAAAGCTAAAGCTCCTGACAACAACATATATGTCAAGTGCCCATCCTCAGAGGCAGTTTCTAAGGAAGCCTTTAGGCCGGCACAGCTGCATGTTTGATAGCGTTTACCTATTAGACCAGGATGCAAGAAAAGACCACTGACTCCAATTAAAATCAAGTTAAAGCAAGCTTATAATTTCCACTGCCCAGGTGGCCTCTCCCTCCCAAAACAGTGGGAACAAGAAAGCCACCCAAATTTCCTACAGCCCAGGTTTATAACCCAGAATTTTACACTACAGGGGGGTTACAAATATCAGAACTCTGACAAGCATCACACTAATCGTAGTTTATATATATATATATATATATATATATATATATATATATATATATATATATATATATATATATATATTTTTTTTTTTTTTGCTGGCCAAAAACATCAGAATTTATGAAAACCATTAGAACCTCAGAGAGGGTCATTGTCTGGCCAGGGAAGGCCAATATTTATGAGGTGTCAATAAAGTTTCATAGAGGGCTGTTCCTGGTCAAAGTGCCAGGCATGGGTGAGTTCAAGGCCACGGGCAGGCATTCCAAGCAGGTTCAGAATTTGGTGTAATTTATAGTTAAGCCAAAATTTTCTTTTCATGGCTTTGTGGCAAGATGGATCCAAATTTTAATAAAAGATCAGGTTGGGTATATCATTCCCCCCTTTTCTAATGTGTCCCTTTCAAATCTTTGATAGGGTAGGGGAAGAGCACTGAGGGAATTTTAATACCTCACGTAACAGTCTCCATATTTTTTGAACTCACACAAAACCAGTCTCCCTGATTTTACCTGACTTAATTAATTACTTAAAATGAAAGTCTATCTATTTTTGGCTCCATTGTTGTAAGAAGAGAGTCGTCACTCATTTTGGCTTCTTCTGAGCTGAGAGAGGGTGACATGAGGGGGCACAGCATGAGGGATATGAGTTGCCTTTTAGAAGTCAATTCGGTTTGAAGTCTGGTTGTGGTAGAACAGTTTGTAAAGTCATCTGGGGATGGGTTCTTCTATGAGAGAAACAAAAACCATGAGTACTGAATAAATGTTGCAGCAGCTGAAACATGTCACTGTATAGATGTCCCCTCATCTGTCTTCAATATCCCCAGTTATCAGGACTTTCAACTTAACTTTTAGTGTCACAGTTGTTTCACCCCATAAGATACAGTTTAATAATTTAATGTCATCTGATCTTGCAAATTCCTTTTACTAGTATGACCTCTGTGTGTAATAGAGAAACCTTTAATTCTGTTATTCAGGGATGGATAATCGTACTAGCAAACACCAAGCCTACCTGTGTAGGTTAGGAATATCTGTAGGCCTTAAACAAAAAACTTCTGCCTCTGGTACCTCCTCTTGATAGTCTCTTTTTATACTCATCAGGCATTACTGTCTGAGAATCCTTCTTTGTAGCCTCCAGTCTTACTTATTTTGGGAGGCTACCATAAAGTGTATACGTTAAAATATTATTATAACTATTATTTTTTAAAATGCCCAGGAATGGCTGTATTTTGGGTTTATCTGTCTTTGCTAAGAGTTTAAGATGAAGCAGTAAAACTGACTTTTGTTTCTATCTATTGTTAACAGTCAGCTGAGATTTTATGGGAGTCATTCCTGGGGAAACTTGAGAGCAGCTTCTCAGTTCTGCTAGTGCCATTTGCGCTAGGTGAGTCCAGGTCTTGCTTGACCATGTGGCTTCTCTCGGAAGCATCAGGAATATCTCCCTTCTCTGATGACTCTCTTCTTCGTAGAAAATGCACTGATTGGCTTTCTGTTCTCCAGTGGTCTCATTAATCTTCCTGATCAGGAGGTTATGTGGCTCAGAGTTGCAAAGTTCTTTAGAGAAGTCTCCTGTTCCCTGGATACAGACTGACTCAGAGGGCAAGAGCCAAATATTTGTTTTATTGTCCCTTTTCATTTAAATTAAATTTTAAATCCTAATCTTAAACATCCAGCAAATAAATTTTAACAGCCTTATATTAAGAGTACTGTGCTTTAATGTCTATAATTTAAAATTATTTATCTTTTTATTATTTGGGATCTGTATTTTTCTGTCTGTCTTGTAGGTGATGACTTATTATCTTAAATTAACCAATGTTGTGTTCTAAAAGCAACTCTTTTGTAAAACACTAACAGGGAATCTTTAGTTAACTTATAAGGAAATTCAAAATAAAATTAACAAGAGTAAAAATACTTAGTTCGTGTAATAGCTACCCTGAATTTTAGGCTGAGTTATACATTATATCTCCTTTTTGAGATCCTAGTAATCTTGACAGAAAAACATAACTTTAAATTAAATAACATCTGACCTACTGCTTTCGTAGTTATTCTCACATGTTGTAAGATGAGACACAGAGCCTTATCTCAGGTAAGGCAGGGCTCTATATAAATCTTAAGTGTTTTAGTTCTAAAGCTGATCTTTGTTTTTTAAATATCATTTTACACAGTTTACATAAATTGTTTGAGGTCTCATGAATATTAGCTAACACCATATGATATCACATTTAAAACATGAATTAAAGAAAGGCTGAAAGTTTTTAACCTTTACATAGATTAGGCGCTCATTAACTTAAAAATATATTTAAATTTTTTCCAATGTAAAAAGTAACATAAAACTTTATATATCTTATTGATAACAAGTAAATAAATCCCCAATATATATATATTTTTACCATACAACTTCAGAACACCAGCTTGATGAAATGCTCTTTTAAAGTTTCTACCTTACAGAATTGTATACCTGGAAGATATGAGCACATTAATAGCATCACAATGACATTGATGTTTTTACATTAACCAAGTTTAGCTTTTAAAGAAATGGCAGTAGAGTGCTCTAAAATAACAGTTCTTATTTAATCAGTTGTTTAATTTTTATGGTTGCTTGTTCTAGAAAAATAAAACTTTATGAACACAATGTTATGGGTAAACTTTTGTTTTAAGAAATTTGTGTCGCTTTATCACATGACTGATTTTTACAATCTTATACAGACTTTAGAACAAACTTATACAGACCTTACTAAATCAATCAGATATCTAACAAAAGTACTCATGAATGAGTAATCCCATATCAAATTTACTTCACTTATTTATCAAAATATTAGAGAAATGTATTGAACAGTGTAAACCATTTCTTTGTTAAAGGAAAAGTCCTAGAACCAAGGCATATTAGACATTTTATAGACATTAATATTTTATTAGATTTTTGAGCAGCTAGAAAAACTTGTAAGCTTAAATTTAAAGACATTTATTGTTATTTGCTTATCCAAATTTAAAGTGAATCATTTAAATCACGTGAATTAAAGATCTTTGAATCCACTTTTTAAAATTTGTTTTTATGAGTGCTTTTTTTTAATGATCGCTCCTTATATATGTTAATTTGTATATCACATATATGATATACGAACATATGGATATATAGACATACAACACATAACAAAAGTGTGCACAAATAATAATAGTAAGGCCTTGTAGCTTTTCGCAGGTGAAATCTCCATTGAAATGTTTCAAAACTCCACTGTTGGTCAAATATAGAACTGATCAGAAAAATATTAACCTAGTTCTGTAGGATCAAAATAATGAGCTCAAAAAAATACAGAATCTAAGGAAAAAAATGAGAGTCCTAGAAAAAATGACTGGCCAGTAATTAGTAAATACCATACGATATACCTTTTTTTTCCCACTTAGACATCAGATCAGTCTCCTACTGAGTCTGCAGGCTTCTTTCATTTACATTTCAACATAAGTCCTGGCTGAGTTCTGGAAGGAGCTGGACAAAACTGCTATTCTAAGCAGACACCTCAGGCCTAAGGCACTTTAACCATAATTTTCAGGTGAGGATGTTGAAAATTATGATACAATTTTAAGATACAATTCACAAAATTTTATACCTTAACATCTTTTTTTGTCAACAGATACCATACTATGATTTACTATCCTTGTCCAAATTAATGCACTGATACACACTGCGACATTTTCCCAGGCTACCCAATTAAAAATTGGTTAAAAAAAAAGACTGAATGATTGGGAAGTTACTTGCCAACTTGGAAGTAGAATTCTTTGGTTTTCCATTTTAAGTATTTAAGTTCTCTGGCATGAATTATCTGAAATCATAAACTAAAAAATTACCTAAACCCGACTTTTAACTTCAAGACTGTGCAATGCTTCAAAAACCCATTCAGATACCATATTGTTACAATAAAACATCATCCTTTAGACACACATTCAGCTAAGATCATTCCCAAGAAACAATTTATAATATCAACACATTATTGCACATGTCTTAAATGGCCAGAAACAAAGACAAAAGACAGACAGAAAGGAGCTCCAGACTATGGCTGACAGGACAGAAGCCTTTAAAACAGCAGAAAAGAGAAAAATCTCCTACACCAGTGGCACGATATATGTCCCCACAAGGGCATCAGATGTTTTCACAGAGGGGGAACCTGAAATGCAATATCAAAGGTCTCCATGGTGACTTTACTGCATTTAGTGTCTCCTTTTTCTTTTTCTCTTTTTTAAGAAGACAGAGGTGGCATAATACTTACAGTGCAGGGAAGGAAGGAGGGAATTCACTGAAGCAACAGGACTTCGGCAGCTGCTGGGAGTCCCTCAGTCCCGTCTTTTACTTACAGGATTAGCTCCTCTGGTTCGGTTCCACCCCAAGCACGCTGAATCTCCTAACATTTCAGTAGTCAGCTCTCAAAAATTCCAGGGTCAGGGGCGGTATCAAAATTTGTAACTTAAATTTCGGTTCCGGACCTTGAAGCCAATTAATACCAATTTAATATAAGGACAGGGTTTGAGAAAAAGTAAAAGGGAGGTTTACTGCTTTGCTAACAAAGGAGAAAAACAGGGGACTTTGTCCAAAGTTGTGACTCTCTTGATCTGGAGGGACAAGGGGTTTTAAAGGAGTTTCACTTGTTAACCTGGGAGATACTCAGTTATTAGGTCCCCAGCAGGCATTGCCCTCTGCCGTGGGTGTGCTCCAGACAGCCAGCTAGGGGCTTCTCTCATCCTGCTTAACAAAGGCGGGTATAGTGCATCACATTTCTTTAAAACACAGTCCAAAGGGGTGTCAGGCTTACATGATTTATTACCCATTTTCAAGTCCAATATCCTTAAGTTTTTACCACAGAAATCACACAACAAAACGCACAAAAACAAACAAATAAAAAACATTTAGAACACAGAACAAAACACACACACAAAAAAAACAGAAACTCGGCAAATAAACAGAAAACCAGAGGAGCAATGCAGCGTCTTGCTAAACCTCCGGGGTAGGAGCTCCTGCATGCCAGTCGGCACCTCTCTACACTTTCAGAGGTATTCCCTACAGAACAGAACAGAGGAAAGAAGAATTCCTATTACTGTCCCAGACAGGAGTATATGTGAGCCTTCCCAGGCCACCTCTCTGTCATCAGAAGAGTACTCCCTTAACCGGATATCAGATGTTATAAAGGCGCCTCTTACCTATGAAGGCCTCCTCCACCAGGTGCTTGATAATAGTTTTAGTGCGATGGTTCACTGCAGTGATCCACGGACTGAAGGCTCATTCCAAGGTTTTGGAACTTGGCTCTCCAGCCCGGAGTCCTGGAGGATAGGCCAGCTTCAGAATTTCCAGCAGTCTGGCTTTGTGATCTGGTCGGGTCATGTTGCTGGGGAACTCCAAAATGTTAGTCCAGGACACAAGAAAAGACCACTGACTCCAATTAAAATCAAATTAAGGCAAGCTTAATATTTCAAGCAGCCGGGCTGCCTCTCCCTCTCAAACTGGCGGGAACAAGACAGCAACCCCACCTTTCCTACAGCCCAGCTTTATAGCCCAGAAAGTTACACAAAAGGAGGGTTACAGAAAACAGAACTTTGACAAGCATCACACTAATTGTAGTTTACATTTTTTTTTCTGGCCCCAGCATCAGAAATTATGAGGACCATTAGAGCCGCTGAGAGGGTCGTTGTCTGGCCAGGGAAGGCGAATATTTATGAGGTGTCATTAAAGTTTCAGAATGGGCTGTTATCTGGTCAGAGAGCCAGGCATGGGTGAGTTCAAAACATGGTCAGGCATTCTAAGCAGGTTCAGAATTTGCAGTAATTTATACTAAAGCAAAAATTATCTTTTCATGGCTTTGTGGCAAGATGGCTCACAATTTAATGAAAGATCATGTTGGGTGATCAACCCTGTCCCTTACTTTTGGAAAATCCTCTACCACCTCCAAGGTTGTGAACTCCTGAGCATTTTCCATTCCAGATATGTATTCACAGAATTTCTAACTCTTCTTCTCTAATTGTGTCTTACTTGGGGCGAAGGTAATGTCAAGCCATTGTTCTGGATGAGAGTGGGAAGAATATTGTGCAGCACATAATTGCATACACATTGGATTCACTTTCCAATTTTCCAATTGAAATACTGAATTCCTGACAATAACCCATACCCTTCTAGACGCTAACTACAAATACTAATATGATGGAGAAAAATAACCCAAATGGAATTGAAATATAAGCAGTTCAGAGGAGGCATGGTGTATATTGGACTTGCCTTTTGCAAGATAAATGGTAGGTGTTATAAATCTAGTCATTTTTTAATTGAAATTGTTTTATATGTGTATTAAAGTTAACAAATATGTGAATTCCTATCTCCCTTTCGCTGTAACCTATTCAGCACATTAATTTTTATATGCACATATAGAATCCTACCTGATATCACACGTACATTTTTGTGAAGTGCCTGACATTGCAGATACAAATTGTGAGAAGAGATCACTCCACCTAAACGCTGTTGGAACTGAAAATTCCAGCTAATGGTGAGCTTCCTAGTTTAATAACATTATACATAAATCCATGTTCAGTAAAATGAATATTTTTGGATCTGTGGATGATATATATTTCATGGTGAAATTCGATTGGCATATATAATTCTACTTTTGAATGTCTTTGTGTGTGTTTGTGTGTGTGTGTATATATATATATACACACACACACAAACACACAATATATAAATCTCTAGATTTTTCAAAATATGAAATATATGTGTCTTATATACACTCCCTAAATTCATTCATGTTCATGTATGTGGATTAATATTCAACTTTTCACAAGATTATTCTCAGAAATATTCATCCACCTGAAATACATATTTGTTTTCTAGTACTGAAAACTAATTTCAGTGAAAGGTGCAAACAAATCCTAGTATTTCTACATTAACTGACCTAGTTTAACATCAATGCAAGTAGATTCCTATGGGACATGATGTGTATTTTGACATTAATTATTATTCAACACTGGTACATTACTATTTCTTCAGTTTATACACATCATAGGATATATATTTCATCCACTACTTAGCAAATTTATAGGCGTTTGTTTCACTTTCAATCACTTCTTGCTCCAGAACACATGACCAGAACACTGGTCTTTTCATGAGACTTTTTTTCAAATATATTATTTTCGATTTCCATGATCAATTTTTAAGCAAAACTCACACACCCTTCATGATAAAACATAACCCTAAGATGACCATTAGATATATAACTGGTTGGAATGATTGATTGTGTATCATTATAACATTTCTTACATATTTTCAGATATGCATTCAATCCATTATTTAAAGTGGATCCAGTTATATTATTTATTCCCAGTATGGTCTATTCATGCGTTATTGCTATATTCATAGACAGAGGGTATACCTATTTGTACCCCAATACAAATTTATATGTTCTCAAAATATTGCTCCTGGAAATGGTGGAAGAAATATTCATGTCACGTGATATACATATACATTTTATCACAGAAATATTCTGGACACAAAAAGCAAAGGTCACACTTTCAATTGTACCAAAGCCTAAATGAAAAGTGAGCATGGATTACTAAAAACATACATGTCCAGGTTGCCTAATGCTCTCAAATGTCAATCCTATTGGTGACTACATATTTGTTTCTTCCTAAGATTATATGTTCAACCTCAAGCCTGTTGAAAATGTCTAATCCTATCACTCACTTTGTACTTTGCTTGATTTCCTAATGTCTTTATTGATATCTGCTTTCCCTCATATTTTTCCCAGTTCATCATTATGACTGACTCTTCACATGCGCTGACATTTACACTCACTCTCTAACCGAAACCCTATTGCTAAAAAACGTTTTGTCCAAATCCTATACTCACTCTTCATTCTAAACCTAACGAGTACCTTCCTCATCGTACTGAATATCGCTTTTTGACTGGATGTTCTCTTCAACATTCAATCATCCAAGGTACAAGGTCCTATGCCATTGTATATTGATTTATCTGAGACAACTGTGCAGCACATAACTCAAAGCTAAGAATACCACTTAAGGGTCCAATTCCCTTCTGGGCTTCAAATCTTTCCTAATTTTCTGCTTTCATACTTATATTTCACCTATATACTCTTGTAAGTATCGAAGTTTGCCAATACCATTATTCATCTCGCAAAATGATTCGTAACCCAAATCAAACATGTTATTAACCCTAAACATACACTGTTCCCTCAATATAACTTACAGAAAAGCAGGGCAGAGTTGGTCTTACAATATAGGCATGTAGGTGATCTTCCACCTTCTGAGAACCTCAAAGATCCATGGAGAAATGATCCTTGGAGAAGATTTATGCAGCTATGTAGGACCTGAGAGAGCAATAGAAATCTTCCATGGCAAACAACCTGGTCAGGATGAATTGATGGGTCTAAATCAGCCTCTCTCTCTTCTTATTGTAGAGAAGTTGGAAGAAACCAGGCCTGTGTGGAGAGCTGTTCCCGGGTGCCTAAGGTTGATATTCCATTCTAACTTCTGAATGTGTCACAGGATGTTGGGGCAGCCTTCATCTCATGGGAACCTTGGAAGCAACTGTTAGGACAAAGTGGTTTTCAAGGCAGTGACCTCATTCAGTTCCTGAAGGAAGTGACCTCTTCTCACTTCCTTGGTGATGGAATTCTCTGAACTTGGGATCCAGGAAGCCAGGCACCCAGAGCCAGACCCAGTCCTAGTCCCATTGGGCTAACTTGTTTGCTTTTCCCAAGAACAGAGTCAGTCTTTCTTGGTACCTACTGATGTGAGGATGGCCAAATGCCAGCAGATCTCTGAAGAGGTACCTTCCCTGAGAAAGCAGGTAGTGGCTCACCGCTGTCTCCTGACAACTTCACAGAGTTGGCCAAGGAGACCAGATCTGAGACAGGACAGGCCATTTCGTGGGAACATAATATGGCCCACCAGTCAGAAGACACTCTGGATAGTCAAATACCTACTTGGGGGAATGAGGTGGCTTTGCCGTTGTGGGTGTGAGTTTGTGGTTTTTTTCTCATGTTCTGAGAATAGGTAGGAAAGGCGTTTTTTTTTTTGGTGTGGAGTGGACTGTTTCTAGTAAGTCCTTTGACATTGTGAGGGTTTCTATGTCTGTGTATCCCACTGTATCTGTGGTTGTAGACATTAGAAAAGAGAATGCATCAATGGACTTGTTTTCTCTAGTAGAAAGCTTCCCCACATTAATACTGCCCAATTGATTAATGGACTTCACTTTGCCTTATGGATGGGCAACACCTACTGTCTTCTTAAGTTACTCTTTTCTTCGTGAATTCTGGCCACTCTACAGAATACGCTCATGGTTTTGTGTCCCAGATATGTAACACCACAAGGCTCTGTGACATGGCCATGTACTGGATAGCTGAAGAGAATGAGAGCATCTCAGAAAACTCAGATATCAGTGTGACCAGTAAAGTCTCAGTGAAGAAACCCTTCTTGGGCCATTTGCTTACTTCTGATTCAATTACCCTGAATGTCAGGAAGGTCTTTGCCTCATGCCAACCCTTTGTGAAGCCTGAAGAAAACTGTTTTCATATGGAAATGAATGGGCTTCACCTGTAGCTCTTTGCTTAATTGCTTTGGAATGGGATGTGTCTGAATCAGTCTCTGGTCCTTGTGTGAGGCTGTGACTTAGATTCTCAGCACCCAATGGATCTGAATAAAAATCCCATGTGCTTCCCAAACCGAAATGGCCAAAAGAGAAGTCATTGTGGATGAATTTTTTTGCCTTCTTGTTTTAGGTTCCTGACCTCCATCAAGTGAGAATAGGGATCCTTTGGATTAAATGAGTTCTTCAAATCCCTGCAGAGGCTAGCCCATATTTGCTTGGGTTTTCTCATGACTCCAAATCACTTAAAGAATCCATACCTCACAGCCAGTAGGCCTCAAATTGGAGAAGCGGAACACTTTAACAGCAGGAATATTTGATCACTCCTGGTTCACAGGAGGAGTGTCCAGGCCACCATGATTTTAGGCAAATGAGGGGCAAGTGAGCTTATTTTGGACACTTTCTTAGGCTGTGCCCCTCATAGAAATCTCCAGCCAGAGGTTATGATGAGTGTCTTTATGGAAGAAGATGAGGGCCCTGTGGGAGTGTTTTGATTTTAATTGCGGTCATTTTTGTGGTGGTTGGAAAGAATGACTGGGTCCACCTGAGCTTGAACTCTGGTGTGATTCCCCTTAGAGACTGAGTTCTAGAACTGAACTCAGAGAAGTATTGCCATGAATCGTGTTTAGATTTTAGAAGGCCATGCATGAGACTCACCCATGAAAACTGAGATCTAGGCCCAGGGTGTCTTTCCACAAAACAATGGGAATCTCAGGCAGGATATCACATGATTTTATTCTGAAAGATTGGCAGGTATAGTTGAGAGTCAAAACACACATGGACCTCACATTGTAGACCTCAATTTGCCTGGCTTCATGTGACCTTTTGGCAACTCTTTGAGAAGCCTTGCCTGTGAGTGTTCTCCAAAGCTTTCATGAAATGAGCTTTCTCAACACTTAATGGTTCCTGAATGATTTGAAACCCACAGTGCCTCCAACTTAATCTTTGAAAAATGGCTAGATAAATACCATGAAATTTTTGAAATTCCCATGACCAGGTGGCACTGGAGAAACTTTGGAAGTCCTGTGGTTGATCATGTGTATACCAGAGAATGCCTTGTTTTACTGGGTTTTATGTAAATGGTGTAGAACAGAGATGCCAGTAATTAGTATCCTGCTGAGTAGTGGGCCTAGAGCAGTGGTGGGCAGGTGTGTGATAAAACACCATGGTGGGGCCATGTGGATCGGCCATTGGCTTCCAAATGGATTATGACTGACATAGTGCAGAAATCAGACACTTATATGTAAAGGCATTTTTTATATGGAGAGGTTTCAGGGCAATGTTCAGAATCAGTTAACTATGGTTATTGGGGCAAGCTATGTTGGATAGAAGCATGGTTGGTGCATTCTCCTGCAGACCCTGACCCACCACACGTGACAGAACTCCCTCCAGCACTGTATTCTAGTAGAACTCCTTGTATTTGGTGAAGCAAATACCAAATTCCCAGTGCAGCAGCAAGAAACATCACGAAAAGTGGAGGATGACCAAATGTCTTCAGAGTCCACATGAGGAGACACTTAGCCTCCAGTGGCCACAGTTTACCTACAAAGAGAGAATTCAGCACTGCTGCCTCATGGTCGTTGGAATATAAGAAACCATGTCTTCCAGGTCACATAGATGCAGACCCATCTTTGATGGTCTCACTTCAAAGGAAGTTAAAGCTCATGACAACAACATATATTTCAAGTGCCCAACCTCAGAGGCAGTTTCCCAAGAAGTCTTAGGCCAGCAGAGCTCCATGTTTGTGGAGTGTTTACCCTGTTCTTTACTTTTGGAAACTCCTCTACCACCTCCAAGGTTGTGAACTCCCGAGCATATTCCATTCCAGATATGTATTCACAGATTTTCACACTTTTCTACTCTAATTGTGTCTTACTTGGGGCCAAGCTAATATCAAGGCATTGTTCTGAATGTGAGTGGAAAGATTTTTGTGTAACACATATTTACATACACATTCGATTCATTTTTCAATTTTCTATTTGAAATACTGAAGCCCTGAAACTAACACATACCCTACTATACTCTGACTTATAATTCTAATATGATGGTGAAAAATAACCCAAACAGAATAGAAATACAAGCAGTTCCGAGGAGGCATGGTGTATTGTTACAATTGGTTTTTGCATTATATAGTGTAGGAGTTATAAATCTAGTCAATTTTTTTGTTGAAATAGTTCTACATGTGTTTTTAAAATTAAAAAATATGTGAATTCCTGTCTCCCTTTCTCTGTAGCCTATTCAGCACATGTATTTTTATATGCACATATAGAATTCTACCTGGTACCACACGTACATACTTGTGAGGTAACTGAATTGGCAGATGCAAATTGTGCTAAAGGATCACTCCTCCTAAATGCTGTTGGAACTGAAAATTCAACCTATGGGTGAGCTTCCTAGTTGAATATCATTATACATTAATCCATGTTCAGTAAAATGAATATTTTTCGATCTGTGGATTATATATATTTCATGATGAATTTTGATTGGCATATATATTGCTACTTTTTTTTTTCTTTTATTGGTTGCTCAAAACATTACAAATCTCTTGACATATAATATTTCTTACATTAGATTTAAGTGGCTTATGAACTCCCATTTTTAGCCCAAATAGAGATTACAGAATCACCTCGGTTACACATCCACATTTTTACATAATGCCCTATTAGTTACTGTTGTATTCTGCTACCTTTCCTATACTCTACTATCTCCCCTCCCCTCCCTTCCTATCTTCTCTTTTTCCCCCATCTACTGTAATTCATTTCACTCCATGTTTATTTTTCCATTCCACTCACAACGATATGTAATTTTGTGTAACAATGAGGGTCTCCCTCCATTACCATGCAATTTCCCTTTTCTCTTACTTACCCTCCCACCTCATGTCTCTGTTTAAAGTTAATCTTTTCTTCCTGCTATTGCTCCCTGCTCTGTTCTTAGTTGCTCTCATTATATCAAAGAAGACATTTGGTATTTATTTTTTAGGGATTGGCTATTTTCACTAAGCATAATCTTCTCCAGTGCCATCCATTTTTCTGCAAATTTTATGATTTTGTCATTTGTTAGTGCTGCGTAATACTTCATAGTGTATAAATGCCACATGTTTTTTATCCATTCATCTATTGAAGGGCATCTGGGTTGGATCCACAGTGTTTCAGTTGTGAATTGTACTGCTATGAAAATCGATGTAGTAGTATCCCTGTATTACTCTCTTTTAAGGTCTTCAGGGAATAGTCCGAGAAGGGCAATAGCTGAGTCAAATTGTGGTTCCATTCACAGCTTTCCCAGGAATCTCCATACTGCTTTCCAAATTGGCCACAAAAGTTTACAGTCCCACCAGCAATGTACAAGAGTATCTTTTACCCCACATCCTTGCCAGCACTTGTTGTTTGACTTCATAATGGCTGCCAATTTACTGGAGTGAGATGGTATCTTAGGGTGATTTCGATTTGAATTTCTCAGACTGCTAGAAATGGTGAGCATTTTTTATGTACTTGTTGATTGATTGTATGTCCTCCTCTGAGAAGTGTCTGTTCAAGTCCTTGACCCATTTTTTTAATTGGGTTATTTGTTATCTTATTGTCTATTTTTTTGAGTTCTTTGTATATTCTGGATATTAGGGCTCTATCTGAAGTGTGAGGAGTAAAAATTTGTTCCCATAATGTATGCTCCTTATTTACCTCTCTTATTCTTTCTCTTGCTGAGAAAAAACTTTTCAGTTTAAGTAGTCCCATTTGTTGATTCTTGTTATTAACTCTTGTGCTATGGGTGTCCTATAAAGGAATTTGGAGCCCAACCCCATAATATGTAGATCAGAGCCAACTTTTTCTTCTATCAGACACAGAGTCTCTGATTTGATATCTAGCACCTTGATCCACTATGAGTTAACTTTTGTGCATGGCGACAGAAAGGAATTCAGTATCATTTTGTTGCATATGGATTTCCATTTTTCCCAACACCATTTGTTGAAGATACTATATTTCCTCCATTGCATGCTTTTAGCTCCTTTTTCAAATATAAGATAGTTGTAGCTTTTTGGATTAGTCTCTGTGTCCTCCATTCTGTACCATTGGTCCACCCGCCTGTTTTGCTACCAGTACAATGCTGTTTTTTTTGTTGTTGTTGTTGTTTTTTGTTTTTTTAAATTAATTTTATTGTAGGTTGTTCAAAACATTACATAGTTCTTGATATATCATATTTCACACTTTGATTCAAATGGGATATGAGCTCCCATTTTTACCCCATACACAGATTGCAGAATCACATCAATTGCACAACCATTGATTTACATATTGCCATTCTGGTGACTGTTGTATTCTTCTGCCTTTCCTATCCTCTACTATCCCCCCTCCCCCTCCCCTGCCCTCTTCTCTCCTACCCCCTCTACTGTAATTCATTTCTCCCCCTTATATTTTTCCTCCTTTACCCTCACTTCCTCTTGTATGTAATTTTCTATACCCCTGAAGGTCTCCTTCCATTTACATGCAATTTCCCTTCTCTCTCCCTTTCCCTCCCACCTCTCATCCCTGTTTAATGTTAATCTTCTTCTCATGCTCTTCGTCCCTACTCTGTTCTTAGTTACTCTCCTTATATCAAAGAAGACATTTTGCATTTGTTTTTAAGGGATTGGCTAGCTTCACTTAGCATAACCTGCTCTTATGCCATCCATTTCCCTCCAAATTCTATGATTTTGTCATTTCTTAATGAAGAGTAATACTCCATTGTGTATAAATGCCACATTTTTTTTATCCATTCTTCTATTGAAGGGCATCTAGGTTGGTTCCACAGTCTTGCTATTGTGAATTGTGCTGCTATGAACATGGATGTAGCAGTGTCCTTATAGTGTGCTCTTTTTAGGTCTTTAGGGAATAGACCGAGTAGGGGAATAGCTGGATCAAATGGTGGTTCCATTCCAAGCTTTCCAAGAAATCTCCTTACTGCTTTCCAAATTGGGCGCACCAATTTGCAGTCCCACGAGTAATGTACAAGAGTACCCTTTTCCCGACATCCTCGCCAGCACTTGTTGTTGTTTGACTTCCTAATGGCTTCCAATCTTACTGGAGTGAGATGGTATCTTAGGGTGGTTTTGATTTGCATTTCTCTGACTGCTAGAGATGGTGAGCATTTTTTC
This sequence comes from Callospermophilus lateralis, assembly GCF_048772815.1. NCBI lineage: Eukaryota > Metazoa > Chordata > Mammalia > Rodentia > Sciuridae > Callospermophilus > Callospermophilus lateralis. The sequence continues at coordinate 1,316,881 of NW_027513022.1, forward strand.
ATATACTTGTTGATTGATTGTATGTCCTCCTCTGAGAAATTTCTGTTCAGGTCCTTGGCCCATTTGTTGATTGGGTTATTTGTTATCTCATTGTCTAATTTTTTTAGTTCTTTGTATATTCTGAATATTAGGGCTTTGTCTGAAGTGTGAGGAGTAAAGATTTGTTCCCAGGACGTAGGCTCAATATTTACCTCTCTTATTGTTTCTTTTGCAGAGAAAATCTTTTTAGTTTGAGTAAGTCCCATTTGTTGATTCTAGTTATTAACTCTTGTGCTATGGGTGTCCTATTGAGGAATTTGGAGCCCGACCCCACAGTATGTAGATCATAGCCAACTTTTTCTTCTATCAGACGCCATGTCTCTGATTTGATATCAAGTTCCTTGATCCACTTTGAGTTAACTTTTGTGCATGGCGAGAGAAAGGGATTCAGTTTCAATTTGTTGCATATGGATTTCCAGTTTTCGCCACACCATTTGTTGAAGATGCTAGCCTTCTTCCATTGCATGCTTTTAGCCCCGTTATCGAATATAAGATAGTTGTAGTTTTGTGGATTGGTTTCTGTGTCCTCTATTCTGTACCATTGGTCCACCCGCCTGTTTTGGTACCAGTACCATGCTGTTTTTGTTACTATTGCTCTGTAGTATAGTTTGAAGTCTGGTATAGCTATACCGCCTGATTCACACTTCCTGCTTAGCAATGTTTTTGCTATTCTGGGCCTTTTATTTTTCCATATGAATTTCATGATTGCTTTCTCTATTTCTACAAGAAATGCCATTGGGATTTTGATTGGCATTGCCTATTGAGAACTTTTGGTAATATGGCCATTTTGATGATGTTAGTTCTACCTATCCATGAACAGGGTATATTTTTCCATCTTCTAAGATCTTCTTCAATTCTCTGTTTAGGGTTCTGTAGTTTTGAATGTATAAGTCTTACACCTCTTTTGTTAGGTTGATTCCCATGTATTTTATTTTTTCTGAGGATATTGTGAATGGGGTGCTTGTCCTCATTTCCATTTCAGAGGATTTGTCGCTGATATACAGGAATGCCTTTGATTTATGCGTGTTGATTTTATATCCGGCCACTTTGCTGAATTCATTTATTAGCTCTAATAGTTTCTTTGTAGACCCTTTTGGCTCTGCTAGGTATAGAATCATGTCATCTGCAAATAGTGATAATTTGAGTTCTTCTTTTCCTATTTTTATGACTTTAATTTCTTTCGTCTAATTGCTCTGGCCAGTGATTCGAGAACTATGTTGAACAGAAGTGGTGAGAGAGGGCATCCCTGTCTTGTTCCAGATTTTAGAGGGAATGCCTTCAGTTTTTCTCCATTCAGAATGATGCTAGCCTGAGGCTTAGCATAGATTGCTTTTACAATATTGAGGTATGTTCCTGTTATCCCTAGTTTTTCTAGAGTTTTGAACATAAAGGGATGCTGTACTTTGTCGAATGCTTTTTCCGCATCTATCGAGATGATCATATGGTTCTTATTTTTAAGCCTATTGATGTGGTGAATAACATTAATTGATTTCCGTATATTGAACCAACCTTGCATCCCATGGGTAAATCCTACCTGATGATGGTGCACAATTTTTTTGATATGTTTTTGTATCCGGTTCGCCAGAAGTTTATTGAGGATTTTTGCATCTAGGTTCATTAGAGATATTGGTCTGTAGTTTTCTTTCTTTGGAGTGTCTTTGTCTGGTTTAGGAATCAGGGCGATGTTGGCCTCTTAGAATGAATTTGGAAGTTCTCCCTCTTTTTCATTTTCCTGAAATAGCTTGAAAAGTATTGGTATTAGTTCCTCTTTAAAGGTTTTGTAAAACTCTGCTGTATACCCATCAAGTCCTGGGCTTTTCTTAGTTGGTAGTCTTTTGATGGTTTCTTCTATTTCCTCAATTGATATTGGTCTGTTTAGGTTGTCAATATTCTCCTGACTCAATCTGGGCAAATCATATGACTTAAGAAATTTATCGATGCCTTCACTATCTTCTATTTTATTGGAGTATAAGGATTCAAAATAATTTCTGATAATCTTCTGTATTTCTGAAGTGTCTGTTGTGATATTGCCTTTTTCATCCCGTATGCTAGTAATTTGAGTTCTCTCTCTTCTTCTCTTCGTTAGCGTGGCTGAGGGTCTGTCAATTTTATTTATTTTTTCAAACAACCAACTTTTAGTTTTGTCAATTTTTTCAATTGTTTCTTTTGTTTCGATTTCATTAATTTCAGCTCTGATTTTAATTATTTCTTGTCTTCTACTTTTTTGCCGTTGTTTTGCTCTTCTTTTTGTAGGACTTTGAGTTGAAGTATTAGATCATTTATTTGTTGTTTTTTTTTTTTTCTTTTTTTAAGGATTGAACTCCAAGCAATAAATTTTCCTTTTAGAACTGCTTTCAATGTGTCCCATAGATTCCGACATGTTGTGTCTGTGTTTTCATTTATCTCTAAGAATTTTTCAATTTCCTCCTTGATGTCTTCTATAACCCATTGATCATTCAGTAACCTATTTTTCATTCTCCAAGTGATGCATGATTTTTCCTTACTTCTTTTATCGTTGATTTTCAATTTCATTCCATTATGCTCAGATAAGATGCATGGTATTATCTCTACTCCTTTATATTGTCTAAGAGTTGCCCTGTGACATAATATAAAATCTATTTTTGAGAAGGATCCATGTGCTGCTGAGAAAAAAGTGTAACTGCTTGATCTTGGGTGGTATATTCTATATATGTCAATTAAGTCCAGGCTATTAATTATGTTATTGAGTTCTATAGTTTCCTTATTCAACTTTTCTTTGGAAGATCTGTCCAGTGGTGAGAGAGGTGTGTTGAAGTCTCCCATAATTATTGTATGGTGGTCTATTAGACTCTTGAACTTGAGAAGAGTTTGTTTGATGAACATAGCTACACCATTGTTTAGGGCATATATATTTATGATTGTGATGTTTTGTTGGTGTATGGTTCCCTTGAGCTGTATGTAGTGTCCCTCTTCATCCCTTTTGATTAACTTTGGCTTGAAATCTATTTTATATGATATGAGTATGGACACTCCTCCTTGTTTCCAAAGTCCATATGAGTGATATGATTTTTCCCAACCTTTCACCTTCAGTCTATGTATGTCTTTTCCTATCAAATGCGTCTCCTGAAGGCAGCATATTGTTGGGTCTTGTTTTGTGATCCATTCTACTAGCCTGTGTCTCTTAATTGGTGAGTTTAAGCCATTAACATTTAGGGTTATTTTTGAGATATGGGTTGTTCTTCCAGCGATATTTGTTTATTTATGTTCCTAAACATGGTTTGTTTTCCTCTTTGATTATCCCCAGCCTTTACTGTACTCCCTCCCGCTGTTGGTTTTCATTGATATTTTCCATTTCCTCTTCCTGTAATATTTTGCCGAGGATGTTTTGAAGAGATGGTTTTCTAGCTGCAAATTCTTTTCACTTTTGTTTATCGTGGAAGGTTTTAATTTCATCTTCCATACTGAAGCTTAATTTTGCTGGATACACAATTCTTGGTTGGAACCCATTTTCTTTCAGTGTTTGAAATATGTTATTCCAGGATCTTCTAGGTTTCAGAGTCTGTGTTGAAAGATCAGCTGTTATCCTGATTGGTTTACCCCTATATATAATCTGCTTCCTTTCTCTTGTAGCTTTTAAAATTCTCTCCTTATTCTGTATGTTGGGCATCTTCATTATAATCTGTTTAGGTGTGGATCTCTTATGATTTTGCACATTCGGCATCCTGTAGGCTTCTAGGACTTGGGATTCTGTCTCATTCTTCAAGTCTGGGAAGTTTTCTCGTATTATTTCATTGAATAGATTGCTCATTCCTTTTGTTTGGACCTCTATACCTTCCTGTATCCCAATGACTCTTAAGTTTGGTCTCTTTATGTTATCCCATATTCTTGAATGTTCTGCTCATGGTTTCTTAACAGCTTTGCTGAGCTGTCTATGTTCTTCTCCAGTTGAAATACTTTGTCTTCATTGTCTGATGTTCTATCTTCTAAGTGTTCTACTCTGCTGGTAGTATTCTCAATTGAGTTTTTAAGTTGGTTTATTGTTTCCTGCATTTCCAGGATTTCTGTTTGTTTGTTTTTTATAACCTCGATCTCCCTGTATAATTGATCTTTTGCTTCTTGGATTTGTTTATGTAATTCATTTTCGAAGTGGTTGAAGTGGTCTTTCATTGTCTGATTTTGCTGTCTAATGTCTTCCTTGAGACTCCAGATTATCTGAAGCATGTATATCCTGAATTCTTTATCTGACATTCCATCTGCTGCAGATATTACCTCTTCTAAAGTTGAGTTGACCTGCATTGCTTGTGGTCCTTTCTTTCCTTTTCTTTTCATACTGATCACGTTTCTTTCTGCTTGGTGAAACTGTTGTGTTATTGATTTTTCCCCCTATATATTTATATTGCTATTGTATTGTTGCAAAGTTTCCCTCGCAGGCTTTGGCGGTGGTTCTGCCCCTCCTCCAATTGGGGCAATGTGCCTACCACGCCGGCAGGTCGCTGTGCCTGTACTTTCGGTGGGCCTGTTCTTTCGGTGGTCACAGGTCCGCCTATCTTGCAGGCATGAGCAGCGGCTCTGCCCCTCCGCTGGCTGCTAGGCCTGTTCTGTCTGTCGTTTGCAGGTCTGTCTACCTAACAGGCGCTGGTGGCTGCCCTGCCCCTCCTCCAACCGGGGTGATGTGTCAGACGGGCCACTGGGCCTGTTTTGTCAGTGGTCACGGTACCGCCTACCTTGCAGGTGCGTGGGGCAACAGTGCCCCTCCGCAGGTTCTGGGCCTGACCTCCCAGTGGGTCGCAGGTCATTCATTTTTTAGTTCTAGTAGTTTTTGTAGACCCTTTTGTGTCTTCTATGTTTAGAATAATGTCACCCGAAAATAGTGATAATTTACGTTCTTATTTTCCTATTTTTATGCCTTTTATTTCTTTAGTCTGTCTAATTGCTCTGGCCAGTGTTTTGAGAACTATATGGAATAGAAGTGGTGAGAGAGGGTATCCTTGTCTTGTTCCAGATTTTAGAGGAAATGCCTTCAATTTTTCTGCATTCATAATGATGCTAGCTGAGGCTTTGCATAGATAGCTTTTACAATGTCGAGGTAATTTCCTGTTATCCCTAGTTTTTCTAATGTTTTGAACATAAAGGGATGCTGTACTTTGTCAAGTGCTTTTTTTGCTTCTAACGAGATGATCATATGGTTCTTATCTTTAAGTCTATTGATGTGGTGAATAACATTTATTGATTTCCGTATATTGAACCATCGTTGCATCCCAGGGATGAATCCTACTTGATCAAGTTGCATAATTTTTTTGATGTGCCTTTGTATTCGATTCGCCAGAATTTTATTGAGGATTTTTGCATGTAGGTTCATCAGATATATTGGTCTGTAGTTTTCTTTCTTTGAGGTGTCTTTTTCTGATTTCGGAATTAGCGTGATGTTGGCCTCATAGAATGAATTTGGCAGAGCTCCCTCTTTTTCTCTATCCTGAAATAACTTGAAAAGTATTGGTATTAAATCTTCTTTAAATGTTTTGTAAAACTCCGCTGTATAGCCATCCGTTCCTGGGCTTTTCTTGGTTGGTAGTCTTTTGATTGCTTCTTCTGTTTCATCCATTGACATTGGTCTGTTTAAATTGTGTGTATCCTCCTGACTCAGTCTGGGCAAATCATATGACTTGAGAAATTTGTTGATGTCTTCACTATATTCTATTTTATTGGAATATAGGTTTTCCAAATAATTTCTAATTGTCTTCTGTATTTCGGAAGCATCTGTTGTAATATAGCATTTTTCATCCCATATGTTAGTAATTTGAGTTCTCTCTCTTCTTCTCTTCATTAGCATGGCTAAGGGTCTGTCGAACATATATATTTTTTCGAAGAACCACCTTTTAGTTTTGTTAATTTTTTCAATAGTTTCTTTTGTTTCAATTTCGTTGATTTCTGCTCTGATTTTAATTATTTCTTGCCTTCTGCTACATTTTCTGTTGTTTTGCTCTTCCTTTTCTAGGGCTTTGAGTTAAAGTGTGAGCTCATTTATTTGTTTGGTTTTACTTTTTTTCAGGAATGACCTCCAGGCAATGAATTTCCCTCTTAAAACTGCTTTCATTGTGTCCCATAGATTCCGATATGTTGCGTCTGTATTTTCATGTATCTCTAAGAATTTTTTGATTTCCTCCTTTATATCTTCTCTAACCCACTGATCATTCAGTAACATATTGTTCATTTTCCATGTGATGTAGGATTTTTCCTTCCTTCTTTTATCATTGATTTCCAGTTTCATTCCATTATGATCAGATAAAATGCATGGTATTATCTGCACACCTTTATATTTACTGAGGGTTGCCCTATGGCATAATATATGGTCTATTTTTGAGAAGGATCCACGTGCTACTGAGAAAAAAGTATATCCACTTGATGATGGTTGATATATTCTATATATGTCAGTTACATGTAGGTTATTGATTGTGATATTGAGTTCTATACTTTCTTTATTCAACTTTTGTTTGGAGGATCTGTCCAATGGTGAGAGAGGTGTGCTGAAATCTCCCATAATTATTGTGTTGTGGTCTATTTCATTCTGGAACTTGAGGAGAATTTGTTTTTTGAACGTTGCAGCACCATTATTTGGTGCATAAATATTGATATTTTTTATGTTTTGTTGGTGAATGGTTCCTTTTAAAAGTATATAATGTCCTTTCTTATCCCTTTTGATTAAATTAGTCTTGAAGTCGATTTTATTCGATATGAGGATGGCCACCCCTGCTTGCTTACGAGGACCATTGCATGGTATATTTTTTCAAAAACTGCACCTTCAGCCTGTATGTCTTTTCCATTCAGATGTGTCTCCTGGAGGCAACATATTGTTGGATTCGTTTTTAATCCAAGTTACCAGCCTATGTCGCGTTATTGGAGAGTTTAAGCCATTAACATTTAGAGTCACTATTAATATATGGTTTGTACTGCCACCCATAATTGATGATTCTTCTTTTTTTTTAATTTAGTTTGTTTCTCCATGATTAGCTTTTCCCCCACCCTCTGTCATTACTGAGGCACTTCCCACTGATGGTTTTGGTTGTTGATTTTCATTTCTTCTTCATGTATTGTTTTGCTCAAGATGCTTTGCAATGCTGCTTTTCTGGCTACAAATTCTTTTAGCTTTTGTTTATCATGAAATATTTTTATTTCATTGTCATACCTGAAGCTTAATTTTGCTGGATACAGAATTTTTGGTTAGCATTCATTGTCTTTCAGTGTTTGAAATACGTTGTTCAAGGATCTTCTCGCTTTCAGCGACTGTGATGAAAAATCCCTTCTCAACCTTATTGGTTTACCCCTTAATGTAATCTGCCTCCTTTCTCTTAGAGCTTTTAATATTTTCTCTTTGTTTTGTATATTGGATATCTTCATAACGATGTGTCTTGGTGTTGATCTACTGTGATTTTGTGTGCTCGGTGTCCTGTAAGCATGTCCAATTTGTATATCCATTTACTTTGTATTTCTGGAAATATTTCTGTAATTATTTCATTCAATAGATTACTCATTTCATTGGTTTGAATCTGTGTACCTATCCAGATGACTCATAAATTTGTTTTTTTTATGTTATCCCATATCTCTTGGATGTTTTACTCATGATTTTTTACCAGCCTTTCTGTGTTGGCTAGATTCATTTCAAGATGATATATTTTGTCTTCATTATCGAACATTCTGTCTTCTACTTGCTCCACAGTGTTAGTGATACTCTTAATTGACTTTTTAATTTGGTTTATCGTTTCCTTCATTTCTAGAATTATTGTTTGATTTTTTTATAATCTCTATCTCCTGATAAAGATTCATAACTTCTTCTTTTATCTGTTTATGTAATTCATTTTCAATGTGTTCTTTCACTGTTTGGATTTGCTGTCTCGTATCCTCTTTAAGTTTCCATTCCATCTGTCTAAGGTATTCCTTGAGTTCTTTATATGACCATTTTTCTGATGACTATAGGTCCTCCTGAATATTTAGGCTGTCCTTCATTGTTTGTACTTATTTTCTTCCTTGATTTTTTGTGCTGCTCATGTTACTTCTTGCTCTGTTTCACTGCTGAGTTACTGTTTACTCTTATAATTTTATTTGATGCTTGGGAGGAAAGATATTAGAAGGAAAGGGAAGAAGTCACTAAAGAGAATGAGAGTAGGCAGGTAGAATTAAAGGAAGGGGAAATAAGAAAATTGAAAAGAAACGATAAGACAAAAGAAAAAAATAGAAAAGAAAGAAAGAAAGAAAAAAATTTAAAAATAATGATCATTTAAAAAATGAATATTAAAATTTAAAATAATAATAATAATAATAAAATAAAAGTATTTTAAAAATGAAAACATTTTAAAACGTTAAAGTACAACAACAACAAAAAAAATGAATTCACATAAAGAATCTAAATGCCACACTCAGTAGGCCTCAAGTTGGAGAAGCAGAGCAGTATTAAGGGCAGGCCTATTTTTTCACTTCTGTTTCACAGGAAGGGATTCCAGGCCACCCTGATTTTAGGCAAATGAGGGGCAAGGGAGCTTATTTTGGACACGGACGTGGGCTGTGTACCTCCTGGAAACCTCCAGCCGGAGGTTATGATGAGTGTCTACATGGAAGAAGATGAGGGCCATGTTGGGGTGTTTTGGTTTTAGCTGTGAACATTTGTATGGCGGTAGGAAGAGAAGACTGGGTCCACCTGGGCTTGAACTCTTGTGTGATTCAACATAGAGACTGAGATCTGGAATTGACCTCAGAGAAGTATTGCCATGAATTGTGTTGGGATTTTAGAAGGCCATGCATGAGAGTCGCCCTTGGAAAGTGAGATCTAGGCCCAAGGTGGCTTTCCACAGAGCAAAGGGAATCTCAGCCAGGATATCACATGATTTTATTCTGAAAGACTTGGCAGCCATTGTTGAGAGTCAAAGGCTCATGGACCTCATATTGTAGACCTCAATGGGCCTGGCTTCATGTGACCTTTTGGCCACCCTTTGGGAAGCCTTGCCTCTGAGAGTTCTCCAGAGCTTTCATTGAAATGAGCTTACTCAACATTTAATGGTTAATGAATGAATTGAAACCCACAGTGCCTCCAACTTCATCCTTGAAAATTGGCCAGATAAAAACCATGAAATTTTTGAAATTCCCAAGACTAGGTGTCACAGGAGAACCTTTGGATGTCCTCTAGCTGATCATGAGAATACAAGACAATGCCTTTATTGACTGGTTTACATGAAAATGGTGTATAACAGAGATGCCAGTAAGTTGGAGCCTGCTGAGTAGTGTTCCTAGAGCCGTGGTGGGCAGGTGTGTGATAAAAAATCTCTGGTGTTGCCATGTTTATCTGCCATTGGTGTCCACATATCTTGTGACTGACATTTTGCAGCCAGTAGACCCTTATATGTAAAAGCATCTTGTTATATGGAGAGGTTTTAGGGCAATGTTCAGAATCAGGTTGCTATGGTCAATGGAGCAAGCTATGTGGGATAGAAGCCTGGTTGGTGCATTCTCCAACAGAACCCGACCCACCACAACTGACAGAATTCCCTACAGCACTGTGTCCCTGGTGAACGCTTTTTATTTCATGAAGCAAATACCACACTCCTAGTGCAACAGCAAGAAACACCATGAAGAGTGGAGGATGACCAAATGGCTTCACAGTCCACATGAGGAGACACTTGCCCTGAGTGGCCACAGTTTACCTACACAGAGAAAATTCAGCACTGCTGCCTCATGTTCATTGGAAAATAAGAAACCATGTCATCCATGTCACATAGATGCAGACCCAGCTTTGATGGTCTCACTACAAAGGAAGCTAATGCTCCTGACAACAAAATATATTTCAAGTGCCCAACCTCAGAGGTAGTTTCTCCAGATGTTGGGCCGGCAGAGTTTCATGTTTGTGGAGTGTTTACCCTGTCCCTTACTTTTGGAAACTCCTCTACCACCTCCAAATTCGTGAACTCCTGAGCATTTTCTATTCCAGATATGTATTCACAGATTTTCTAACTCTTCTCCTCTAATTGTGTCTTACATGGGGCAAAGGTAATGCCAAGGCATTGTTCTGAATGAGAGTGGGAAGATTTTTATGTAGCACATATTTGCATACACATTGGATACATTTTCCAATTTTCCATTCGAAATACTGAATCCCTGACACTAACAAATTTCCTTCTAGACTTTTACTTATAATCTTAATATGATGCAGAAAAATAACACAGACAAAATAGAAATACAAGAGGTTCACAGGAGGCATGGTGTATAGTTGGATTTGCCTTTCGTATGATAAATGGTAGGTGTTATAAATCAAGCCAATTTTAATTGAAATAGTTCTCCATGTGTTTTAAAAGTTAACAAATATGTGAATAACTGTCTCCCTTTCTCTGTAGCCTATACAGCACATGTATTTTTTATGCACATATTGAATTATACCTGGTATCACACGTACATTTTGTGAGGTGGCTGACTTGGCAGATACAAATTGTAAGAAAAGATCACTCCTACTAAACGCTGTTGGAACTGAAAATTCAACATATGGGTCAGTTTTCTAGTTGTACAACATAAATTGATGTTCAGGAAAATGAAAGGAAAATGAATATTTTTGGATCTCTGGATGATATATTTTTCATGGTGAATTTCAATTGGCATACATAATGCTACTTTTTAATGTCTGTGTGTGTGTGTGTATATATATATATATATATATATATGTATTCACTCTCCAGATTTTTCAAAATATGAAATGTATTTGTCTGATTATACACTCCCTAAATTCATTCATATTTATGTATGTGGATGTATAATCAACTTTTCACAAGTTTATTCTCAGAAATATTCATCCACCTGAAATACATATTTGTTTCCTAGTACTGAAAACTAACTTCAGGGGATCATATGATGACAGCGAAAGGAGTGCATCAACCCCATGTACAGCGTCACTGTGCAGGAGAATGACGAATTTCCAGCAAAATTTGGGTGGTCCTAAACCTAGTGGAAGTATTTCCATCTCACGAGGATCAGCTAAGGGGCTCAAACGTGAGTGATTTGTCTGCATGGAGCATCATGCTGCTTATTCAGCAAATCGCCCTGCGGGTAGAGTCTGTGGCGCGTGCTGGGAAGCAATGAGATAGCAACACAAATATTCAGTGGTGCAGATTCTGTGGGCTCTTGCCATCTGTACAATCACTGTGCTCATTGCTGAATTCTGGGTTTGAGACCAGGGAAATACACGGTCCAATTCGGTTTTCCACACCAGTCAGACCACAGAGGAAGCCAGGGGCCACCGTCTTGGAGAGCTGACGTCACCATTCCTGTTTTCAACTGATAGCAGCTCATTCAGCTATAGAACAGGTAATCTCAGGCTGTCATTCGCCTGTGTCTCGGAGACAAATTACTCAGGCCTGCTCCTATCAGAACATACACCAAGCCCAGAGAGGCCGAATTCTGGCTCCTGGAACTGATCAGGCCCAGGGCTAAAGAACCTGCGGAAACTGCTTCTCGGTCTAGGTCTTGCTGAATACTGTGGAGGTAAATACCTACCAAGCCTTCATAGGCAGTGGCAACAGGATTGAGACGGGGCTTGTGAGGGCCGGTCAGGACTCACCCATTGCTTTGTTCATCCGGCAAAGGGAACGAAATGCTGCCATTCGCTTGGGATACCAACATGTTAGAGATCTGAAGTCATCACAAAGTGGCGGAGGAGATAACTTCATCGATACCAGCGGTGAGAGAAACAGTTGGTCTCCTGGTAAAAAAAGTGAGTCACAAACACCCGAGTCTCTCTCACTCTGTCTTCAAGCTAGAGGGACAGAGCAGAGACACCGCTCACGCCCGGCACTGGCCCAGCGACCCGCAGGCGTGGTAGTCACGTCATCCCAATTGGAGTAGGGACAGAGCACAGCCGCCGCCCGTGCCCGGAACAGGCCCATCGACCAGCAGGCTTGGTAGTCACGTCACCCCAATTGGAGTAGGGGCAGAGCAGAGCCACAGCCTATGCCCAGAACAGGCCCAACGACCCGCCGGTGTGGTAGAGACGGCACCCCTATTGGAGTAGTGGCAGAGCAGAGCCTTCTCCCGTGCCCATTACAAGCCCATCGGCCCTCCAGCATGGTTGTTAGGTCACCCCAATAGGAATAGGGGCAGAGCAGAGCCACCACCCATGCCCAGAACAGGCCCAGCAACCCGCCGGCGAGGTAGTCACATCACCCCAATTGGAGTAGGGGCAGAGCAGAGTGACCAACCTCGCCCACAACGTAGGCAACCGAACAGCGAAACAGGCCAAGTGGCCTGCGGGCACGGCAGACACATAACCCCATTTGGAGTAGGGGTAAAGCAGATCCACTGCACGTGCCCACAAAATAGACAGACCTGCGACCGACCAGCAAAGAGGCTCAGCGTCCTGCCGGCATGGTAGACACGTCATCCCAATTTGAGTAAGGGCAGAGTAGAGCTGCCGCCCGCAACTGCAAGGTAGGCAGACCTGCAATGGATCAGCAGAACAGGCCGAGGGGTCCGTGGGCGTTGTAGACACGTCACACCAAATGGAGGAGGGGCAGAGCAGAGCCACTGCCCGCACCCGCATTGTAGACAGACCTGCGACCAACCAGCACAACAGGCCCAGCAGCCCGTCAGCGTGGTAGATAGATCACCCCAATTGGAGGAGCAGAACAGCCGTCCCCCGCTACTTCAAGGGAGACTTTTCAACTATACAAGAGCAATATAAGTATATAGGGGGAAAATTTCAAAAACAACAGTTTCAACAAGCAGAGAGAAATGCGAGCAGTATGAAAAGACAAGGAAAGAAAGGACCACAAGCAATGCAGGTAAACACAATTTTAGAAGGGGTAATAGCTGCATCAGATGGAATGTCAGATAAAGAATTCAGGATACTCAGGCTTTAGATGATCTGGAGTCTCAAGGAAGACATTACACAACAAAATCAGACAATTAAAGATCCCTTCGACAATGAATTACATAAACAAATCCAAGAAGCAAAAGATCAACTATATAGGGAGATAGAGGTTGTAAAAACAAACAGAAATCCTAGAATTGCAGGAAGCAATAAACCAACTTAAAAACTCAATTGAGAATACTACCAGCAGAGTAGAACACTTAGAACATAGAACATCAGACAATGAAGAAAAAGTATTTCAACTTGAAAAGAACATAGACAGCTCAGCAAGACTGTTAAGAAACCACGAGCAGAACATCCAAGAAATATGGGATAACCTAAAGAGGCCAAACTTAAGAGACACTGGGATACAGGAAGGTATAGAGGTTCAAACAAAAGGAATGAGCAACCTATTCAATGAAATAATACGAGACAACTTCCCAGACTTGATAAATAAAACAGAATCCCAAGTCCTAGAAGCCTACAGAACGCCGAATGTTCAAAATCATAAGAGAGCCACAACTAGACACATTATAATGAAGATGCCCAACAAACAGAAAAAGGAGAGAATTTTAAAAGCTACAAGAGAAAGGAAGCAGATTACATTTAGGGGTAAACCAATCAGGATAACAGCTGATCTTTCAAAACAGACTCTGAAAGCCAGAAGATCCAGGAATAACATATTTCAAACACTGAAAGAAAATGGGTTCCAACCAAGAATTGTGTATCCAGCGAAAGTAAGCTTCAGGATGGAAGATGAAATTAAAACCTTCCACGATAAACAAAAGTGCAAAGAATTTGCAGCTAGAAAACCATCTCTTCAAAACATCCTCGGCAAAATATTACAGGAAGAGGAAATGGAAAATATCAATGAAAACCAGCAGCGGGAGGGAGTACAGTAAAGGCTGGGGATAATCAAAGAGGAAAACAAACCATGTTTAGGAACATAAATAAACAAATATCGCTGGAAGAACAACCCATATCTCAATAATAACCCTAAATGTTAATGGCTTAAACTCACCAATGAAGACACACTGGCTAGTAGAATTGAACAAAAAACAAGACCCAACAATATGCTGCCTACAGGGGACGCATTTGATAGGAAAATGCATACATAGACTGACGGTGAAAGTTTGGGAAAAATCATATCACTCATATGGACTTCGGAAACAAGCAGGAGAGTCCATACTCATATCAAATAAAATAGATTTTAAGCCAAAGTTAATCAAAAGGGATAAAGAGAGACACTACATACTGCTCAAGGGAACCATACACCAACAAGACACAGCAATCGTTAATATATATTCCCCGTACAATGGTGCAGCTATGTTCATCAAAGAAACTCTTCTCAATTTCAATAGTCTAATAGACCACAATACAGTAATCATGGGAGCCATGAACACACCTCTCTCACCACTGGACAGATCTTCCAAACAAAAGTTGAATAAGGAAACTATAGAACTCAATAACACAATTAATAACCTAGACTTATTTGAGATATGTAGAATATAACACCCAACATCAAGCAGTTACCTTTTTTCTCAGCAGCACATGTATCCTTGTAAAAAATAGATCATATATTATGTCACAGGGCAACTCTTAGACAATATAAAGGAGTACAGTTAATACCATGCATATTATCTGATCATAATGGAATGAAACTAAAAATCAATAATAAAAGAAGGAAGGAAAAATCATGCATCACTTGGAGAATGAACAATAGGTTACTGAGTGATCAATGGGTTATAGAAGACATCAAGGAGGAAATTTAAAAATTCTTAGAAATAAATGAAAATGCAGACACAACATACCGGAATCTATGGGACACATTGAAAGCAGTTCTAAGAGGAAAATTCATTGCTTGGAGTTCATTCCTTAAAAAAAGAAACAACCAACAAATAAATGATCTCATACTTCATCTCAAAATCCTAGAAAAAGAAGACGAAAGCAACAGCAAATGAAGTAGAAGGCAAGAAATAATTAAGATCAAAGCTGAAATTAATGAAATTGAAACAAAAGAAACAATTGAAAAAACTTGACAAAAGTAGAAGTTGGTTCTTTGAAAAAATAAATAAAATTGACAGACCCTTAGAAATGATAACAAAGAGAAGAAGAGAGAGAACTCAAATTACTAGAATAAGGGATTAAAAAAGAAATATCACAACAGATATTTCAGAAATACAGAAGATAATCAGAAATTATTTTGAATCCTTATACTCCAATAAAATAGAAGATAGTGAAGGCATCGATAAATTTCTTAAGTCATATGATCTGCCCATATTGAGTCAGGAGGATATAGCAACATAAACAGACCAATATCAATTGAGGAAATAGAAGAAACCATCAAAACACTACCAACTTAGAAAAGCCCAGGACTGTATAGGTATAGAGCAGAGTTTAACAAAACCTTTAAAGAGGAACGAATACCAATATTTTTCAAGGTATTTCAAGAAAGTGAAAAAGAGGGAGATCTTCCAAATTCATTCTACGAGGCCAACATCACCCTGATTATTACAGCAGACAAAGACACTTCAAAGAAAGAAAACTACAGACCAATATCTCTAATGAACCCACATGAAAAAATCCTCAATAAAATTCTGGCGAATTGGATACAAAAAAAATATCAAAAAAATTGTGAATCCTGATCAAGTAGAATTCATCCATGTGATGCAAGGCTGGTTCAATATACGGAAATCAATAAATGTTATTCACCACATCAATAGACTTAAAAATAAGAACCATATGATCATCTCGATAGATGCAAAAAAAGCATTCAATAAAGTACAGCATTCTGTTATGTTCAACACTCTAGAAAAACTAGTGATAAGAGGAACATACCTCAATATTGTAAAAACAATCTATGCTAAGCCTCAGGCTAGCATCATTCTGAATGGAGAAAAATTGAAGGCATTCTCTCTAAAATCTGGAACAAGACAGGGATGCCCTCTCTCACCACTTCTGTTCAACATAGTTCTCGAAACACTGGCCAGAGCAATTAGACAGACGAAAGAAATAAAAGGCATAAAAATTGGAAAAGAAGTACTTAAATTATCACTATTGCAGATCACATGATTCTATATCTAGCAGTCCCAAAAGGGTCTACAAAGAAACTAATGGAGCTAATAAATGAATTCAGAAAAGTGGCAGGATATAAAATCAACATGCATAAATCAAAGGCATTCCTGCATATCAGCGACAAATCTTCTGAAATGGAAATGAGGACAACCACTCCATACACAATATCCTAAAAAAATAATAATAATAATTAGGAATCAACCTAACAAAAGATGTGAAAGTCTTATACAATGAAAACCACAGAACCCTAAAGAGAGAAATAGAAGAAGATCTTAGAAGATGTAAAAATATATCCTGTTCATGGATAGGCAGAACTAACATCATCAAAATGGTGATATTACCAAAAGTTCTCAATAGGTTTAATGCAATGCCAATCAAAATCCAAACGGCATTTCTTCTAGAAATAGAGAAAGCAATCATGGAATTCATATGGAAAAATAAAAGACACAGAATAAAAAAAACGATACTAAGCAGGAAGTGTGAATCAGGCGGCCTAGTGATACCAGACTTCAAACTATACTACAGAGCAATAGTAACAAAAATAGCATGGTACTGGTACCAAAACAGGAGGGTGGACCAATTGTTCAGAATAGAGGACACAGAAACCAAGCCAGGAAACTACAACTATCTTATATTTGATGGAGGGGCTAAAAGCATGCAATGAAGGAATATAGCATCTGCAAAAAATGGTGCTGGGAAAACTTGGAATCCATGTGTAAAAAAATGAAACTGAATCCCTTTCTCTCGCCATGCACAAAAGATAACTCAAAATGGATCAAGGAGCTTGATATCAAATCAGAGACATGGAGTCTGATAGAAGAAAAAGTTGGCTACGATCTACATACTGTGGGGTCGGGCTCCAAATTCCTCAATAGGACACCCATAGCACAAGAGTTAATAACTACAATCAACAAATGGGACTTACTCAAACTAAAAAGGTTTTTCTCAGCAAAAGGAACAATAAGAGAGGTAAATAGGGAGCCTAAATCCTGGGAACAAATCTTTACTTTTCACACTTCAGATAGAGCCCTAATATTCAGAGTATACAAAGAACTGAAAAAAATAGACAATAAGATAACAAATAACCCAATAAACAAATGGGCCAAGAACCAGAACAGGCACTTCTCAGAGAAGGACATACAATCAAAAAACAAGTACATGAAAAAATGCTCACCATCCCCAGCAGTCAGAGAAATGCAAATCAAAAGCACCCTAAGATACCATCTCATTCCAGTAAGATTGGCAGCCATTATGAAGTCAAACAACAACAAGTGCTGGTGAGGATGTGGAGAAACAGGTACACTTGTACATTATTGGAGGCACTGCTAATTGGTGCAGCCAATTTGTAAAGCATTATGGAGATTTCTTGGAAAGCTGGGAATGGAACTACCATTTGACCCAGCTATTCCTCTTCTTGGTCTATTCCCTAAAGACCTTAAAAGATCATGCTACAGGGATACTGCTACATTGATGTTCATAGCAGCACAATTCACAATAGCAAGACTGTGGAACCAACCTAGATGCTGTTCAATAGAAGAATGGATAAAAAAAATGTGGCATTTAAACACAATGGAGTATTACTCTGCTTTAAAAAATGACAAAATCATAGAATTTGCAGGAAAATAGATGGCATTAGAGCAGATTATGCTAAGTGAAGCTAGCCAATCCCTAAAAAACAAATGCCAAATGCCTTCTTTGATAAAAGGAGAGTAACTACGAACAGAGTAGGGATGAAGAGCATGAGAAGAAGATTAGTATTAAATAGGGATGAGAGGTGGGAGAGAAAGGGATAGAGAAGAGAAATTGCATGGAAATGGAAGGAGACCCACAGGGTTATATAAAATTACATAAAAGAGGATGTGAGGGGAAAGGGAAAAATAATACAAAAAGGGAGAAATTTATTACAGTAGAGGGGGTAGAAAGAGAAGAGGGGAAGAGAGGGGAGAGGAGGAGGGATAGTAGAGGATAGGAAAGGCAGCAGAATACAATAGACACTAGTATGGCAATGTGTAAATCAATTGATGTGTAACTGATGTGATTCTGCAATCTGTATACGGGGTAAAAATGGGAGTTCATAACCCACTTGAATCAAAGTGTGAAATATGATATATCAAGAAATATGTAATGTTTAGAACAACCATAAAAAATTTAAAAAAAAAGGAAACTAACTTCGGTGAATGAGGCACGCGAATCCTAATATTTCTACAGTAACTTACCAAGTTTAACATCAATGCAAGTAGATTCCAATGGGACATGATGTGTATTTTTACATTAATTTTTATTCAAAACTGG
The DNA here is from genome assembly GCF_048772815.1 of Callospermophilus lateralis. Classification (NCBI taxonomy): domain Eukaryota; kingdom Metazoa; phylum Chordata; class Mammalia; order Rodentia; family Sciuridae; genus Callospermophilus; species Callospermophilus lateralis. Next base: position 1,335,143 of record NW_027513022.1, read on the forward strand.
TACATTACAATTTCATCAGTTTATGCACATCATAGGATATATATTTCATAAACAATTTAGCAAATTTATAGGCATTTGTTTCACTTTCAATCTCTTCCTGCTTCAGAACACATGTATTCCTCCATATTTCTTGACTGGTCTTTGCATGAGAATTCTTTCCGAACACATTATTTTCGATTTCCATAATCACTTTTGAAGCAAACTTCACACACTCTTCATGATAAACCAAAACACTAATATTACCATTAGATGTATAACTGGTTGGAATGAATGAATGTATATCAATATAAGATTTATTGTATATTTTCAGATATCAATTCAATCCATTATTTAAAGTTGGAATCAGTTATATTATTTATTCACAGTATGGAGTATTCATGCTTAATCTCTATATTCATGGACACAGGGTACACCTCTTTGTATCCCCAATAATAATTTTATGTCTTCAATATATTGCTCCCAGAAATGGTGGTAGAAATACTCATGTCACCTGATCTACATATACATTTTATCACAGTAATATTCTGGACAAAAAATGTAAAGGTCACACTTATGATTGTACCAAAGACTAAATGACTACATTCACTCTCTAACCGAAACCCTATAGCTAAAGAATTTTTAGTCCCAATCCTACACTCATTCTTCTTCCTAAACCTACCGACTATCTTCCTAATCCTACCGACTATCCCTTTGGATTGGATGTTCTCTTCTACATTCAAACATCCAAGGTACAAGGTTCTATGCCATTGTATATCAAATTGTCTGAGACATCTTTGCAGAATATAATTAAAAACTAAGTATCCCAAATAAGGGCCCAATGCCCTTCTGGGTTTCAAATCATACCTAGATTTCTGTTTTCATACTTATATTTCACCTCGATATTCTTGTAAATATCGCAGGTTCCCAATACCATTATTTATCGCACAGAATGATTGCTAACCCAAATCGAACCTGTTATTAACCCTAAACATACACTGTTCCCTCAATCTCATTTTACAGAAGAGCAGGGAGAGAGTCGTTCTTACAATACAGGAAAGTAGGGGACATTCCACCTGCTGAGAACCTCAAAGGTCCATTCAAAATGATACCTGGAGAAGATGTAGGCAGCTATGAAGGACCTGAGAGAGCAAAAGTCATCTTCCATGGCAAACAACCTGGTCAGGATGAAGGGATGTGTCTGAATCAGCCTCTCTCTTTTTATTGTAGAGAAGATGGACCAAACCAGGCCTCTGTCGAGAGCTGCTGCTGGGTGCCTATGGTTGACATACCATTCTACCTTGTGAAAGTGTCACAGGAAGTAGGGGCAGCCTCCATCTCATGGGACACTTGGAAGCAACTGTTAGGACAAAGTGGTAGCCAAGGCAGTGACCTCATTCAGTTCCAAAGAAAGTGACATACCTCATTTCCTTGGTGATGGAACTCTCTGAACTTTTGTATCCAAGAATCCAGGCACCCCGAGGCAGCCCCAGTTCCAGTGGGCTCACTTGTTTGGATTTACCAAGGACAGAGTCAGTCTTTCTTGGTACCTACTGATGTGAGGATGGCCAAATGCCAGGAGAGCTCTGAAGAGGGACCTTTCCAGAAGAAGCAGGTAGTGGCTCACCCCTTTTTCTTGACAACTTCACAGAGTTGGCCAAGGAAACCAGATCTGAGAGAGGTCAGGCCATGTCCTGAGAATAGGTAGGAAAGTTGGTTTGTTTGGTTTGGAGTGGATTGTTTTTAGTAAGTCGTTTGACCAGGCGAGTGTTTCTATGTCTGTGTATCCCACTGTGTCCGTTGTTGTAGACATTAGAAAAGAGAATGCATTAATGAATGCCTCCAGTCTAGTATAAATCTTCCCATAATTCATTCTGCCCAATTTATGAATGGACTGCAGCTTGTCTTATTGAGAGGCAATACCTTCTATCTTCCTAAGTTCCTGTTTTCTTCCTGAATTCTGGCCACTCTCCAGAATAGGCTCATGGTTTTGTGTCCAAGATATGTACCACTCCAAGCTCTGTGACATGGCCATGTACTGGATAGCTGAAGAGAATGGCCAGCCTTTCAGAGAACTCAGATATCAGTGTGAACAGGAACGTCTCAGTGGAAAAACCCTGCTTTGGGCCTTTTGCTTACCTATTGTTCTGTTGCACTGAATGTCAGGAAAGACTTTGTCTCAGGCCACCCTTTTGTGAAGCCTGAAGAAAACAATTTTCAAATGGAAATGAATGGGCATCACCTGTGGCTCTTTGTTTAATTGCTTTGGAAAGGGATGTGGCTGAATTAGCCTCTTGGCCTTGTGTGTGGCTGTGACTTACATTCTCAGCACCTGATGGATCTAAAGAATAATCCCATGTGTGCATCAAAAACCATAATGGCAAAAAGATCAGTCATTGTGGATGAAGTCTCTTGCCTTCCTCTGTTAGGTTCTTGACCTCCGTCAAGTGAGAAAATGGATTCTTTGGGTCAAATGAGTTCCTCAAAGCCCTGCAGAGGTGCTTGGGGTTTCGCATGACTCCAAATCACAAAGAATCAATACCTGAAAATCAGTAGGCCTCACATTGGAGAAACAGAGCATTATTAATGACAGGCTTATTTGATCACTCCTGGTTCACAGGAAGGGTGTCCAGGCCACCCTGACTTTAGGCAAATGAGGGCCAAGTGAGCTTATTTTGGACACTTTCTTGGGCTTCGCCCCTCATGAAAATCTTCAGCCAGACATTACGATGAATGACAATATGTAAGAAGATGAGGGCCATGTGGGAGTGTTTTCGTTTTAATTTTGGTCATTTGTGTGGCGGTTGGAAGAAATGACTGGGTCCACCTGGGCTTGAACTCTGGTGTGATTCCCCTTAGATACTGAGTTGTGGAACTGACCTTAGAGAAGTATTGCATTGAATTTTGTTGGGATTTTAGGAGGCCACGCATAAGAGTCACCCTTGGAACTGAGATCTAGGCCCAGGGTTGCTTTCCACAGATTTTTCAGTTCCTGAAAGAAGTGACCTCACCTCACTTTCTTGGTGATGGAACTCTCTGATCTTGGGATCCAGGAATTCAGGCACAAAAGCCAGGGCCAGTTCCAGTCCGAGTGGTCTCATTTGTTTGGATTTACCAAGGACAGAGTCAGTCTCTCTTGGTACCTACTAATGTGAGGATGGCCAAACGGCAGGAAATCTCTGAAGAGGGGCCTTTCCTGAGAAAGCAGGTAGTGGCTCACAGCTGGCTCCTGACAATTTCATAGAGTTGGCCATGGAGTCCAAATCTGAGACAGGAGTGGCCATTTCGGGGGAACATAGTATGGCCCAAAAGTCAGAGGGCACTTCAGATAGTCAAAGACCTACTTGGCGGAAGGAGGTGCCTTTGTGGGTTTGGTTGTAGGTTTGTGGTTTTGTCTCATGTTCTGAGAATAGGCAAGGAAGGCAGTTTGTTTGGTTTGGAGTGAACTGTTTCTAGTAAGTCGTTTGGCAAGGCGAGTGTTTCTATGTCTGTGTATCCCACTGTTATCCATGGTTGTAGACATTAGAAAAGATATTGGATCAATGGATGTGTCCTGTTTAGTAGAAAGCTTCCCAGAATTCATCCTGCACAATTTATGAATGGACTGCGGCTTGCCTTATCAATTGGCTACACCTGCTATCTTCCTAAGTTCCACTTTTCTTCCTGAATTCTGGCCACTCTCCAGAATAGGCTCATGGTTTTTGTGCAAGATATATACCACCTCCAAGCTCTGTGACATGGCCATGTACTGGATAGCTGAAGGGAATGGCGAGAATCGCAGAAAACTCAGAAATCACTGTGACCATTAAAGTCTCAGTGGAGAAACCCTGCTTTGGGCCTTTTGGTTACCTATTGTTCTGTTGCCCTGAATGTCAGGAAGGTCTTTGCCTTTGGCCACCCCTTTGTGAAGCCTGAAGAAAACAGTTTTCAAATGGAAATGAATGGATCACCTGTGGCTCTTTGCTTAATTGCTTTGAAAAAGATGTGTCTCATTCAGACCATTGGCCCTGTGTGAGGCTGTTGCTTAGTTTCTCATCACCTGATGGATCTAAAGAAAGATTCCATGTGTACATCCAAAACCAAAGTGGCAAAAAGAGCAGTCATTGTGGATGAAGTCTCTCGTCTTCCTCTGTAAGGTTTGTGACCTCCATCAAGTGAGAATAGGGATCCTTTGTGTCAAATGAGTTCCTCAACGCCCTGCAGATTCTATCCCATAGGTGCTTGGGTTTTATCAAGACTCCAGTTCACATAAAGAATCTAAAACCCACAGTCAGTAGTCCTCAAATTGGAGAAGCGGAGAAGTATTAATGGCAGGCCTATTTGATCACATCTGGTTCACAGGAAGGGTGTACAGGCCACCCTGAGTTTAGTCAAATTAAGGGGCAAGGGAGCTTATTTTTGACACTGGCTTGGGCGGAGCCCCTTATGGAAACCTCCAGCCAGAAGTTTTGATGAGTGTCTATATGGAAGAAGATGTGGGTCATGTGGGAGTGTTTTGGTTTTAATTGTGGTCATTTGGGTGGCGGTTGGAAGTGACGATTGGGTCCACCTGGGCTGGAACTCTGGTGTGATTCCCCTTAGATACTGAGTTGTGGTACTGAACTCAGAGAAGTATTGCCATGAATTGTGTTGGGATTTTAGGAGGCCACGCATGAGATTTGCCCTTGGAAACTGAGATCTAGGCCCAGGTTGGCTTTGCACAGAGCACTGGGAATCTCAGCCAGGGTATCACATAATTTTATTCTGAAAGGCTTGCAGCCATAGTTGAGAGTCAAAACACACATGGACCTCACATTGTAGACCTCAATGCGCCTAGCTTCATGTGATCATTGGCCACTCTTTGGGAAGCCTTGCTTATAAGAGTTCTCCAGAGCTTTCATTGAAATGAGCATCCTCACCATTTAATGGTTCCTGAATGAAGTGAAACCCACAGTGCCTTCAACTTCATCCTTGAAAAATGGCTAGATAAATACGGTGAAATTTTTTTAAATTTCCATGGCCAGGTGGCACTAGAGAAACTTTTGATATCCTGTTGCTGACTATGAGTATACTAGACAGTGCCTGATGGACTGGGTTTCAAGAAAATGGTGTAGATCAGAGATGCCAGTAATTTGGAGCCTGCTGAGTAGTGGGCATAGAGCTGCAGTCGGCAGGTGTGTGATAAATCATCTGTGGTGGGGCCATGTGGATCTTCCTTTGGCTTCCAAATTGCTTGTGACTGACATGGTGCAGCAAGCAGACCCTTATATGTAAAGGCGTATTTTTATTTGGAGAGGTTTCAGGGCAATGTTCAGAATCACGTTGCTATGGTCAAGAGGCAAGCTATTTGGAATAGAACCTTGGTGGGTGCATTCTCCTGCAGACCCTGACCCACCACACTTGAGAAACTCCCTCCAACACTTTGTCCCAGTTGGACTCCTTGTATTTTGTGAAGAAAATACCAAACTACCAGTGCAGCAGCAATAAACACCACAAAATGTGGAGGATGACCAAATGGCTTCACAGTCCACATGGGGAGACACTTAGCCCCCAGTGACCACAGTTTACCTACAAAGATTGAATTCAGCACTGCTGACTCATGTTCATTGGAAAATAAGAAACCATGTCCTCCAGGTCACATAGATGCAGACCCAGCTTTGATGCTCTCATTACAAAGGAATCTAAACCTCCTGACAACAACATATATTTCAAGTGCCCAACCTCAGAGGCAGTTTCTGAAGAAGTCTTTAGGCCAGCAGAGCTCCATATTTGTGGAGTGTTTACCCTGTCCCTTACTTTAGTAAACTACTCTACCACCTCCAAGGTTGTAAACTTTTGAGCATATTAAATTCCAGCTATGTATTCCCAGATTTTCGAACTCTTCTCCTCTAATGATGAATTACTTGGGGCGAGGGTAATGTCAAGGCATTGTTCTGGATGACAGTGAAATATTTCTCCATGTTTTTTTTTTAATTATTTTATTTCATATTATTATTTTATTTTTTTAATTGGGTGTTCAAAACATTACAAAGCTCTTGACATATTTCATACATTAGATTCAAGTGGGTTATGAACTCCCATTTTTATCCCAAGTATGGATTGCAGAATCATATCTGTTACACATCCGCATTTTTATAATGTCCTATTAGTAACTGTTGTATTCTGCTACATTTTCTATCCTCTACTATCCCTGCTCCCCTCCCATCTTCCCTCTCTACCCCATCTACTGTAATACATTTATATCTTTGTTTATTTTCCCATTCCCCTCACAACCTCTTATATGTAATTTTGTGTAACAATGAGGGTCTCCCTCCATTACCATGCAATTTCCTTTATCTCTCTCTTTCTGCCCCCCACCTCATGTCTCTGTTTAATGTTGATCTTTTCTTCCTGCTCTTCCTCCCTGCTCTGTTGTTAGTTGCTCTCATTATATCAAAGAAGACATTTTTATTTGTTTTTTAGGGTTTGGCTAGCTTCACTAAGCATAATCTGCTCTAGTGCCATCCATTTCCCTGCAAATTCAATGATTTTGTCATTTTTTAATGATGCATAATACTCAATGGTGTATAAATACCACATTTTTTTATCCATTCATCTACTGAAGGGCATCTGGGTTGGTTCCACAGTCTAGCAATTTTGAATTGTGCTGCTATGAACATCGATGTGGCAGTATCCCTGTAATATGCTCTTTTAAGGTCTTCAGGGAATAGTCTGAGAAGGGCAATAGCTGGGTCAAATGGTGGTTCCATTCCCAGCTTTCCCAGGAATCTCCATACTGCTTTTCAAATTTGCCACAACAGTTTGCAGTCCCACCAGCAATGTAAAAGAGTACCCTATTCTCCACATCCTCGCCAGCACTTGTTGTTGTTTGACCTCATAATGGCTGCCAATCTTACTAGAGTAGGATGGTATCTTAGGGTGGTTTTAATTTGCATTTCTCTGACTGCTAGAGATGGTGAGCATTTTTTCATGTACTTACTGATTGATTGTATGTCCTCCTCTGAGAAGTGTTGGTTCAGGTCCATGGCCCATTTTTTGATTGGGTTATTTATCATCTTATTGTCTAATTTTTTGAGTTCTTGGTATACTCTGGATATTAGGGCTCTATCTGAAGTGTGAGGAGTAAAAATTTGTTCCCATGATTTAGGCTCCCTATTTACCTCTCTCATTTTTTATCCTGCTGAGAAAAAAAAACTTTTCAGTTTAAGTAAGTCCCATTTGATGATTGTTGTTATTAACTCTTCTGCTATGGGTGTCCTGTTAAGGAATTTGGAGCCCGACCCCACATTATGTAGATCAGAGCCAACTTTTTCTTCTATCAGATGCAGAGTCTCTTTTTTGATATCTAGCTCCTTGATCCACTTTGAGTTAACTTTTGTGCATGGCAAGAGGAGGGGATTCGGTTTCATTTTGTTGCATATGGATTTCCATTTTATACAAAAACATTTGTTGAAGATGCTATATTTCCTCTATTGCATGCTTTTAGCTCCTTTATCAAATATAGCATAGTTGTAGCTTTGTGAATTAGTCTTTGTGTCCTCTATTCTGTACCCATTGGTCAACCCGCCTGTTTTGGTACCAGTGCCATGCTGTTTTTGTTACTATTGCTCTGTAGTATAGTTTTAAGTCTGGTATCGCTATATCGCCTGATTCACACTTCCTGCTAGAATTGCTTTTGCTATTCTGGGTCTTATATTTTTCCATATGAATTCCATGATTGCTTTATCTATTTCTACAAGAAATGCCTTTGGGATTTTGATTGGCATTGCATTAAACCTATAGAAAACTTTTGGTAATTTCGCCATTTTGATGATGTTAGTTCTGCCTATCCAGGAACAGGGTATATTTTTCCATCTTCTAAGATCTTCTTCTACTTCCCTTTTTAGGGTTCTGTAGTTTTCATTGTATAAGTCTTTCACCTTTTTTGTTAGGTTGATTTTCAATTATTTAATTTTTTTGACGATATTGTGAATGGAGTGTTTTTCCTCATTTCTGTTTCAGAAGTTTTGTCGCTGATATACAGAAATGCCTTTGATTTATGCCTTTGATTTTGATTGTATATCCTGCCACTTTGCTGAATTCATTTATTAGTTCTAGTAGATTTTTTTGTAGACCCCTTTGGGTTTTCTATGTATAGAATCATGTCACCAGGAAATAGTGATAATTTACGTTCTTATTTTCCTATTTTTATGCCTTTGATTTCTTTCGTCTGTCTAATTGCTCTGGCCAGTGTTTCGAGAGCTATATTGAATAGAACTGGTGACAGAGGGCATCCCTGTCTTGTTCCAGATTTTAGAGGGAATGCCTTCAATTTTTCTCCATTCATAATGATGCTAGCCTGAGACTTAGCATAGATAGCTTTTAAAATGTCGAGGTTAGTTCCTGTTATCCCTATTTTTCTAATGTTTTGAACATAAGGAGATGCTGTACTTGGTCAAATGCTTTCTGCGTCTATCGAGATGATCATATGGTTCTTATCTTTAAGTCTATTGATGTGATGAATAACATTTATTGATTTTCGTATATTGAACCATCGTTGCATCCCAGGGATGAATCCTACTTGATCCTGGTGAAAAATTTTTTTGATGTGCCTTTGTATTCGATTAGGCAGATATTTATTGAGGATTTTTGCATCTAGGTTAATCAGATATATTGGTCGGTAGTTCTCTTTCTTTGAGTTGTCTTTTTCTGGTTTTGGAATTAGGGTGATGTTGGCCTCATAAAATGAATTTGGCAGAGCTCCCTCTTTTTCTATTTCCTGAAATAACTTGAAAAGTATTGGTATAAATTCTTCTTCAAAGGTTTTGTAAAACTCCGCTGTATAGCCATCCGTTCCTGGGCTTTTCTTGGTTGGTAGTCTTTTGATTGCTTCTTCTATTTCATCCATTGATATTGGTCGGTTTAAATTGTGTGTATCCTCCTGACTCAGTTTGGGCAAATCATATGACTTAAGAAATTTATCGATGTCTTCACTATTTTCTATTTTATTGGAATAATGATTTTCAAAATAATTTCTAATTATTTGATGTGCCTTTGTATTCGATTCGCCAGAATTTTATTGAGGATTTTTGCATGTAGGTTCATCAGATATATTGGTCTGTAGTTTTCTTTCTTTGAGGTGTCTTTTTCTGATTTCGGAATCAGCATGATGTTGGCCTCATAGAATGAATTTGGCAGAGCTCCCTCTTTTTCTCTATCCTGAAATAACTTGAAAAGTATTGGTATTAAATCTTCTTTAAATGTTTTGTAAATCTCCGCTGTATAGCCATCCGTTCCTGGGCTTTTCTTGGTTGGTAGTCTTTTGATTGCTTCTTCTGTTTCATCCATTGATATTGGTCTGTTTAAATTTTGTGTATCCTCCTGACTCAGTCTGGGCAAATCATATGACTTAAGAAATTTGTTGATGTCTTCACTATATTCTATTTTATTGGAATATAGGTTTTCCAAATAATTTCTAATTGTCTTCTGTATTTCAGAAGCATCTGTTGTAATATAGCCTTTTTCATCCCATATGTTAGTAATTTGAGTTCTCTCTCTTCTTCTCTTCATTAGCATGGCTAAGGGTCTGTCGAACATATATATTTTTTCGAAGAACCACCTTTTAGTTTTGTTAATTTTTTCAATAGTTTCTTTTGTTTCAATTTCGTTGATTTCTGCTCTGATTTTAATTATTTCTTGCCTTCTGCTACATTTTCTGTTGTTTTGCTCTTCCTTTTCTAGGGCTTTGAGTTAAAGTGTGAGCTCATTTATTTGTTTGGTTTTACTTTTTTTCAGGAATGACCTCCAGGCAATGAATTTCCCTCTTAAAACTGCTTTCATTGTGTCCCATAGATTCCGATATGTTGCATCTGTATTTTCATGTATCTCTAAGAATTTTTTGATTTCCTCCTTTATATCTTCTCTAACCCACTGATCATTCAGTAACATATTGTTCATTTTCCATGTGATGTAGGATTTTTCCTTCCTTCTTTTATCATTGATTTCCAGTTTCATTCCATTATGATCAGATAAAATGCATGGTATTATCTCCACACCTTTATATTTACTGAGGGTTGCCCTATGGCATCATATATTGTCTATTTTTGAGAAGGATCCATGTGCTGCTGAGAAAAAAAGTATATCCACTTGATGATGGTTGATATATTCTATATATGTCAGTTACATGTAGGTTATTGATTGTGATATTGAGTTCTATACTTTCTTTATTCAACTTTTGTTTGAAGGATCTGTCCAATGATGATAGATGTGTGTTGAAGTCACCCATAATTATTGTGTTGTGGTCTATTTCATTCTGGAGCTTGAGGAGAATTTGTTTCATGAACAACGTAGCACCATTATTTAGTGCATAAATATTGATAATTGTTATGTCTTGTTAGTGAATGGTTCCTTATAACAGTATATAATGTCCTTCCTTATCCCTTTTGATTAACTTAGTCTTGAAGTCGATTTTATTCGATATGAGGATGTCCACCCCTGCTTGTTTATGAGGATAAGTGTGCATGGTGTATTTTCTCCCAACCTTTCACCTTCATCCTGTGTGTCTTTGCATTTCAGATGTGTCTCCTGGAGGCAACATATTGTTGGATTTGTTTATTTAATCCAAGTTACCAGCCTATGTCGCTTTATTGGAGACTTTAAGCCATTTACATTCAGAGTTACTATTGATGTATGGTTTGTATGCCAGCCATGTTTGATTATTCATATTTTTTTTAATTTAGTTTTTTTCTCCATTACAAGCATTCACCCTGCCTCTTTCATTACCAAGGTACTTCCCACTGATGGTTTTGGTTGTTGTTTTTCATTTCTTTCTTGTGTAGTGTTTTGCTCAAGACGCTTTGCAATGCTTGTTTTCTGGCTTCAAATTCTTTTAGCTTTTGTTTATCATGAAAGATTCTTATTTCGTTGTTGGACCTGATGGTTATTTATGCTGGATACATAATTCTTGGTTGGCATCCATTGTCTTTCAGTGTTTGATATACATTTTTCCAGGATCTTCTCGCTTTCAGCGTCTGTGATGAAATATCCATTGTTAACCTTATTTGTTTACCACTGAATGTATTCTGCCTCCATTCTCTTGTAGATTTTTTATTTTCTCTTTGTTCTGTATATTGGATATCTTCATAACAATGTGTCTTGGCATTGGTCTACTGTGATTTTGTGTGCTCTTGTCCTGTATGCAGCTACAATTTGTATATCCATTTCCTTTTTTATTTCTGGAAAGTTTTCTGTAATTATTTCATTCAGCAGTTTTCTCATTCCCTTGGTTTGAGTCTCTGTACCTTTCTCTATCCTGATGACTCGTAAGTGTGTTTTTTTTTTTATGTTATCCCAAATCTCTTGGATGTTTTTCTTGTGATTTTTTTGCCAGCCTTTCTGAGTTGGCTGGACTCGTTTCAAGATGATATATTTTGTCTTCATTATCTGACCTTTTGGCTTTTACTTGCTCCACTCTGTTAGTGATACTCTCAATGGAGTTCTTAATTTGGTTTATCATTTCCTTCATTTCTAGAATTATTGTTTGATTTTTTTATAATCTCTATCCTCTGATAAAGATGCTTAACTTTTTCTTTTATCTGTTTATGTAATTCATTTTCAATGTTTTCTTTTACTGTTTGGATTTTCTGTCTCGTATCCTCTTTAAGTTTCCATTCCATCTGTCTAAGGTATTCCTTGAGTTCTTTATATGACCATTTTTCTGATGACTCTAGGTCCTCCTGAATATTTAGGGTGTCCTTCGTGGTTTGTACTCCTTTTCTTCCTTGCTTGTTTATGCTGCTCATGTTACTTCTTGTTCTGTTTGACTGCTTAGTTACTGTTTACTCTTATAAATTTATTTGATGCTTGGGAGGAAAGATTTTAGAAGGGAAGGGAAAAAGTCACTAAAGAGAATGAGAGTAGGCAGGTAGAATGCAAGGAATGGGAAATAAGAAAATTGAAAAGAAATGAAAAGACAATAGAAAAAATAGAAAATAAAGAAAGAAAATGATTTTTTAAAAAAATGATTATGATAATATAAAATTAAAATTTTAAAAAATAATAATAACAAAAGAAAAAATTAAAAAAAAAAATTAAAAACATTTTAAAAAAGTTAAAGAACAGCAACAAAAAAATGAAAATAAAAGAAAACAAAAAAAACAAAAACAAAAAAAACAAACTAATATAATAATAATAATAATAAATGCAGTCATAGATTGCAATAAACTTTTTTTCCATTAGGTAGAGCTGTGCCCACTGGGCTAAGCTTCTCCTTTCAATAGGTGGGAACCAATCACTGTGCAGCAGCTATTCCTCCCACACTGGGTGGGTGTCCAATCCTGAGTGCCTAAGTTCTTTTTTTGTGTTTCCTCAAGCCAGGCCCCACTCACCTGTGACACTCACCACAATACTGGCTACATGCCAGGTCTGCTGCTCCTAGGAGCCCTGTTTTCATGAACGCCTGGGCACAATCTCCCTCTTTGTCTCCCTCAGACCCTAAGTTTTTAGAGCTTAGGCCTGAGAACCCCCAGTGAATTTGCTGCACTCCGGAAGCCATGCCCCCGGAAGCTGGAGCAAGAGACTTCAGTTTTCAGCACTGGTGGGAGCGGTGGCCTGGAGGTCTGCACCACGAGTCCCGTGCCACTCCTAATTCCCTCGGTCTGGATATCGCGCTCAAGGGAGAGCTGGGAGGGGCTCTTAAGATTTCCCCACAAGTTCGCAAATTTATAGGAATTTGCTTCACTTTCAATCACTTCCTGCTTCAGGACACATGTATTCTTCCATGTTTCTTGACAGGTCTTTTCATGAGACTTCTTTCAAGACACATGACTTTCAATTTCCATAATCACTTTTGAAGCAAAACTCACATAAACTTTATGATAAATTATAACTCTGATATTACCATTAGATGTATAACTGGTTGGAATTAATGATTGCATACCAATATAGGATTTCTTATATATTTTCAGATAAAAATTCAATCCATTATTTAAAGTGAAAAGAGTTATATTATTTATTCACAGAATGGTCTATTCATGCATTATCTCTATATTCATAGACGCAGTGTACACTTCTTTATACCCCCAATACTAATTTATACGTCTTCAAAATATTGCTCCCTGAAATGGTGGAAGAAATACTCATGTCACCTGATCTACTTATACATTTAATCACAGAAATATTAGGAACACAAAATGCAAAGGTCACACTTATGTTTGTACCAAAGCCTAAAAGGAAAGTAAACATGGATTACTAAAAACATCCATGTCCATGTTGCCTAATGCTGTCAAATGTCAATCCTATTGGTGACTACATATTTGTTTCTTCTTAAGATTACATATTCAAACTCAACCCTACTGAAAATGTCTAATCCTATCCCTCACTTTATACATTGCCTGATTTCATTATGGCTCTATTTCTATCTGTTTCCTACATATTTTCCCCAGTTCATCATTGTGACTGACTCTTCACATGTGCTGACATTTACATTCACACTCTAATCGATAACCTATTGCTAATAAACTTTTGTTCCTAATCCTATACTCATTCTTTTTGTAAACCTACCGACTATCTTCCTAATCCGACCGACTATCCTTTTTTGACTGGTTGTTCTCTTCTACATTCAATCAAGCAAGGTACAAGGTCTTATGCCATTGTATATTGATCTATCTGAGACCTCTGTGCAGAATGCAATTCAATGCTAAGTATCACAATCAAGGGTCCAATGCCCTTCTGGGCTTCAAATGTTACCTAGATTTCTGGTTTCACACTTATATTTCACATATATATTCTGGTAAATATCGCAGTTTCAAATACCATTATTCATTCTGCAGGATGATTCCTAAACTAAATCCAACATGTTATTGACCCTAAACATACACTGTTCCCTCAATCTAACTTTAGAGAAGAGCAGGGACAGAGTTGGTCTTACAATACAGGAATGTAGGGGATCTTCCACCTGCTGAGAACCTCAAAGGTCCATGCAGACATGATCCCTGGAAAAGAGGTAGGCAGCTATGAAGGACCTGAGAGAGCAAAAGTCATCTTCCATGGCAAACAACCTTGTCAGGATGAAGGGGTGTGTCTGAATCAGCCACTTTCTTCTTAATGTAGAGAAGTTGGACCAAACAAGGTCTGTGTGGAGAGCTTTTCCCGTGTGTCTATGGTTGATATGCCATTCTAACTTGTGACAGTGTCACAGGAAGTAGGGGCAGCCTCCATCTCATGGGACCCTTGGAAGCAACTATTAGGACAAAGTGTTTGCCAAGGCATTGACCTATTCAGTTCCGGAAGGAAGTGACCTACCTTACTTCTTTGGTGATGGAACTCTCTGAACTTGGGATCCAGGAAGCCAGGCATCCAGAACCAGTCCCAGTCCCAGTCCCAGTGGGCTCACTTGTTTAGTTTTACTAATGACAGATTCTGTCTTTTTTGGTACCTACTGATGTGAGGATGGCCAAATGCCAGGAGAGCTCTGAAGACGGGCCTTTCCTTAGTAACTAGGTAGTGGCTCACCGCTGGCTCCTAACAACTTCACAGAGTTGGCCAAGGAGACCAGATCTGACACAGTACAGGCCATTTCGGGGGAACATAGTAGGGCCTGCCAGTCAGAGGACACTCTCGATATTCACAGACTTACTTGGAGAAGGAGGTGCCTTTGTGTTTGTGGGTGTGAGTTTGTGGTTTTGTCTCATTTTCTTAGAATAGGTAGAAAAGCTGGTATGTCTGGTTTGCAGTGGACTGTTTCTAGATAGTCGTTTGACAAGGCAAGTGTTTCTATGTCTGTGTATAACACTGTGTCCGTGGTTGTAGACATTAGAAAAGAGAATGCATCAATGAATGTGTCCTGTCTAGTAGAAAGCTTCCCAGCATTCATCCTGCCCAATTTATGACTTCACTGCAGGTTGCCTTATCGATGGGCAACACCTAATATCTTCCTAAGTTTCAGATTTCTTCCTGAATTCTGACCAATCTGCAGAATAGTCTCATGGTTTTGTGTCCAAGATAGGTACCACCCCAAGCTCTGTCACATGGCCATGTACTGAATAGCTGAAGGTAATGGTGAGCATCTTAGAAAACTCAGATATCAGTGTGAGCAGGTAAGTCTCAGTGGAGAAACCATGTTTTGTGCCTTTTGCTTACCTATTTTTCTGTTTCACTGAATGACAGGAAGGTCTTTGCCTCAGGCCACCCCTTTGTGAAGCATGAAAAAAACAGTTTTCATATGGAAATGATTGGGCATCACCTGTGGCTCTTTGCTTAATTGCTTTGAAAGGGATGTGTCTGAATCAGCCTCTTGGCCCTGTGTGAGGCTGTGGCTTAGATTCTCAGCACCTGATGGATATAAAGAAAGATCCCATGTGTGCATCCAAAACCAAAATGGCAAAATTCAGTCATTGTGGATGATGTCTCTCTCCTTCCTCTATTAGGTTGCAGACAATCATCAAGTGAGTATAGGGATCCTTTGGGTCAAATGAGTTTTTCAAAGCCATGCAGAGGTGTGTGGGTTTTCTCATGATTCCACTTCACATAAAGAATCTAAACCCAACAGTCAGTAGGCCTCAAATTGGAGAAGCAGAGCAGTTGTAATGGCAGGCCTATTTGATCACTCCTGGTTCACAGGTATGGTGTCCAGGCCACCCTGACTTTAGGCAAATGAGGGCCAAGGGAGCTTATTTTGGACACTCTCTTGCGCTGTACCCCTCTTGGAAATCTCCAGCCAGAGGTTATAATGAGGGTCTATGTGGAAGAAGATGAGGGCCATGTGGGAATGTTTTGGTTTTAATTTTGGTCATTTGTGTGGCAGTTGGAAGGGATGACTGGGTCCACCTCGGCTTGTACTCTGGTGTAATACTCCTTAGAGACTGAGTTGTAGAACTGACCTCAGAGAAGTATTGCCATGGATTGTGTGGGGATGTTAGGAGGCCACGCATGAGAGTCGCCCTTTGAAACTGAGATCTAGGCCAAGGGTGGCTTTCCACAGAACACTGAGAATCTCAGCCAGGATATCACATGATTTTATTCTGAAAAACTTGGCAGCCATAGTTGAGAGTCAAAACACACATGGACCTCACATTGTAGACCTCAATGGTCCTGGCTTCATGTGACCTTTTGGCCACTATTTGGGATGCCTTGCCTGTGATTGTTCTCCAGAGCTTTTATTGAAATGAGCTTCCTTAACATTTAATGGTTCCTGAATGAATTGAAACCCACAGTGACTACAACTTCTTCCTTGAATAATGGCTAGATAAATACCATGAAATTTTTGAAATTTCCATGACGAGGTGGCACTGGAAAACCTTTGGATGTCCTGATGCTGATCATAGTATACCAGACAGTGCCTTGATTGACAGGGTTTCATGAAAATGGTGAAGAACAGAGATGCCAGTTAGTTGTCGCCTGATGATTATTGGGCCTAGAGCAGTGGTGGACAGATGTGTGACAAAACATCTGTGGTGGGGCCACGTGGATCTGCCATTTGCTTCCAAATGGTTGTGACTGATATGGTTACAGCCAACAGACCCAATAGGTAAAGGCATCTTGTTATATGGAGAGGTTTCAGGGAAATGTTCAGAATCAGGTTGCTATGATCAAGGGGGCAAGCTATGTGGGATAGAAGCCTGGTTATTGCATTCTCCTGCAAACCCTCACCTACCACACGTGACTAAACTCCCTCCAGCAATGTGTCCCAATTGAACTCCTTTATTTCGTGAAGCAAATACCAAACTCCCAATGCAGCAGCAAGAAACACCACTAAAAGTGGAGGATGAACAAATGTCTTCCCAGTTAACACAGGGAGAAACTTAGCCCCAGTGTCCACAGATTAGCTACAAAAAAAGAAATCAGCACTGCTGCCACATGTTCAATGAAAAATAAGAAACCATGTCTTACAGGTCACATATATGCAGAACCAGCTTTGATGGTCTCTCTACAAAAGAACTAAATCTCCTGAAAACAACATATATTTCAAGTGACCAACCTCAGAGGCAGTTTCTCAAGAATTCTTTCGGCCAGCAGAGCTCCATGTTTGAGGAGTGTTTACCTTTTGCCTTACTTTTTTGAACTCTGCTACCACTTCCAAGGTTGTGAACTCCTGAGCATATTCCATTCCAGATATGTATTCACAGATTTTCTAACTCTTCTCCTCTAACTGTGTCTTACTTTGGTAAAAGATAATGTCAAGGCATTGTTCTGGATGAGAGTGGGAAGATTTTGGGTAGCACATATTTGCATAGGCATTGGATACATTTTTCAATTTCCCTTCAAAACACTGAATCTCTGACCCTAACCAATTCCCAACTAGACTCTGACTACTAATCCTAATATGATGGAGAAAAATAACAAAAAACAGAAAAGAAGTACAAGCAGTTCAGTGGAGGCAAGGTGTATACTAGGACTTGCCTTTTGCATAATATAGGGTAGGAGTTATAAATCTTGCAAATTTTTTTTTAAATAGTTCTCCATGAGTTTTTAAAGTTAACAAATATGTGAATTCCTTTCTCCCTTTCTCTGTAGCCTATTAAGCACATGTATTTTTATATGCACATATAGATTTCTACCTGGTACCACACGTATATTCTTGTGAGGTGTTTGACTTGGCAGATACAAATTGTGAGAAGAGATCACTCCTCGTAAATGCTGTTGGAACTGAAATTTCAAACTATGGGTGAACTTTCTAGTTGAACAACATTATACATAAATCCATGTTCAGTATAATGAATATTTTTGGATCTGTGTATGATATATATTTCATGATGAATTTTGATTGGCATATATATTGCTAGTTTTTAATGTCTCTCTCTCTCTCTCTGTATATATATATATATATATATATATATATATACTCTCCAGATTTTTCAAAATATGTAATATATGTGACTTATTATACACTCCCTAAATTCATTCATATTCATTTATGTGGATTTATAATCAACTTTTCACAAGATTATTTTCTAAAATATTCATCCACCTGAAATTCATATTTGTTTCCTATTACTGACAACTAACTTCAGTGAATGGTGTATACAAATCCTAATATTTCTACAGTAACTGACCCAGTTTAACATCAATGCAAGCAGATTCCTATGGGACATGATATATATTTTGACATTCATATTTATTCAACAATGGAACATTATTATTTCTTCAGTTTATGCACATCATAGTATATATATTTCATCCAAAATTTCAAAAATATATAGGAATTTGTTTCACTTTCAATCACTTCCTGCTTCTGAACACATGTATTCCTCCATGTTGCTTTACTGGTCTTTTCATGAGACTTCTTTCCAAACACATTATTTTGGATTTCCAAAATCAATTTTGAAGCGAAACTCACACACTCTTCATGAAAATCCTAATACTAATATTATCATTGATGTATTACTGGTTGTAATGAATGTCTGTATATCAATATTTGATTTCCTGTATATTTTCAGATATCAATTCAATTCATTATTTATAGGGGAATGAGTATATGTTTTATTCAGAGTATGTTCTATTCATGCATTATCTGTATATTCATAGAAACAGGGTACACCTCTTTGTACCCCCAATACTAATTTATACGTCTTCAAAATATTGCTCCCAGAAATGGTGGAAGATATACTCATGTCACCTGATCTACATATATATTTTATCACAGTAATATTATGGACACAAAATGCAAAGGTCACACTTATGATTGTACCAAAGCCTAAATGGAAAGTGAGCATGGATTAGTAATAACATCCATGTCCAGGTTGCCTAATGCTCTCAAATGTCAATCCAATTTGTGACTACATATTTGTTTCTTGCTAAGATTATATATTCAACCTCAACCCTGTTGAAAATGTCTAATCCTATAACTCACATTATTCTTTGCCTGATTTCCTTTTGTCTCAATTGATATTTACTTTCATACATATTTTCCCCAGTTCATCATTGTGAATGACTCTTCACATGTGCTGACATTTACATTCACTCTCTACCCGAAACCCTATTGCTAAAAAACTTTTGGTCCAAATCCTATACTCACTCTTCTTTCTAAACCTTCTGACTATCTTCCTAATCCTACCGATTATCCCTTTTTGACTGCATGTTCTCTTCAACATTCAATCATCCAAGGTAAAGGTCCTATGCCATTGTATAGCGATTAATCAGAGACATCTGTGCAGAACATAATTCAAAGCTAAGTATCCTACCCAAGGGCTCAATACACTTCTGGGCTTCAAAACTTACATAGATTTGGGTTTTCAAACTTATATTTCACCTTTATATTCTTTTAAATATCACAGGTTCCCAATAACATTATTCATCCCGCAGAATGATTCCTAACCAAAATCGAACCTGTTATTAACCCTAACCATACGCTGTTCCCTCAATCTAACTTTACAGAGGATCAGGGACAGAGTTGGTCTTACAATACAGGAATGTAGGGGATCTTCCACCTGCTGAGAACCTCAAAGGTCAATGCAGAAATGATCCTTGGAGAAGTTTTAGGCAGCTATGTAGTACCAAAGAGAGCAAAAGTCTTCTGACATGGTAAAGAACCTGGACAGGATGAAAGGATGTGTCTGAATCAGTCTCTCTCTTCTTAATGTAGAGAAGATGGACCAAAGCATGCCTGTATGGAGAGAAGTTCCCCAGTGCATATGGTTGATATACCATTCTAACTTGTGACAGTGTCACAGAAAGTAGGAACAGCCTCCATCTCATGGGACCCTTGGCAGCAACTGCTAGGACAAAGTGGTTGCCAAGGCAGTGACCTCATTCATTTCATGAAGAAAGTGACTTCACCTAACTTACTTGGTGATGGAACTCTCTGAAATTGGGATCAAGGAAGCCAGGCATCCAGAGCCAGTCCCAGTCACAGTCCCAGTGGGATCACATGTTTGGTTTTACCAAGGGCAGAGAGTCTTTTTTTGGTACCTACTGATGTGAGAATGGCCAAATGCCAGGACAGCTCTGAAGAGGGTCCTTTCCTAAGAAAGCAGGTAGTTGGTCATCGCTGGTTCCTGACAACTTCACAGACTTGGCCACGGAGACCAGATCTGAGACAGGGCAGGCCAGTTCGGGGTAACAATATGGTCCACAGACAGAGGACACTCCCGATAATCACAGACATATTGGGGGAAGGAAGTGCCTTTGTGGGTGTGGGTGTGAGTTTGTGGTTTTGTCTCATGTTCTGAGAATAGGTAGGAAAGGCGGTTTGTTTGGTTTGGAGTGGACTGTTTCTAAAAAGTTGTTTGAAAAGGTGAGTGTTTCTATATCTGTGTATCTCACTGTGTCCGTGGTTGTAGACATGAGAAAAGAGAATGCATCAATGGATATGTCCTGTCTAGAAGAAAGTTTTCCAGCATTCATCCTACCCAATTTATGACTGGACTGCAGGTTGCCTTATGGATGGGCCACCCCTACTATCGTCCTAAGTTCCTGTTTTCTTCCTAAATTTTGGCCACTACCCAGAATAGGCTCATGGTTTTGTGTCCAAGATATGTAACACCTCCAAGCTCTGTGACATGGCCATGTACTGGATAGCTGAATGGAATGGCGAGCATCTCAGGAAACTCAGATATCAGTGTGACCAGGAAAGTCTCAGTGGAGAAACACTGTTTTGGGCCTTCTGCTTACCTATTTTTCTGTTGCCCTGAATGTCAGGAAGGTCCTTACCTCAGGCCACTCCTTTTTGAAGCCTGAAGTAAACAGTTTTTAAATGCAAATGAATGGGCATCACCTGTGGTGCTTTGCTTAATTGCTTTTGAAAGGGATGTGTCTGAATCAGCCGCTTGGCTCTGGGTCAGGCTATGGATTAGATTCTCAGCACATGATGGATATAAAGAAAGTTCCCATGTGTGTATTGAAAACAAAAATGGTAAAAATATCAGTCATTGTGCATGAAGTTTCCTGCCTTCCTCTGTTAGGTTCCTGACCTCCATCAAGTGAGAATAGGATCCTCTGGGTCAAATGAGTTCTTTGAACTCCTGCACAAGTGCTTGGGTTCTCCCATGATGCCAAATCACATAAAGAATCTATACCTGACAGTCAGTAGGCCTCAAATTGGAGAAGCAGAGCAGTATTAAAGGCAGGCCTATTTGATCACTCCTGGTTTACAGGAAGGGTGTCAAGGCCACGCTCACTTTAGGCAAATGATGGGCAAGGGTGCATATTTTGGACATTGTCTTGGGCTGCGCTCCTAATGGAAACCTCCAGCAAGAGTTTATGATGAGTGTCTATATGGAAGAAGATGAGGGTCATGTGGGAAAGTTTTGGTTTCAATTGTGGTCATTTGTGTGGCGGTTGGAAGAGATGACTGGGTCCACATGGGCTTGAACTCTGGTGTGATTCTCCTTCGAGACTGAGCTCTGGAACTGACCTCAGAGAAGTATTGCCATTAATTGTGTTGGGATTGTAGGAGGACACGCATGAGAGTCACCCTTGAAACCTGAGATTGGGCCCTGGGTGGCTTTCCACAGAGCACTGAGAATCTCAGCCAGGATATCACATGATTTTATTCTGAAAGACTTGGCAGCTATAGTTAAGAGTCAAAACACACATGGACCTCACATTTTAGACCTCAATGGGCCTGTCTGCATGTGACATTTTGACCACTCTTTGGGAAGCCTTGCCTGTGAGAGATCTCCAGAGCTTTCATTGAAATGAGCTTCCTCACCATTTCATGGTTCTTGGATGAATGGAAACCCCAAAGTGCCTCCAACTTCATTCTTGAACAATGGATAGATAAATACCATGAAATTTTTGAAATTCCCAAAGACCAGGTGGCACTGGAGAACCATTGGATGTCCTATTGCTGCTCATGAGTGTACAAGACAGTGCCTTGATTGACTGGATTTCTTGACAATGGTGTAGAACAGAGATGCCAGTAAGTTGGAGCCTGCTGAGTAGTGAGCCTAGAGCAGTGGTGTGCAGTTGTCTGATAATATATTTGTGGTGTGGCCATGTGGGTGTGTCATTGGCTTCCAAATGGCTTGTGACTGATTTGTTGCAGCCAGCAGAAAATTATATGAAAAGGCATCTGGTTATATGGACAGGTTTCAGGGCAATGTTCAGTATCAGGTTGCTATGGTCAAGGGAGCAAGCAATGTGGGATAGAAGCCTGGTTGGTGCATTCTCCTGAAGACCCTGACCCACCACACCTTACAGGACTCCCACCAGCACTGTGACCCATTTGAAATCCTTGTATGTTGTGAAGCAAATACAAAACACCCAGTGCAGCTGCAAGAAACACCACGAAAATTGGAGGATGACCAAATGGCTTCAAAGTCCACACAGGGAGACACTTAGCCCCCAGTGGCCACAGTTTATCTACAAAGAGAGAATTCATCACTGCTTCCTCAGGTTAATTAGAAAATAAGAAACCATATCCTCCAGGTCACATAGATGCAGACCCACCTTTGATGGTCTCCGTACACAGGGAGCTAAAGCTCCTGACAACAACATATACTTCAAGTGCCCAACCTCAGAGGCAGTTTCTCAAGAAGTCTTAATGCCAGCATAGCTCCATGTTTGTGGAGTGTTTACACTGTCCCTTACATTTGGAAACTCCTCTACCACCTCCTGAACATTTTCCATTCCAGGTATGTATTCACAGATTTTCTAACTCTTCTTCTCTAATTGTGTCTTACTAGGGGCGAAGATATTGTCAAGGCATTGTTCTGGATGAAAGTGGAAATTTTTTGTAGCACATATTTGCATACACATTGGATTCATTTTCCTATTTTCCATTTGAAATACTTAATAACTGACACTAACCCATACCCTAATAGACTCTTACTACTAATCCTAATATGATGGAGTAAAATAACCCAAACAGAATAGAAATACAAACATTTCAGAGGAGGCATGGTGTATAGATAGACTTGGCTTTTGCATGATAAAGTGTAGGTGTTATAAATCTAGTTAATTTTTAATTGAAATAGTTCCATGTGTACTTAAAGTTAACAAATATGTGAATTCCTGTCACCCTTTCTCTGTAGCCTATTCAGCACCTGTATTTTTATATGCACATATAGAATTCTACCTGGTACCACAGGTACATTCTTGTGAGGTGGCTGACTTGGCAGATAGAAATTGTGAGAATAGATCACTCTGCCTAAACACTGTTGAAACTGAAATTTCAAACTATGGGTGAGCTTCCTAGTTGACCAACATTATACATAAATCCATGTTCAGTAAAATGAATATTTTTGGATCTGTGGATGATATATATTTCATGGTGAATTTCGATTGGCATATGTATTGCTAATTTTTAATGTCTGTGTGTGTGTGTGTGTGTGTGTGTGTGTGTGTGTATATATATATATATATATATATATATATATATATATATATATATACACTCTAATTTTTTTTTAAATATAAAATATATGTGTCTTATTATAAACTCCCTAAATTCATTCATATTCATGTATGTGGATTTAGAGTTAACATTTCACAAGATTATTCACGGAAATATTCATCCACCTGAAATACATGTTTTTTTCCTAGAAATGAAAACTAACTTCAGTGAATGGTGGATACAAATCCTAATATTTCTACAATAATTGATCCAGTTTCTCATCAATGCAAGTAGATTCCTATGGGACATGATGTGTATTTTGATGTTCATTCTTATTCACCACTGGTATGTTACAATTTCTTCAGTTTATGCACATTATAGGATATATATTTCATCCATACGTTAGCAAAATTATAGGCATTTGTTTCACTTTCAATCATTTTCTGCTTTAGAACACATGTAATCCTCCATGTTTCTTGACTGGTTTGTTTATGAGACTTCATTCCAAATATATTATTTTCGATTTCCATAATCATATTTGAAGCAAAACTCACACACCCTTCATGATAAACTATAACCCTAATATTACTATTAGATGTATAACTGGTTGGAATGAATGATTGTATATCAATATAAGATTTCTTATATATTTTCAGATATCAAATAAATCCATTATTTAAAGTGGAACCAGTTATATTATTTATTCACACTATTGTCTATTCATGCATTGTCTCTATATTCATAGACACAGGGTACACCTCTTTGTAAACCCAATACTAATTTATACGTCTTCAAAATTTTGCTCCCAGTAATGGTGGAAGAAATACTCATGTCATCTGATCTACATATACATTTTATCACAGTAATATTCTGGACACAAAAAGAAAAGGTCACACTTATGTTTGCACCAAAGCCTAAATGTAAAGTGAACATGGATTACTAAAACCATCCATGTCAAGTTTGGCTAATGCTCTCAAAAGTCAATCCTATTTGTGACAACATATTTGTTTCTTGCTAAGTTTATATATTCAAACTCAACCCTGTTGAAAATATCTAATCCTATCTCTCACTTTATACTTTTCCTGATTTCATAATGTCTCTATTTATATCAGCTTTCCTACATACTTTCCACAGTTCATCATTGTGACTGACTCTTCAATTGTGCTGACATTTACATTCACACTCTAATCCAAACCCTATTGCTAAGGAACTTTTTTTCCAAATCCTATACTCACTCTTCTTCTTAAACCTACTGACTATCTTCCTAATCCTACCCATTATCCCTTTTTGACTGGATGTTCTCTTATACATTCAATAATACAAGGTACAGTGTCTAATGCCATTGTATATCGATCTATCTCAGACATCTGTGCAGAACATAATTCAACGCTAAGTATCACAATCAAGGGCCCATCCCCATTCTGCGCTTCAAATCTTATTTAGATTTCTGTTTTCATACATATATTTCACCTATATATACTTATAAATGTCGCAGGTTCCCAGTACCATTATTCATGCAGCAGAATGATTCCTTATTCAAATTGAACATATTATTAACCCTAACCATACACTGTTCCCTCAATCTAACTTTACAGAAGAGCAGGGACAGAGTTGGTCTTACAATACAGGAATATAGGGGATCTTCCACCTCCTGAGAACCTCAAGGTCCATGCAGAAATGATCCCTGGAGAAGATGTAAACAACTATGAAGGACCTGAGAGAGCAAAAGTCAGCATCCATGGCAAACAACCTGGTCAGGATGAAGGGTTGTTTATGAATCAGCCTCTCTCTTCTTATTGTAAAGAAGATGGACCAAACCAGGTTGGTGTGGAGAGCTGTTCCTAGGTGCCTATGGTTGATATACCATTCTACCTTGTGAAAGTGTCACAGAAAGTAGGGGCAGCCTCCATCTCATGGTCGTCTTGGAAGCAACTGTTTTGACAAAGTGGTTACCAAGGCAGTGATCTGATTCAGTTCCTTAAGGAAGTGACCTCACCTCACTTCTTTGTTGATGGAACTCTCTGAACTTGGTATCCAAGAAGCCAGGCACCAAGAGGCAGTCCCAATCCCAGTGGTCTCACTTGTATGGATTTACCAAGGACAGAGTCAGTCATTCTTGGTACCTACTGATGTGAGGACAGCCAAAACCAGGAAAGCTCTGAAGAGGGGCTTTTCCTGAGGAAGTAGGTAGTGGCTCACTGCTGGCTCCTGACAACTTCACAGAGTTGGCCAAGGAGACCAGATCTGAGACAGGACAGGCCATTTCATTGGAACATAGTATGGCCCACCAGTCAGAGGACACTCCGGATAGTCACAGACCTACTTGGGGGAAGGATGTGTCTTTGTGGGAGTCGGTGTGGGTTTGTGGTTTTGTCTCATATTCTGAGAATAGGTAGGAATGGCGGTTTGTTTGGTTTGGAGGGAACTGTTTCTAGTAAGTCATTTGACAAGGCGAGTGTTTCTATGTCTGTTTATACCACTGTGTCCCTGGTTGTAGACATTAGAAAAGAAAATGCATCAATGGGTGAGTCCTGTCCAGTAGAAAGCTTCTCAGCTTTCATCCTGCCCAATTCATGAATGGACTGCGGCTTGACTTATCAATGGGGAACACCTGCTAACTTCTTAAGTTCCTGTTTTCTTCCTGAATTGTGTGCACTCTCCAGAATAGGCTCATGGTTTTGTGTCCATGATATGTACCTCCTCAAATCTCTGTGACATGGCCATGTACTGGATAGCTGAAGGGAATGGAGAGCATCTCAGAAAGCTCAGATATCAGTGTGACCAGGAATGCCTCAGTGGAAAAACCCTGCTTTGGACATTTTGCTTACCTATTCTTCTGTTGCCCTGAAAGTCAGGAAGGTCTTTGCATCAGGTGTGTCATGTGGGAGTGTTTTGGTTTTAATTGTGGTCATTTTTGTGGCCGTTGGAAGAGATGACTATGTCCACCTGGGCTTGAACACTTATGTGATTCCCCTTAGAGACTGAGTTCTGCAACTGACCTCAAAGAAGTATTGGCATGTATTGTGTTGGGATTTTAGGAGGCCACGCATGAGAGTCGCACTTGGAAACTGAGATCTAGGCCCAGGGAGGCTTTCGGAAGAGCACTGGAAATTTCAGGAAGGACATCACATGATTTTATTCTTAAAGACTTGGCAGCCATCGTTGCAAGTCAAAACACACATGGACCTCACATTGTAGACCTCAAATGCCTGGCTTAATGTGACCTTTTAGCCTGTCTTTGGGAAGCCTTGCCTGTTAGAATTCTCCAGAGCTTTCATTGAAATGAGCTTCTTCTCCATTTTATGGTTCCTGAATGAATTGAAACCCACAGTGCCTTCAACTTCATCCATGAAAAATGCCTAGATAAATATCATTAAAGTTTGGAAATTCCCATCACCTGGTGGCACTGGAGAACCTTTGGGTGTCCTATTGCTGATCATGAGTGTACCAGACAGTGCCTTGATTGACTGGGTTTCATGAAAATGGTATAGAACAGAGATGCCAGTAACTTGGAGCCTGATGAGTAGTCGGCCTAGAGCAGTGGTGTGCAGGTGTGTGTTAAAACATCTGTGGTGGGGTGATGTGGATATGCCATTGGCTTCCAAATGCCTTGTGACTGATATGGTGCAGCCCCCATACCCTTGTATGTAAAGGCATCTTGTTATATGGAGAGATTGCAGGGCAATGTTTAGAATCAGATTGCTATGGTCAAGGGGGCAAGCTATGTGGGATATAAGCCAGGTTGGTGCATTCTCCTGCAGACCCTTACCCACCACACGTGACAGAACTCCCTCCATCACTGTGTCCCAGTTGAACTTCTCGTATTTTGTGAAGCAAATACCAAACTCCCAGTGCAGCTGCAAGAAACACCACGAAAATTGGAGGATGACCAAATGGCTTCACAGTCCACACTGGAAGACACTTAGCCCCCAGTGGCAACAGTTTACCTATAAAGAGAGAATTCAGCCCTGCTGCCTCATGTTCATAGGAAAAAAAGAAACCATGTCCTCCAGGTCATATAGATGCAGACCCAGCTTTGATGGTCTCACTACAGAGGAAGCTAAAGCTCCTGTCATCAACATATATTTCAGGTGCCCAACCTCAGAGGCAGTTTTTCAAAAAGTCTTTAGGCCAGCAGAGCTCCATGTTTTTGGAGTTTTTACCCTGTCCCTTACTTTTTGAAACTTCTCTACAACCTCGAAGGTTGTGAACTCCTGAGCATTTTCCATTACCGATATGTATTCACAGATTTTCTAACTCTTCTCCTCTAATTGTGTCTTACTTGGGGTGAAGGAAATGTCAAGGCATTGTTCTGAATGAGAGTTGGAAGATTTTTGGGTAGCACATATTTGCCTACACATTGGATTCATTTTCCAATTTTCCATTCGAAATACTGAATCCCTGACTGTCAAGGGTAGAAGGAATTCTTTTTCAAAGAACAGCCTGACACTTACAAGAAAAAGCCACCAGGAGACATCCTATCTGGAAGACATCCTGTAGCCATATGTGTCCCTGAGACATCCTGTGGCCATCTTTCTTCCAGAAACATCCTGAAGTTATCTCACCTTGTGAAGACATCCAGGAACTGCCGATAAGAGAGTTTTCCCAAATCCAGCATTTTAATACCCATGTGTGAACAATAAAATTTTGCAGCTTGATCAGAACTCCTGTGTTGCTCTCATCTCTCGTGTCTCTTGTCCCTTCATTCCTCCCCATCTAGGTTCGCTGCCCATGTTGATGTGTCCTGCCGGCCGGGACATCTGGCGCCCACCGACTGGGGCTCAAGCCATTGACTGAGGGGGAACCCCTTCCTCCTGGAAGACTTGGTCAAGAGGAGCCCGCGATCGTCTCAGCAGACACCACCCGAAGACATATCCAGGAGGAGGGTGGGAATGATGCACGGTGAGTGACCCACCATGTGACAAGCAGTATCGTCACATGATTTGTTTATTTCAGGCCTCAAGGAGTTCTTCAAGACATGGGGGGCACATGTTAAGAAAAAGGAGTTAAAATTTTTCTTTTCACACATAGGAGCATTGTGTCCATGATTTCCTCTTGAAAGGACCATTGATGGCAAAAATGGCTTAGAGTAGGAGACTGTTTAAAAGATTATTATGAATCCTTTGGCCCAGAAAAAATGCCAGTTCCCACCTTTTCTTACTGGAACTTAATTAATGAAATTCTTAAAAGTTTTCGCTTTGACAATGGTACCTTACAACTTGTCAGGATTGGGGAAGAGATTATGCAAAAGACCTCTCGTCCCTCCTCTGCATGCCCATCATTAGTATAGACCTAGACCCTTCTCAGTCTTCCCAGGACCCTGAGAACCTTCCTGGTCCCCCTCAAAATACGACCCTAATTAATAAGGCTCCAATGATTAAAAACCACCTTTATCCAGTTTTAAATCCCAGAGACACATTGACCCCTGGGAAGGACGCTATCTTGGAGAAGGAAGCAGCTCTCTACCATTCAGAAGACCCGCAAGCTCTCAGGACCCTGCCACAGCCTACAGGATTTACACATCCACCTCCCTCCTATATCCCTCCTGCCTTTTGTGCTCTGGCCCTTCAGGGGCCAAGTGCCCCCCCAGATATTTTTTCCCTACTTCCCCTACCTAACCTCGCTCCCTTGCCAGCATCCTTCCAACATAGACGGGAAGAGATGCAACTTTTAAAATAATTAAATTCCCTTGACTCTGAGCTCTCTTCATTAGCCTTAGCTATGGAGTCAATGCAAGCTGGCCCACAGCGGTCTAATACAAAGTCGAAGCCACTCCATTGGCCTGTTCTCACCTTCCCAGTCACCACCAGTCAGATAGATAAGCCTGCCCAGGCTGAGGTCAAAGACTTCGATGAGGAACAAGAGGAGGAAGCGGGGGAAATGGATCAAGGAGATCAGGACTCAGAGGATGAGGAGTTCACCCCTGGGCAGGAAGGAACCCAGAGTCTACAAAAAATTAAGCCTATGTTTTCTTGAAAAACTTAATAAGGCTTGTGCTCACTATGGCCCCACTGTGCCCTACACGTTGGCTTTATTAGAAATCCACAGCGCACAATGGCTTACTCCCAATGATTGGACATTTTTAGACCAAGCTACCTTCAGTGCCGGAGACTTCCTGTTATGGAATGCAGATTTCGAAGACAATGTCGGGAAACTGCTCAAATAATTTTAACTAAGGCCTCCTCTGAATCTGGGACTTAAGTTTAGCTAGTGGGCAATGCGCCTTTTGACACTAAAAATAACAGGCACGTTTCCCTCCTGGACTCTTGGCGCAGACTCAGATAGCTGGTTTTCCTGCTTGGTGACACCTCCCTCAAAAGGCCTCAGCTACCAATTCCCTGGCAAAAATTTGACAAGTGCCCCATGAGCCTTATAGGTAGTTTGTTCCCCGGCTTAACCTAGCTGCGGAATGCTTGCATGAACCAAGCGAAGGTGAAAGCACCTATGTAAAACATCTTGCCTTTGAAAATGCCAACCTAGCATGTCAGGATGTTCTTCAACCACATAAGGATAAAGGGAAACTTTCTGAATTTATTAGACTCTGTGCAGGCGTGGGTGCAGCCCATGCCATGGGTCTCGCTTTAGGGGCCGCCTTTACCAAGGCGTTTCACAATCCTGGCTCACGTACTTGCTTTACTTGTAAACAACCTGGCCATTTTGCATGTGGGTGTCCGATAGGCAAACAAAGCCTAGGAATAGCGTCTCCTCAAACTGGGGCTTAACCGCCCCCAGCTACCCTTTTCCATAGAAGTGGTAAAGGTCATCACTGGGGCAGTGAGTGTAGATCTAAGACAAATGCCCTCAGACAGCCTATTTCTTCCTGCTTCTCGGGAAACTCCCTGCGGGGCCAGCCCCTGGCCACAACATCCCCCAGGACAAACACAGGAGCAATAAGGTTTGTTCCCTCCCAAACTCCCAACCTACTACAAAATCCTTCTCCACAATTGCCTCCCTCCAACTAGCCACCCCAGGCAGCGCAAAATTGGACCTCTGTGCCACCACAGTTACAATATTAGACTCAATGCAAGGGCCCCAGATAATACCCACTGGAATTATGGGTCCCCCTCCATCTCATACATGTGCCCTTATTCTTGGAAGAGCCTCCACTACCATACAAGGTGTTCAGGTGTTCGCTGGCATTAATGATAATGATTTCACTGAAGAAATAAAAATACTGGCCACTGCTATTAATGGAGTTGCCGCCATCCCAGCAGGAACAAGACTTGCACAATTAATTCTCCTTCCCTTGGATTCAGGAGGCATTTCCACCACCCAAACCTACCTCGGGGGGCTGCCTTCTTAGGCTTCTCTGATGTGTATTGGGTTCAACCCATTTCTCACAATAGACCCACCCTTACCTTACTTACTGAAGGAAAGGAATTCCAAGGAGTTCTAGATATTGGAGCTGATGCCACAATTATTTCTCAAAAATACTAGCCATCAGGTTGGCCCCTCACTCCATCCTTGACTGACCTTAAAGGGATAGGAAAATAAAAAAATCCTCTGGTCAGCTCAAGGTCTATTAGCTGCACTGATAAAGATGGTAATAAGTCAACTGTCACTCCTTTCGTTGATTCTGACCTCCCTGTTAACGTATAGGGTGGAGATATTTTGAGTCATTGGAAGTTATTCTCGCCAGTCCCAATTCCATGGTGACTCATCAAATGCTTCCTATGAATTTTGTTCCTGGTACAGGCCTGGGGATACTGAAACAAGGACTGGTGGAGCCTATACAACCCATAAAAAAAACAAATACATGTGGACTTGTGTATTCAGATTTTTAGTGTCGGTCCCTGACCCTCCTGTACCCCATGCAGATAAAATTATTTGGGAGACTCAGACTCCTGTGTTGGTGGATCAGTGGCCCCTTACCCAAGAAAAATTGGAGGCTGCCTCCACGTTAGTGCTGGAACAGCTGGCAGCCGGCCATGTAAAGCCCTCAACCTCACCATGGATTACTCCTATTTTTATTATCAAGAAAAAATCAGGCAAGTGGAGCCTTTTACAATATTTGTGTGCCATTAATAAAGTTATGTGCCCGATGGGAGCACTACAGCCAGGCATTCCCACACCAGTGGCGATTCCAAAAACCTATTGTAAAATGGTTATTGACTTAAAAGATTGCTTTTTTACCATTCCTTTACATCCTGAGGATAGACCCTATTTTGCCTTTAGTCTCCCTCGCATTAATTTTCTGAGCCCTATGCAGAGATTTCAATGGAAGGTTCTTCCCAAAGGTATGGCCAACAGCCCTAGTCTTTGCCAAAAATACGTTGCTCAAGCAGTAGACCCTGTGAGAGAGCGATGAGCACAAAATTATATTTTACATTATATGGATGATTTGTTAATTGCTGCACCTAATACCCATGACCTTAATAATTGTTACTTGGACTTTTACAAAACCTCACTACCTTGGGACTACAGAAAGCTCCAGATAAGTTTCAAACACAGGACCCTTATACCTATTTGGGCCTTAAACTTCAAGATAATCAGATCCAAATTCCTAAAATACAACTATGTGTGGACCATATTCACACACTTAATGATTTTCAAATATTACTGGGGGATATTCAATTGCTAGGAACATATTTAAAATTACCCACTTGTGTACTTTTGCCCCTTAATGATATTTTGATAGGTGATTCCCACCCCTCCTCCCCTCAAAAGCTTACTCCCGAGGCATGACATGCATTAAACCAAGCCACAGAAGCCATTGCCCAAAAGTTTGTTACACAAATTTCTTATAACCTTCCTCTGGTTCTGGTTATTTTCCACACTCCTCATACACCCACAGGAATATTTTGGCAGTGAGATCCACATTTTAAAAATAAAGGCTGCCCCTTGCTTTTGGTCCTTGTACCCACCACATCCTCCAAGGTTATTACTGTTTATCTTGCTCAGGTAGCTTCTCTTATTTTTAAAGGTCGTTTGCTTTCTCGACAACATTTTGGCAAAGACCCTGATAATATTTTAATTCCATATACTAAGGACCAAACCCTTACTACAATTTTTACTACAGACATGGATGAATGGGATATTGCCCTATCAGGCTTTTTGGGAACAATTCATAACCACATCCCCAATGACCCCCTTTTAAATTTTGTCCAGTTACATCCATTTATTTTTCCCAAAATTACTCAAAAGGCTCCCATTCCTCAAGCCCTTACCTTTTTTACAGACGGTTCCAGTAATGGCCGTGCAGTCTTTGTTGTCAATAACAAGCCTACCACCTTTGATACTGTCTATCAGTCAGCTCAGTTTGTGGAATTGTTCGCCATAACACAAGTTTTTATAAAGTTTTTTGATAATCTTGTTAATATTTATACAGACAGTGCCTACATTGCTCATTCTGTGCCCCTTCTGGAGATTTCACCCACCATTAATGCTTCTTCCAATTTCCCCTTTCTGTTTCACCAGCTTCAGTAGCTAATTCAGGCCAGAAAACATCCATTTTCCTTAGGACACATCATGACACACTCTGACCTTCTGAGCCCTCTAACAAGGTAATGCCCAAGCTGATGCAGCAACACGTTCCATCTTTCCAATTTTTGTTGGCTCCATTCAAAAGGCCATGGAGTTACACAATCTTCACCATCTAAATTCCCAGAGCCATTGATTACTTTGGAAAATTACCAGGCAACATGCATGAGAAATAGTAAAAGCATGCCCTGCTTGCACTGTCTCCATCCCCATTCAACACTTGGAAGTTAACCCCCGAGGATTACTGCCCAATCAGATTTAGCAAATGGATGTTATTCATTTTCCTGAATTTTGAAAAACCAAATATATATACGTTTCTATAGATACCTTCAGCGGCTTTATTTTTGCATCACCACATTCTTGAGAGGCTACAAAAGATGTCCTTTCTCATCTTGTTTCAGCCTTTTTCGTAATGTGTAAACCAATACATATTAAAACAGATAAATGTCCTGCATATACCAGTGCCAAGTTTAAACAGTTTTGTGCTACCTTGCAATTTTGTCATACTACTGAAATTCCATACAACACTCAGGGCCAAGGCATGTGGAACTTGCCCAGCTTACCTTAAAGACTTGGCTATCCCGTCTTAAGGCTTCCGCCCTTGTATTTACCACTCCCAGGGATCGCCTTAACCATGCATTATTTGCCCTTATTTTTCTTACCCTAGACAGTGAAGGCCATTTGGCCACAGACAGACACTGGCATCCTTCATCCAATTCTGTTCGCACACCTGTTATGTGGTGCAATCCCATTACAAATAAATGAAAACGCCCACATCCTATCCTCATCAGGGGATGAGGCTCAGCTTGTGTTTTGGACCAAGAGCAAGTATCCCCAAGATGGTTACCAGAATGCCTGGTTAAACAGGTAAATTACTTACCTCAACCCAGGGACGGAGGCCCTCCCCCTGAGGACAAATTTTCCTCCATTTCAGATACAGCCAACAATCTGTGCGAGGATCCTGCTTAAGGCACTTCTGCTGAACAGGTTTGAACACAGAGGCCTTGGACCTCTAATTTCCAACATCATGGGGTACCTTTTTGCCCCCCCCCCCGTGAATGCAAAGGAGGATTTTGGACTGAGGCTCCCACTAGTTGGACCCAGACTGCTGACTGCATGACTAAGGTGACTTACCTCCGTGCCAAGGTTGACCATAATCTCGGAGGAGTTCATCAGCCTAAATGGGTATGTGTTAACAAGCCAAAGATTATTCCCCCTAGTACAAGTAAAGCTCTCCAAAATTGTTCTGCAACTTGTACGCATACCCAGGCGATGCATGTGTCTTGTAATGCGTCGGCTTCACTTTGTGTTAATAAACAGGGAGAACAATTTTTTGAAGCCTCCCTAACTAAAACTCATGCAGCAGGGGGACCACTATTCATTATACCCCCATTCTCTTTGACCATGGAGGAGATGGCAAATACACCAAGCTACAGTCAGCTGGGTGCCAAGGCACTGTCGGAAAACCTTCCTACTGGCCCATTAAGGCCCCTACAGGGGTCTCTGATGGTGGAGGACCCACTTATTCTGTCAAGAATCCTCAGATAATCAAACTTTTGAAACCCCAAATCCCTGAGCTCACATATCATCCCTTAATGTAGCCTAAATCCCAGTTCCCAGGTTTAGATACCAATACATTAGATATTTTGCAAACTACATTCTCCTAGCTTAATAATTCGAACCCCACCCTTGCTGGTGATTGCTGGCTCTGCATGACAACAGGGGCAATCATGCCTATGGCAGTTCCTATTAATTCTATCATGGACAATGATAATACATGCCAACCCGGATTTCCCTTTAAAGTACAGCCTATAGGCACTTTTACATTATTTCTTTTAGGCGCGATGCAGAATAATACCTATGATATTGATGTTCGACTTACTTCCTTTGGAAATTGCTCAACAGTATAAAATTATTCCTCACCCACCCCATCTCTTTGTCCCTCCAATGGCACAGTTTTTATGTGTGGAGGAAACTCAGCCTTCCCACGCTTCCAGCGAATTGGACCATTGGTTGTGTTCTTGCTTTATTACTCCCTGATATAACTATTGTCCCAGGAGATGAACCTCTACCAATTTCTAGCCTAGACACTTTAGTCAAAAGACATAGGTGGGCAATACAGGCTTTACCACTCATTGCCAGCCTTGGAATAACAGCTGCTGTGGGCACAGGTACAGTGGCTTAGGCACGGCTATTCACTCTTACCATCGCCTGTCTCAACAACTTATAAATTATGTACAAACTTTATCAGGAACCATTAAAGATTTGCAGGACCAAATAAATTCCCTGGCAGAAGTGTTCCTTCAAAACAGACGAGGCTTAGATTTGCTGACAGCTAACCAGGGAGGTATTTGCTTAGCCTTAGGGGAACGATGCTGCTTTTATGCCAATAAATCAGGCATAGTACGCATTAAAATTAAGCAGCTTCAAGAAGATCCAGAAAAGAGACAAAGGGAACTATTTGAAAATCCCCTCTGGATTGGGCATAATGGATTTCTACCCTACCTTCTTCCCCTATTAGTCAATTTGTTGGGTTTACTTTTAATGGTGTCCATAGGCCCCTGCATTATAAAGAGGCTGGTACAATTTATTAAAGAACAGATTAATATTTTGGTTTCTAAGCCCATACAGGTCCACTATCATGGTCTGGAGATGGAAGACAGCACTGCCAACATTTAAAAGAATGTTCAACCCTTCTCACAGGCTTATTAAGTTTACATCCCCACAGATCTCTCTTTCTTACAGAAAACTATAAGTAACAGCTCTGAGCAACCATCTTCTACCCTTGCAATAAGGGTTCGTTCTCCATGGGCCCCTACGCTTGGGGGAGGACACACCCTTGGAATGAGCACGTTAGGCCATAATAACGGAGGGTCCAGGAAGGACTGCAGGAGGATGGATCCACGGATCCCCAAACACAAGACCTCTGAATGACACGCTCTGGTGCATGGCGGTTGGCATGCTATCACCTCAAAGACGTCTCCTCCAAAAACATGCCAAAGCCAACACGAAATCTCCTAGGAAAGATGCTCGCTCAAATCAGGAGATATTCTAAGGCATCCTAGAGAAACAGAGCCACTATCACCCCCTAAATCCATGGCCTGTAAGGTATGGTCGAATATTTTATATAACAAAAGGGGAGATGTCAGGGGCTAGAAGGAAGTTCTCCTTCAAAAAATAGACTGACACAAGAAACAGCCCACTGGGACACAACCTGCCTGGCAGACATCCCACAGCCATCTATCTCCTTTTGACATCCGGCTACCATCTGTCTACCTGAAACATCCTGAGGTTATCTCACCCTGTGAAGACATCCAGCAACTGCCGATAAGAGAGCTTTCACATCCGCAGCATATAAATACCCTCTGAGAATAATAAAAGTTTGCAGCATGATCAGAACTCCTGTCTTGCTGTCATCTCTCGTGTCTCTTGTCCCTTCATTCCTCCCCAACTAGGATCGAGACCCAAGTTGATGTGTCCTGCCAGCCAGGCCATCTGACACTAACCCATACCCTCCTAGACTCTGATGACAAATCCTAATATGATGGAGAAAAATAACCCAAACAGAATAGAAATACAAGCAGTTCAGAGGAGGCATGGTGTATAGTTGCACTTGCCTTTTGCATGATATAGGGTAGGTGTTATAAATCTAGTTAATTTTTAATTGAAATAGTTCTCCATGTGTTTTTAAAGTTAACAAATATGTGAATTCCTGTCTCCCTTTCTTTGTAGCCGATTCAGCACATGTATTTTTATATGCACATATAGAATCCTACCTGGTATCAGATGTACATTCTTGTGAGGTGGCTGACTTGGAAGATACAAATTGTGAGAAGAGATCACTCCTCCTAAACGCTGTTGGAACAGAAAATTCAACCTATGGGTGAGCCTCCTAGTAGAACAACATTATACATAAATCCATGTTCAGTAAATTAAATATTTTTGCATCTGTGGATGATATATACTTCATGATGAATTTCGATTGGCATATATATTGCTACATTTTATTGTCTGGGTGTGTGTGTTGTGTGTGTGTGTGTGGGGGGGGTATATATATATATATATATATATATATATATATATATATACACTGTCCAAATATTTCAAAATATGAAATATATGTGTCTTACATATACTACCTAAATTCATTCATGTTCATGTATGTGGATTTATAATCAACTTTTCATAATATTATTCTCAGAAATATTCATCCACCTGAATTACATATTTGTTTTCTAGTACTGAAAACTAACTTCAGTGAGAGGTGCATACAATCCTAATATTTCTACAGTAACTGACCCAGTTTAACATCAATGCAACTAGATTCCTCTTGGATATGATGTCTATATTGAAGTTCATTTTATTCAACACTGGTACATTACTATTTGTTCAGTTTATACACATCATAGGATATATATTTCATGAACAACTTCAATAATTTATAGGATTTTGATTGACTTTCAATCATTTCCTGATTCAGAACACATGTATTCCTCCAGGTTACTTGATTGTTTTTTCATGAGACTTCTTTCCAAACGCTTTTTTTTTTTCGATTTCCATAATCATTTTGAAGAAAAACTGACACACTCTTCATGATAAACCATAACCCTAATATTACCATTAGATGTATTTCTGGTTGGAATGAATGATTGCATATAAATATACGATTTTCTGTTTATTTTCAGATATCAATTCAATCGAATTTTAAAGTTGGAACAAGTTATAATATTTAATCACAGTATCGTCTATTCATAAATTATCTCTATGTTCATAGACACAGAGTAAATCTATTTGTAACCCCAATACTATTTTTTTCATCTTCAAAATGTTGCTCCCAGAAATGGTGGAAGAAATACTCATGTCACCTAATCTACATATACATTTTATCACAGTAATATTCTGGACACAAAGAGAAGAGGTCACACTTATGATTGTATCAAAGCCTAAATGAAAAGTGAGCATAGATTACTGAAAACATTGATGTCCAGTGTGCCTAATGCTCTCAAATGTCAATCCTATTGGTGACTACATATTTGTTTCTTCTTAAGACTATATTTTGAACCTCAACCCTGTTGCAAATGTCTAATCCTATCACTCAATTTATACTTTGCCTGATTTCCTTATGTCTCTATTGATGTCTGCTTACCTAAATATTTTCCCCAGTTCACCATTGTGACTGACCCTTCACGTGTGCTGACATTTACATTCACTCTCTACCCGATACACTATTGCTAAAGAACTTTTGGTCCAAATTCTGTACTCAGTCTTCTTCTGAAACTTATCGAATATCTTCCTAATCCTACCGACTATCCCTGTTCTAGTGGATGTTCACTTCTACATTCAATCATCCAAGGTACAAGGTCCTATGCCATTGATTATTGTTTTATCTGAAACACCTGTGCAGAACGTATATCAAAGCTAAGTATCCCAATCAATAGCGCAATGCCCTTCTGGGCTTCAAATCTTACCTAGATTTTTGTTTTCATACTTATATTTCACCTATATATTCTTATAAATATCACAGGTTCCCAATACCATTATTCATCAATTAGAATAATTCCTAACCCAAATCAAACCTGTTATTAACCCTAACCATACACTGTTCCATCAATCTAACTTTACAGAAGAGGAGGGACCAAGTTGGTCTTACAATACAGGAATGTAGAAAATCTTCCACCTGTTGTAAAACTCAAAGGCCCATGAAGAAGTGATCCCTGGAGAACATGTAGGCAGCCATGAAGGACCTGAGAGAGCAAACGTCATCTTCCATTGCAAACAACCTGGTCAGGATGAAGGGTTGTGTCTGAATCAGCCTCTCTGTTCATAATGTAGAGAAGATGGACACAAACAGTCCTGTTTGGAGAGCTGTTCCTGGGTGCCTATGGTTAATATACCATTCTAACTTGTGAAAGTGTCACAGGAAGTAGGAGAAGCCTCGATCTCATGGGACCCTTGGAAGCAACTGTTAGGACAAAGTGGTTGCCAAAGCAGTGACCTCATTCAGTTCCTAAAGGAAGTGACCTCACCTCACTTCCTTGGTCATGGAACTCTCGGTACTTGGGATCCAGGAAGCAAGGTACCAAGAGCCTGTCCCAGTCCCAGTCCCAGTGGGCTCACTTGTTTGGATTTACCAAGGACAGAGTCAGTCTTTCAGGGTACCTACAGATATGAGGATGGCCAACTGCCAGGAAAACTCAGAAGAGGGGCCTTTCCTGAGAAAGCAGATAGTGGCTCACCGCTGGCTCCTGACAAGTTCACAGAGTTGGTGATTTCCGGGGATCATAAGTTGGCCCACCAGTCAGAAGACACTCTGGATAGTCACAGACATACTTTGTAGAAGGTGGTGCCTCTGTGGTTGTCGGTGTGGGTTTGTGGTTTTGTCTCATGTTCTGAGAATAGGTAGAAAAGGCGGTTTGTTTGATTTGGAGTGAACTGTTTATAGTAAGTCGTTTGGCAAGCAAGAGTTTCTATGTCTGTGTATCCCACTGTGTCCATGGTTTTAGACATTAGAAAACAGAATGCATCAATCGTTGTGTCCTGTCTAGTAGAAAGCTTCCCAGCATTCATCCTGCCGAATTTATGAATGGATTTCAGCTTGCCTTATCGATGAGCAACATGTGGTATCTTCCAAAATTCCTGCATTCTTCATGAATTCTGGCTACTCTCCAGAATAGGCTCATGGTTTTGTGTCCAAGATATGTAGCAGTTCCAAGCCCTGTGACATGGCCATGTACTGGATAGCTGAAGGGAATGTCGAGCATCTCAAAAAACTCAGATATAAGTGTGACCATGATAGTCTAAGTGGAGAAACCCTGCTTTGGGCCTTTTACTTACCTATTGTTCTGTTGCCCTGAATGTCAGGAAGGTCTTTGCCTCAAGACATTCGTTTGTGAAGCCTGAAGAAAACAGGTTCAAATGGAAATGAATGGACATCACCTGTGGATCTTTGCTTAATTCCTTTGGAAATGGAAGTGTCTGAATCAGCCTCTTGGCCCTGTGTGAGGCCGTGGCTTAGATTCTCAACCCCTGAAGAATCTAAAGAAACATCACATGTGTGCATCCAAAACAAAAATGGCCAAAAGTGCAGTTATTGTGGATGAAGTCTCTCCCCATTCTCTGTGAGGTTCCTGACCTCCATCAAGTTAGAATAGGGATCCTTTGGGCCAAATCATTTCTTCAAAGCCCTAAAGAGGCTTGCCCATAATTGCTTGAATTTTCCCGTGACTACAATTCACATAAAGAATCCAAACTGCACAGTCAATACGCCTCAAATTGGAGAAACAGAGAAGTATTAACAGCAGGCCTATATGAACACTCCTGGTTCACAGGAGTGGTGTCCAGGCCACCCTGAATTTAGGCAAATTAGGGGCAAGAGAGATTATTTAGGAGACTGTCTTGAGCTTCGCCCCTCGTGGAAAATTCCAGCGATAGGTTGTGATGAGTGTCTATATAAAAGAACATGAGGGCCATGTGGGAGTGTTTTGGTTTTAATTGTGGTTGTTAGTGTGGTGGTTGGAAGAGATGACTGGGTCCACCTTGACATGAACTCTGGTGTTTTTCCACTTAGAGACTGAGTTCTGGAACTGACCTCAGAAAAGTATTGCCATTAATTGTGTTGGGATTTTAGGAAGCCATGCATGAGAGTCGCCCTTGGAAACTGAGATCAAGGCCCAGGGTGGCTTTCAACAGAGCACTGGGAATCACAGCCAAGATATCACATAATTTTCTTCTGAAAGACTTGGCAGCCATAGTTGAGAGTCAAAAGACACATGGACCTCACATTGTAGAACTCAATGGGCCTGGCTTCATTTGACCTTTTGGCCATTCTTTGGGAAGCATTACCTGTGAGATTTCTCCAGAGCTTTCATTGAAATGAGCTTCGTCAAGATTAATGGTTCTGGAATGAACTGAAACTCACAGTGCCTCCAACGTCATTGTTGAAATATGGCTAGAAAAATACCATGAAATTTTTGAAATTTCCATGACCAGCTGGCACAGGAGAACCTTTGGATGTCTAGTTGCTGAT
Organism: Callospermophilus lateralis; assembly: GCF_048772815.1. Taxonomy (NCBI): domain Eukaryota; kingdom Metazoa; phylum Chordata; class Mammalia; order Rodentia; family Sciuridae; genus Callospermophilus; species Callospermophilus lateralis. The sequence continues at coordinate 1,375,855 of NW_027513022.1, forward strand.
CATGAGTATAACAGACAGTGCCTTGATTGACTGGTTTTAATAAAAATTGTGTAAAACAGAGATGCCAATAAGTTAGAGCCTGATGATTAGTGGGCCTAGAGCATTGGTAGGCAGGTGTGTGATAAAACATCTGTTGTGGGGCCATGTGGATCTGCCATTGGCCTCCAAATGGCGTGTGACTGACATGATGCAGCCAGCAGTCCCTTCTAAGTAAAGGCATGTTGTTATATGGAGAGGTTTCAGGGCAATGTTCAGAATCGATTTGCTATGGTCAATGGGGCAAGCTATGTGATATAGAAGCATGGTTGGTGCATTCTCCTGCAGAAATTGAAACACCACATGTGACAGAACTCCCTGCTGCACTGTGTCCCAGTTGAACTCCGTGTATTTCATGAAGCAAATACCAAACTCCCATTGTAGCAGCAAGAAACACCATGAAAATTGGAGGATGAACAAATGGCTTCACAGTCCACACAGGGAGACACTTAGAACCCAGTGGCCACAGTTTACCTACAAAGATCAAATTCAGGACTGGTGTCTCATGTTAATTGGAAAATAAGAAACTATGTTTTACAGGTCACATAGATGCAGACCCAGCTTTGATGATCTCAGTACAAAGGAAGCTAAAGCTCCTGATAACAACATATGTTTCAAGTGCCCAACCTCAGAGGCAATTTCTCAAGAAGTCTTTAGGCCAGCAGAGCTCCATGTTTATGGAGTGTTCACCCTGTCCCTTACTTTTGGAAACTCCTGTACCACCTTCAAGGTAGTGAACATCTTAGCATATTACATTCCAGATAAGTATTCACTGATTTTCTAATTCTTCTCCTCTAATTATGTCTTACTTGGGGCGAAGATAATGTCAAGCCATTGTTCTGGAGGAGTGGGAAGATTTTGTGTGGCACATATTTGCATACACATTGGATACATTTTCCCATTTTCCGTTCGAAATACTGAATCCCTGACTCTAACCCCTACCATACTAGACTCTGACGACTAATCGTAATATGATAGAGAATAATAACCAAAACAGAATAGAAATACAAGCAGTTCAGAGGAGGCATGGTGTATAGTTGGAATTGCCTTTTGCATTATATAGGGTAGGAGTTATAAATCTAGTCATTTTTTTGTTGAAATAGTTCTCCGTGTGTTTTGAAAGTTAACAAATATGTGAATTCCTGTCTCCTTTTCTCTGTAGCCTATTCAGCACATGTAATTTTATATGCACATATAGAATTGTACCTGGTATCACACGTACATTTTTGTGAGGTGACTGACTTGGCAAATACAAATTGTGAGAAGAGATCACTCCTCCTAAATGCTGTTGGAACTGAAAATTCAACCTATGGGTAAGCCTCCTAGTTGAACAACATTATACATAAATCCATGTTCAGTATATGAATATTTTTGGGTCTGTGGATGATATGTATTTCATGATGAATTTCGATTGGCATATATATTGCTAGTTATTAATGTCTGTGTGTGTGTGTGTGTGTATATATATATATATATATATATATATACTCTCCAGATTTTTCAAAATATGAAATATTTGTGTCTTATTTTGCACTCCCTAAATTCATTCATATTCATGTATGTGGATTTATAATCCACTTTTTAAAAAATTATTCTCAGAAATATTCATCCACCTGAAATACATATTTTTTCCTAGTACTGAAACAGTTTTCAGTAAATGATGCATCCAAATCCTAATATTTCGGCATTGCAAGATGGCTGTGAAGACAGTGTATCACACCCAGTGTACCCTGCCACTGCGCAAGTGAATAATGAGTTAGAGCAATGAAAAACTATCTTGTTAGGATCTTACAGGAAAATGGGTGTTTACCGAAACCTAGAAGAATGATTTCCACCACCGAGGTCCGGTAATTGAGTCTCAAACACAAGCCACTTGTGCAACTGGAGATCCATTCTGATTGATCCGCGTGACCTGCCCTGTGTCTACAAATGGTGAGGCACCACCGAGAAGCGACCAGCAAGCAGGGAGAAACGTTGCTGAGGATTTTGTGGAATCCTGCTGGCTGAGCATCCACTGAGCCCCCAGCTGAATTCGGGATTTCAGACGGGGAAGTTAGCAGTACATTTCTATGCCCCAAAGCGGAAACTCCACAAAGGAAACCAACAGCCACCATCTTGGAGAGCTGAAGTAACCACCACCACTCCCTGACAGATTGCAAGAATAAAACAGGTGTGTGTTTCTCAGCTCATCTCACATACAGAGGGGAATTCGCATAAAATATCTCCTAGGCTTTTGGGGGAGGGATAATCAGAGCAAGTCTGCATAAAGACTGGGGGAAAACTAGAGGCACCTGACCTTCATCTCCCCTTCCCATCAGCGGCAAAAATGAAACTTGTCTAGCCAGTGCGGGGCGATGGGCAAGAGAAAAAAATTAAAACAATAGAGTTCCAGGGTTCCCAATAGACACCCTCCCCACCCAACAAACGGCAGACCCAGAGAACAGTTTGAGCTGCTGAGAAGCATCACTCAGGAGAAATCTGGTCTAGCAGGAGAAATCAGGACTAGCAGGATAAACCAGGGGACTAGAGGCCAGGCCCTCCTGACTGGCTGGCTGGAGAACGCCGGCCCACTGCCAGTGTGACTGGGCAACTGGAGACGACCTTCCTGCTGGTGCCAGCCCACCTGCTGACGCTATGTCTTGACGGCTGGAGAAGGCGCGCCTGCCGGCGACCGAACACGCAACTGTGTGGCTAGAGATCACCCACCAGCCGAAGACAGACCACAAGCTGCCCGCGCTACTGGGTGGCTGGAGACTGCCGGCCTGCCAGCGACCGGGAGCTGAAACCAACCAGAGACAATACAGTACACCCACCCAATTCGGACACTCCGGCAAGGAGCCTGGGGCCCACCACAGCAGAGAGGTGACATCACTGGAGCTCGGCCGTCAGAATTCCTTAACAGCGGAATCCACTTAAGCAGGCATAGTCTACCAACACAAAGGAGAGAAAACAGAGATATATAAACCCATAACAAATCTATAGAAGAGAGCAGAAACACAGCAATCAAATAGAGCTGGAAAATGACGTGAACATCATGAAAAAACAAGGGAAAACAAGGTGTACAAACAATGAAGGACAACTTAATACTACAGGAGAACCTAGAAGCATCAGAAACAGGGATAGGGAAAAAACTTAAGTCATACCTAACTCAGATGGAAAGGAATAAGAGAGAAGACATGAGGCAGCAAGTCTAAGGATAAAAGTATATTTTGAAAATGAATTAAACAAACAAATTCAAATGGCAAAGAACAAGCTTTACCAGGAGATAGAGATCTTTTTAAAAATCATACAGTAATTCTAGAAATGCAGGAAACTATAAACCAAATTAAAAACTGAAACAAGAATATTACAAATAGACTAGATCAAGTAGAAGTCAGAACATCAGATAATGAAGACAAAGTTTGTCAACTTGAAAGAATATAGTCAACACAGAAAACATGCTTAAATCCCATGAGCAACTATTCAAGAGATATGGGATGTCATAAAAAAAACAAAATTGGGAGTCATCGGGATAGAAGAAGGCATGGAAATTCAAACCAAATGAATGAACAACATATTAAATGAAATAATTCTAGAAAACTTCCCAGAGATGAAAGATGGAATGGATTGCCATATCCTGGAAGCCTACAGGACCTCAAACATTCAAAAACATAATAGACAAACTCCAAGACATATAATTATGAAGATAGCCAACATACAGAACAAGGAGAGAATATTAAAAGCTACGAAAGAAAGTAGGCAGATAACATTCAGGGGTAAACCAATAAGGTTAACAATTGATTTTTCATCACAGACTTTGAAAGCGAGAAGATCTTTAAACAATGTATTTCAAACACTGAAAAATAATGGATTCCAACCAAGAATACTGTATCCAACAAAATTAAGCTTCAGATTTGACAATGAAATTAAGTCCTTCCTGATAAATAAAAGCTAAAAGAATTCGCAGACAGAACACCAGCACTGCAAAGCATTTTGAGCAAAATACTACAAGAAGAGGAATTGAAAAATAGTGCCCAAAACTAACAGCGGGAGGTATCTCAGTAAAGGGGTAAGAAAAAAACCAAAAAGTAAAAACTACCCAAATTAAAATAAATAAATAAATAAACATGACTGGAAGTACAAATCATATTTCAATTGTAACCTTAAATGTTAAAAATCTAAACTCACCAATCAAGAGACATAGGCTAGTAACCTGGATCAAAAAAATAAATCCAACAATATGCTGCCTTCGAGAGACTCATATGAAAGGTAAAGACATACACAGGCTGAAAGTGAAAGGTTGGGAAAAATCATACCACTCATATGGCCCTCAGAAGCAAGCAGGAGTGGCCATACTCATATCATATAAAATCAACTTCAAACCTACGTTAATCAAAAGGGATAAAGTAGGACACTATATATTGTTAAAAGGAACCATCCACCAACAAGACATAACAATTATCAATTGGTATGCACCAAACAATTGAGCTGCAATGCTCATAAAACAAACTCGCCTCAAGTTCAAGAGTCAAATAGACTACAACACAATAATTATGGGTGACTTCAACACACCGCTCCCACCATTAGACAGATCCTCTATAAAAAACTGAATAAAGAAACTATAGAATTCAACAGCACAATCAATAACCTTGACGTAACCGACATATATAGAATACATCAACCATCATCAAGTGGATACACTTTATTCTCAGCAGCACATGGATCCTACTCCAAGTTAGACCATATATTATGCCACTGGGCAACTCTTAGTAAATATAAAGGCGTGGAGAAAATACCATGCACCATATCTGATCATAATGGAATGAAACTGGAAATCAATGATAAAAGAAGGAAGGAAAAATCCTACATCACATGGAAAATGAACAATATTCTACTGAATGATCAATGGGTTACAGAAGACATAAAGGAGGAGATAAAAATATTTTTAGAATCAAATGACAATACAGACACATCGTACTGGAATCTATGGGACACAAAGAAGGCAGTTTTAAGAGGGAAATTCATTTCTTGGAGTTCTTTCCTCAAAAAAAGAATAAAACAACAAATAAATAAACTCACAGTACACATCAAAAACCTAGAAAAGGAAGAGCAAAACAACAGCAAATGTAGTAGAAGACAAGAAATAATTAAATTTAGAGCAGAAATCAACGAAATTGAAACAAAAAAAAACATTGAAAAAATTGATAAAACTAAAAGTTGGTTCTTTGAAAAAATAAATAAGATTTACAGGCCCTTAGCCATGCTAAGGATGAGAAGAAGAGAGACAACTGAAATTACTAACATACGGAATGAAAAAGACAATATCACAACAGACAGTACACAAATACAGAAGATAATTAGAAAGTATTTTGAAACCCTATATTCCAATAAAATAGAAGATAGTTAAAATATCGACAAATTTCTGAAGTCATACGATCTGCCCAGATTCAGTCAGGAAGACACACACAATTTAAACAGACCAAAAACAAAGGAAGAAATAGAAGAAGCCATCAAAATACTACCAACCAAAAAAAGCCCTGGACCTGATGGGTATAGAGCAGAGTTCAAAAAAACCTTCAAAGAAGAATTAATACCAATACTTTTCAAGCTATATCAAGAAATAGAAAAATAAGGAGCTCTTCCAAATTCATTCTCGGAGTCCAAAATCACCCTGATCCCAAAACCAGACAAAGACACTTCAAAAAAGAAAACTACAACCAATATCTCTAATGAACTTGGATGCAAAAATTCTCAATGAAATCCGTGTGAATTGAATCCAAAAGCATATCAAAATAGTTGTGCACCATGATCAAGTAGGATTCTTCCCTGGAATGCAAGGCTGGTTCAATATACGGAAATCAATAAATGCTATTCACCACATCAATAGACTTAAGGACAAGAACCATATGATCGTCTCGATAGATGTAGTAAAAACATTCGACACAGTTCAGCATCCCTTTATGTTCAAAACACTAGAAAAACTAGAAATAACAGGAACTTACCTCAACATTGTAAAAGCTATATATGCTAAACCTCAGGCTAGGATCATCCTAAATGGAGAAAACTGAAGGCATTCCCTCTGAAATCTGGAACAAGACAGGGATGCCCTCTATCACCACTTCTATTCAATTTAGTTCTTGAAATACTAGCCAGAGAAATTAGACAGACAAAAGAAATTAAAGGCATAAAAATAGGAAAAGAAGAACTTGAATTATCGCTATTTGTGGATGACATGGTAATATATTTAACAGACCCAAAAGGGTCTACAAAGAAACTGCTAGAGTTAATAAATGAAGGATATAAAACCAACACGCATAAATCAAAGGCATTCCTGTATATCAGCAACAAAACTTCTGAAATGGAAATGAGGAAAACCACTCCATTCACAATATCCTCAAAGAAAATAAGATACTTGGAAATCAACCTAACAAAAGAGGTGAAAACCACAGAACCCTAAAGAGAGAGATAGAAAAAGATCTTAGAAGATGGAAAAATGTACCCTGTTCATGGATAGGCAGAACTAAATTCATCAAAATGGCGAAATTACCCAAAGTTCTATACAGGTTTAACGCAATGCCAATCAAAATCCCAATGGCATTTCTTGTAGAAATGATAAAGCAATCATGAAATTCATATAGAAAAACAAAAGACACAGAATAGCAAAAGAAATTCTAAGCAGGAAGTGTGAATCAGGAGGTATAGCGATACCAGAGTTCAAACTTTACTACAAAGCAATAGTAACAAAAACAGTGTGGTACTGGTACGAAAACAGGCAGGTGGACAAATGGTATAGAATGGAGGACAGAGAAACCAATCCACAAAATTACAACTTTCTTATATTTGATAAAGTGGCTATAAACATGCAATGGATGAAGCATCTTCAACAAATGGTGCAGGGAAAATTAGAAATCCATATGCAACAAAATGAAACTGAATCCTGTTCTCTCACCATGCACAAAAGTTAAATCAAAATAGATCAAGGAGCTAGATATCAAATCAGAGACACTGCGTCTCATAGAAGAAAAAGTTGGCTACGATCTATATACTGTGGGGTCAGGCTCCAAATTCTTTAATAAGACATCAATAGCCCAAGAGTTAATAACAAGAAAAAAACAAATGGGAGTTACTTAAACTAAAAAGTTTTTTTCTCAAGAAGAGAAACAATAAGAGAGGTAAATAGAGAGCCTACATCCTGGGAACAAATTTTTACCCCTCACACTTCAGATAGAGCCCTAATATGCAGAATATACAAAGAACTCAAAATATTAAACAATAAGATAACAAATAACCCAATCAACAAATGGGCCGAGGACCTAATCAGACACTTCACAGAGGAGGAAATACAATCAATCAACAAGTACATGAAAAAATGCTCACCATCTCTAGCAGTCTGAGAAATGCAAATCAAAACCACCTTAAGATACCATCTTACTCCAGTAAGATGAGCAGCCATTATGAAGTCAAACAACAATAAGTGTTGGCGAGGATGTGGGGAAAAGTGTACACTTGTACACTGCTGGTGGGACTGCAAATTGGTGAGGCCAATTTTGAAAGAAGTATGGATATTCCTGGGAAAGCTGGAAATGGATCCACCATTTGACCCAGCTATCACCCTTCTTGGACTGTTCCCTGAGGATCTTAAAAGAGCGTACTATAGGGATACTGCCACATCAATGATCATAGCGGCACAATTCACAATAGCTAGACTGTGGAACCAACTTAGATGCCCTTCAATAGATTAATGGATAAAAAAATGTGGCATCTATACACAATGGAGTATTACACAGCACAAAAATGACAAAATCATAGAATTTGCAGGGAAATGGATGGCATTAGAGCATATTATGTTAAGCGAAGCTAACCAGTCCTTAAAAAATAAATGCCAAATGTCTTCTCTGATATAAAGAGAGCAAATAAGAGCAGAACAGGGAGGAAGAGCATGAGGAAAATATTAACATTAAACAAAGACGAATGGGGGGAGAGAAAGGGAGAGAGAAGGGAAAGCTTATGAAAATTGTAGGAGACCCTCAATGTTACACAAAATCGCATATAAAATGTTGTGAGGGGAAGTGGGGGGGAAACAATGGAGAGAATTGAACAATAGCAGATGAGGTAGAGAGGGAAGCTGGGAGGGGAGGAGAGGGTGGATAGTAGGGGATAGGAAAGGTAGCAGAATACAACAGTCACTAATATGCCATTATGTAAAAGTGTGAATGTGTAACCGATGTGATTCTACAATTCGTATTTGGGGAAAAAATGGGAGTTCATAACCCAATTGAGTCAAATGTATGAAAGATGATATATCTTGAGCTTTGTAATGTTTTGAACAACCAATAAAAATAAATAAATAAATAAATAAATAAAGGTTTAAAATTTAGTGGGAAGAAATCAGCTAAAAATGGGTTCAGATGTATTCATGTTGCTATGCAGAAACTTTGTTTTGTGTAGTTGTAAATATCACAAATTTATTTTACGAGAAAATGCACATAAATTGAGATGAAAGGATAATTCACCTATCTTCATGAAAAATTCATAGCATTTTCTACACTTTTCATACTTCATTTTTTTCGTGAATATTTTGACATGGACAAGGTCTAGTCTTAGGCTATTCTTCCAGAATACTACCTCATCTGACAAGTTCGTACAATGTGTTGGATTGTTCTTTTCATCTTTTATTTAATAGTTTCTAGCTGATAATGTGTATTTTTCTTATCTTTATTTGGACATTATCTTTGCATTTTATGTTTTACTGGGGAAGAGACTCATCAAAAGCTCTTTATTATATGTATCAACAATCAAACATTTAGAGCATGCAATTATTCTTAATTTTGCATGAAAATAAATTTGTATCATTTTTCTTATAAAGATGTAGTATTATTAATAATGTCCCTACTGTAATAAGTAACTACTTACAAGAAGAATTAAACAATTGACTTTATATCAATTATGAACATGAAAAGTACTAAAATAAGTATTTGGCAATTAATACACAATTGATAGAAATAGAAATCACAAGAACGCCATTTAAAATGTCAGTGCATATGGTCCTTAAATAATAGGTTGTTCAAATAAAATTTCTCTAATTCATAAGAGTTAATATGCCATATTACAGCTTAATGTGATATAAAACCTTAAATTATCAGTATTGATAAATAAGAATGATACCTTTTTACTTAAATATGTTTTTTTTTATTTTCACTGTAAGATGTTAATTATGGAAGAATTGAGAATTAAGAAAGACTTGGTCTATATTATTTCTAACAGGAAAATCAAAGTACTTTTAAATATATATGTATATATATATAATATATGTAATGCATATGCATGAATATAGATACATATGTGTAATAAATGTATTGTAATATATCTATCAGGTGATTATAATTTTTAGATTTTATCAAGAAAAAGAATGACTATAAAAAACAGTCTTAAACATAAATTTCATAGCATACTACTGTTTGTAATGACATGAGAGAAAAATAGATATGGAGGGGAAACGAAAAAGGAAGAGAGAGAAGGGGGAAAATGGGGAAGAAAGTGAGTAAAGAAGAGGGACATGAGTGTATGATGTTAAGATAAAAGTGGAGGGGCTGGGTTTGTGGCTCAGTGGTAACATGCTTTTCTAGCATGTGTAAGGCACATGGTTCTATTCTCAGCACCACATACAAATAAACAAAATGAAGGTCAATCAACAACTGAAAAAATAAAAAATAAAAAAGAAGAAATATTATGAAAATTCCAAGCTTTGATGAATGTTAAATAAAAAAAATTATGTTACATAGCCTTATGTAATTTTAGACTATCCAAAATAGTCACTAAATGTTAGATTATTAGTGCTATAACTAAAAATCCATTGATCTTTCCTCTACATTCTGTGGCATGCTAGTGCTAAAATAAATTGTATTATTAATCCCCCCCAAAATCCTAGTATTTCTACAGTAACTGACCCAGTTGAACATCAATGCAAGTAGACATGATGTGCATTTTGACGTTCATTTTTATTCAACACTGGTACATTACTATTTCTTCAGTTTATGCACATCATAGCATATATGTCTCATCAAAATTTCGCAAATTTATAGGCATTTGTTTCACTTTCAATCACTTCCTGCTTGAGAACACATGTATTCCTCCATGTTTCTTGACTGCTCTTTTCATGAGACTTCTTTCCAAACACATTATTTTCGATTTCCGTTATCACATTTGAAGCAAAACTCACAAACCCGTCACAATAAACCATAACACTAATATTACCATTAGATGTGTAACTGGTTGGAATGAATGGTTCTATATCAATATAAGATTTCTTACTTAGTTTCAGATATCAATTCAATCCATTATTTAAAGTGGAACCAATTATATTATTTATTCACAGTACACGCTATTCACGAATTATCTCTATATTCATAGACACAGGTACACCTCTTTGTACCCCCAATACTAATTTATACGTCCTCAAAATATAGCTCCCAGAAATGGTGGAAGAAATACTCATGTCACCTGATCTACATATACATTTTATCACAGTAATATTCTGGACACAAAAAGCAAAGGTCACACTTATGATTGTACAAAACCTAAATGGAAAGTGAACATGGATTACTAAAAACATCCATGTCCAGGTTGCCTAATGCTCTCAAATGAAAATCCTATTGGTGACTACATATTTGTTTCTTCCAAAGATTATATGTTCAAACTCAACCATGTTGAAAATGTCTAATCCTGTCACTCACTTTATACTTTGCCTGATTTTGTAATGTCTCTATTGATATCTGCTTTCCTACATATTTTCCCCAGTTAATCATTGTGACTTCCTCGTCACATGTGCTGATAATTACATTCACTCTCTTAGCGATACCCTACTTCTAAAGAACTTTTGTTCCAAATCCTGCACTCATTCTTCTTCCTAAATTTACCGAATATCTTCCTAATCCTACCGACTATCACTTTTTGACTGGATGTTCTCTTCTACATTCAATCATCCAAGGTGAAAGGTCCTATGCCATTGTATATCGATTTATCTGAAACATCTGTGCAGAATGTAATTCAACGCTAAGTATCCCAATCAAGGGACAAATGACCTTCTGGGCTTCAAATCTTACTTAGATTTCTGTTTTCGTACATATATTTCACCTCTATATTCTTATAAATATCACAGGTTCCCAATACCATTATTCATGCAGCAGAATGGTTCCTAACCCATATCGAACATGTTAATAACACTAATCATACACTGTTCCCTCAATCTAACTTTGCTGAAGAGCAGCGACAGTGTTGGTCTTACAATACAAGAATGTATGGGATCTTCCACCTGCTGAGAACATCAAAGGTACGTGCAGAAATGATCTCTGGAGAAGATGTAGGCATCTATGAAGGACCTGAGAGAGCAAAAGACATCTCCATGGCAAACAACCTGGAAGGATGAAGGAATGTGTCTGAATCAGCCTCACTCTTCTTAATGTAGAGTAGACCAAACCAGGCCTGTGTGGAAAGCTCTTCCCAGGTGCGTATGGTTGATATACCATTCTAACATATGAAATTGTCACAGGAAGTAGGGGCAGCCTCCATCTCATGGAACCCTTGGAAGCAACTGTTAGGACAAAGTGGTAGCCAAGGCAGTGACCTCATTCAGTTCCTGAAAGAAGTGACTACACCTCACTTCCTTGGTGATGAAAGTCTCTGAACTTGGGATCCAGGAAGCCAGGCACCCAGAGCCATTACCAATCCCAGTCCCAGTGGTCTCACTTGTTTGAATTTACCAAAGACAGAGTCAGTCTTTCTTCTTACCTGTTAAGGTCTGTAAACAAGTCAGATTGGCACCTGTTATTTTGCTGGAGAAATGTTAGAGTCTGTAAACAAATCTGGATGGCGCCTGGCAAAATGCCAGAGGGAGTGGTTTGTGAAGTAACAAAAGCGAGCCATTAAGTGTGAAGATTCCTTATTGGTTGACTGCTGTATCTATTTTATGCTAATGAGATAGGCTGTGTAAAATGTATAAATATCGCTCAGATCTTACAATAAACGGCTCTCATTCCTGCTGCATCAACATACACAAGTTATTCGTCACCCCCCAGGTTATTCTGCTGCAGCAGGACTGCGGCAGATGGTGGCCCGTTACGGGGAGCCCTGGGACACTCACGGGTAAGGGTCGAAAAAAGCTTTCTGTCCATAGATAGGACGGGAGCAATCTGCTCGTCCCTAGGCAGATAGGGCGATAGGAAAAATGACCATTTCGAGAAAATGGAGAAGATTGATGCAGTATGTTTGTGTCTTGTTTTGTCTTGAAATGTTGTATTGTCTTTGTGATGAAAATATGGAAAGGGTGAGAAGTAAATTGATAAGAGAAAAAGGCACCCCAGTGGAACCAAGAATAGTTAGGGCATGTGTTGATAAAAGCCCAGAAACTCTAGTCAGAAAGAAAAAGAAACTTCAGAAGAAGAAGGATTATCAGGAAAAAAGTTGCAGCAAAAGGCTATTACTGAATACTTTTCGATACTGGAGGGTGCGTGAAATGACAAGGCGGCTGCCACCTGCCCAAGCCGATCATGGCGCAGTAAGAATTTTCCAAGAGGCAGTTGAGGGCTCTTCCCCGCCCCCCTGCCCGGGGGAGCGGATCACCACTGTGAGCCCAAATCTAGACCTGACCTGGAGGCACAGTTTCGCAGGCTTTTGCTCCCTGTGCCCGGAAGAAGTTTGAGCCCAGGACTCTCCCTGGGGCCATCTGGGGCTGCCCAGGATGCTACAGCTGGCAGAAGATGCCACTGGCATCCCTGAAGTTTGATCATTTCCAAGGCCAGTAACTACAATGGGTCTCCCACACCTGCAGGCTGATGAGTAATGAGTACTATTAAGGCTTATTTCAAATGTAAAAAACCTTGAGATAATGTACTAAAATTGTTCAGAAGGTTGTTTTCTTAGTGAAATGCTACAGGATTTTCTTTAGCCATCCGGAGTTCCTGCCTTCGTCCAAGTGCCGGTGAAAACAAAGGTGGAAGAATTTACAATGTTGCTGAGAACTGGAGGAAACTTCGGCTGAGAACCCGAGGAGACTTTGGAGCTATTGCTGTTTCTGCTACTACAACTTAAGCTAGCTGCCTGGAGAACTTACCTGGACTGTGATTTACCTGAACTCTGAGTTAATCTATTGAGACACTGCTTTATCTGGACTGAGACAACAGACTGTAATCTACAACAACTTGTAACTCGGTATCTTTGCTAACGGTGTCATTGCTGGTATAAGTTTTCCAAGGGCTTCTTGCATGGAGCCATGAATTGGATTGGTATTGTAACATTTTGTATCCTCCCTTTCTGTTTCTAGCAGGTTATTTATGGTGTTTCTGTAAAAAACACTATGGTCCTTATTTAAATTAAACAAAAGGGGGAAATGTTAACGTCTGTAAACAAGTCAGATTGGCACCTGTTATTTTGCCAGAGAAATGTTAGAGCCTGTAAAGAAGTCTGGATGGCGCCTGGCAAAATGCCAGAGGGAGTGGTTTGTGAAGTAACAAAAGCGAGCCATTAAGTGTGGAGATTCCTTATTGTTTGACTGCTGTATCTATTTCATGCTAATTAGATAGGCTGTGTAAAATGTATAAATACTGCTCTTATTCAACAATAAACGGCTTCCAGTCCTGCTGCATCAGTCTACACAAGTTGTTCTTCACCCCCCCCGGTTATTTTGCCCAGCCAGCCGGGCTACGGCACTTACCTACTGATGTGAGGATGGCCAAATGCCAGGGAAGCTCTGAAGATGGTTCTTTCCTGATAAAGCAGGTATTGGCTCACCGCTGACTCCTGACTACTTCAAGAGTTGGCAAAGGAAAGCAGATTTGAGACAGAACAAGCAATTTTGGGGAACATAGTATGGCCCACCAGTCAGAGGACACTCTGGATAGTCACAGACCAACTTGGAGGAAAGAGTTGCCTTTGGGGGTGTGGTTGTGGGTTTGTGTATCCCACTGTGTCTGTGGTTATAGACATTAGAAAAGAGAATGCATCAATGGATGTGTTCTGTCTAGTAGAAAGCTTCTCAGCATTCATCCTGCCAAATTTATGAATGGACTACGACTTTCCTTATGAATGGGCAATACCTGCTATCTTCCTAAGTTCCTGTTTTCTTCCTGAATTCTGGCCACTCTCAAGAATAGGCTCATGGTTTTGTGTAAAAGATATGTACCACCTCCAAACTCTGTAACATGGCCTTGTACTGGATAGCTGAAGGGAATGGAGAGGAACTCAGTAAACTCAGATATCAGTGTGACCAGTAAAGTGTCAGTGGAGAAACACTGATTTGGGCCTTTTGTTTACCTATTGTTCCGTTGCCCTGAATGTCTGGAAGGTCTTTGCCTCAGTCCACCCCTTTGTGAAGCCTGAAGAAAACAGTTTTCTAATGGAAAATAATGAGCATCAACTGTGGCTCTTTGCTTAATTGCCATGGAAAGGGATGTGTCTGAATCAGCCTCTTGGCCCTGTGTGAGGCTGTGACTTAGATTCTCACCACCTGATGAATCTAAGGAAAGATCTCATGTGTGCATCCAAAACCAAAATGGAAAAAGAGCAGTCTTGTGGATGAAGTCTCTCGCCTTCCTCTGTAAGGTTCCTGATTTCCATCAAGTGAGAATAGGTATCCTTTGGTTCAAAAAGTTTTTCAAAGCCCTGCAGAGGCAAGCCCATAGGTGCTTGGATTTTCTCATGACTCCAATTCACATAAAGAATCTAAACCCCACAGACATTAGGCTCAAATTGGAGAATCAGAGCAGTATTAATGGCAGGCCTATTTGATCACTCCTTGTTCACAGATAGGTTGTCAAGCCACCCTGACTTTAGACAAATGAGGGTAGGGAGCATATTTTGGATACTGTCTTCAGCTGCGCCCCTCATGGAAACTTCCAGCCAGAGGTAATGATGAGTGTCTATGTGGAAGTAGTTGAGAGCCATGTGGGAGTATTTTGGTTTTAATTGTGGTCATTTGTTTGGCTGATGGAAGAGATGACTGGGTCCACCTTGGCTTGAACTCTGGTGTGAGTCTTCTTAGAGACTGAGTTTGGAAATTACTGCAGAGATGTATTGCCATGAATTGTGTTGGGATTTTTGGAGGCCACACATGGTAGTGGCCTTTGGAAACTTAGATCTAGGTCCAGGGGGCTTCCCACAGAGCACTGCGAATCTGAGCCAGAATATCACATGATTTTATTCTTTAAGACTTGACAGCCATAGTTGAGAGTAAAAACACACATGGACCTCACATTGTAGACCTCAATGGGCCTGGCTTCATTTGATCTTTTGGCCACTCTTTGGGAAGTCTTGCCTGTGAGAGTTCTCCAGATGTTTCATTGAAATGGGCTTTCTCACCATTTGATGTTTCCAGAATGAATTAAATCCCACAGTGCCTCCAACCTCATCCTTGAAAAATGGCTAGATAAACATCATAAAAATTTGAAATTCCCATCACCAGGTGTCACTGGATACACTTTGGATTTCCTGTTGCTGATCATGAGTGTACCAGACAGTGCCTTGATTGACTGGGTTTCATGAAAATGGTGTAGAACAGTGATGAAAATAAGTTAAAGTCTGTTGAGTAGTGGGCCTAGAGGAGTGTTTTGCAGGTCTGTGATAAAACTTCTGTGTTGGGATTATGTGGATCTGCCAAAAGGCTTGTAACTGACATGGTGCAGCCAGCAGACCCTTGTATGTAAAGGCATCTTGTTGAATGGAGAGGTTTCAGGTCAATGTTCAGAATCAGGTTGCTATGGTCAAGGGGGCAAGCTATGTGGGATAGAAGCCTGGTTGGTGCATTCTCCTGCAGACCCTGACGCACAACACGTGACAGATCTCCCTCCAGCACTGTGACCCAGTTGAATTTCTTGTATTTCCTGAAGCCAATACCAAACTCCCAGTGCAGCAGCAAGAACACCATGAAAAGTGGAGGATTACCAAATGGCTTCACAGTCCACACGGGGCCACACTTAGCCTTCAGTGGCAAGAGTTTACTTACAAAGAGAGAATTCAGCCTTGCTGCCTCACTTTCTTTGGAAAATAAGAAACCATGTTCTGCAGGTCACATAGATGGAGACCCAGCTTTGGTGGTCTCACTAGAAAGGAAGCCATAGGTCCTGACAACAACATATACTTCAAGTGGCCAACCTCAGAGGCAGGTTCTCCAGAAGTCTTTAGGCTGGCACATCTCTATATTTGTGCAATATTTACCCTGTCCCTTACTTTTGGAAACTCCTCTACCACCTCCAAGATTGTGAACTCGCAATCATGTTCCATTCCTGATATGTATTCACAGATTTTCTAACTCTTCTTCTTTTATTTTGTCTTACTTGGGGCAAAGATAGTGTCAAGGTATTGTTGTGAATGAGAGTAGGAAGATTTTGTGTAGCACATATTTGCATACACATTTGATTCATTTTCCTATTTTACATTCAAAATACTGAATCCCTGACACTAACCCATACCCTACTAGACTCTGACCACTAATCCTAATATGGTGGAGAGAAATAATGCAAACAGAATTGAAATACAAACAGTTCAGAGGAGGCATGGTGTATAGTTGGATTTGCCTTTTGCATGATAAAGTGTAGGTGTTATAAATCTAGTCAATTTTTAATTAAAATATTTCACCATGGGTTTTTGTAGTTAACAAATACGTGAATTCCTGTCTCCCTTTCTCTGTAGCCTATTCAGCACATGTATTTTTATATGCACATATAGAATCCTACCTGGTATCACACGTACATTTTTGTGACCTGGCTGACTTGGAGATACAAATTGTGAGAAAAGATCACTCCTCCTAAACGCTGTTGGAACTGAAAATTCAACCTATATGTGAGCTTCCTAGGAGAACAACATTGTACATAAATCCATGCTCAGTACAATAAATAATTTTGCATCTGTGGATGTTATATATTTCATGATGAATATTGATTGGCTTATATATTGGTACTTTTTAATATCTCTGTGTGTGTTTTGGGTATATATATATATATATATATATATATATATATATATATACACTCTAAAGATTTTTCAAAATATGAAATATATGTGTCTTATATACACTACCGAAATTCATTCATGTTCATGTATGTGGATTTATAATAAAAATTTCACAAGATTATTCTCAGAAATATTCATTCACCTGAACTACATATTTGTTTCCTAGTACTTAAAACTAACTTCAGTGAATGGTGCATACAAATCCTAATATTTCTACAGTAATTGACCCAGTTTAACATCAATGCAATTAGATTCCTATGGGACATAGTGTGTATTTTGATGTTCATTTTTATTCAACACTGGTTCGTTAATATTTCTTCAGTTTATGCACATCATAGGATATATATTTCATCCACAAATTCACAAATTTATAGGCATTTGTTTCACTTTCAATCACTTCCTGCTTCAGAACACATGTATTCCTCCAGGTTTCTTGACTGGTCTTTTAATGAGACTTCTTTCCAAACACATTATTTTCGATTTCCATAATCACGTTTGAAGCAAATCTCACACAGTCTTTATAATAAAACATAACGCAATTATACAATTAGATGTGTAACTGGTTGGAATGAATGATTGTATATCAGTATAAGTTTTTGTGTATATTTTCACATATCAATTCAATCCATTATTTAAAGTGGAAACAGTTATATTATTTATTCACAGTATTGTCAATTCATGCATTAATTCTATATTCATAGACACAGGGTACAAATCTTTGTACCGCCAATAATAATTTATACACCTTCAAAATATTGCTCCCAGAAATGGTATAAGAAATACTTATGTCACCCGATCTACATATACATTTTATCATAGTAATATTCGAGACACAAAATGCAAATGTCAAACTTATGATTGTACCAAAGCCTAAATTGAAAGTGAGCATGGATTAGTAAAAACATCCATGTCCATGTTGCCTAATGTTCTCAAATGTCAATCCTATTTGTGACAACATATTTTTTTCTTCCTAAGATTATATATTCAAACTCAACCCTGTTGAAAATATCTAATCCTATCACTCACTTTATACTTTTCCTGATTTCTTAATGTCTCTATTGATATTGGCCTTCCGACATATTTTCCCCAGTTCATCATTGTGACTGACTCTTCACATGTGCTCACATTTAAATTCACTCTCTATCCGAAACCCTATTGCTAGAGAACTTTTTGTCCAAAACCTATACTCACTCTTCTTTCTGAAACTGAATATCTTTCTAATAATTCCAACTATCCTTTTTTGACTAGAAGTTCTCTTAAACATTCCATCATCCAACATACAAGGTCCTATGCCATTGTACATCGATTTATCTGAGACATCTCTGCAGAAAATAATTCAAATCTACGTATCCCAATCAAGGGCCCAATGCCCTTCTGGGCTTCAAATCTTACCTACATTTCTGTTTTCATACTAATATTTCACGTATATTTTCTTGTAAATATTGCAGGTTCCCAAACATTCCTGCAGAATGATTCCTAACTCATATCGAACATGTTATTAATCCTAACCATACACTGTTCCCTCAATCTAACTTTACAGAAGATTAGGGACAGAGTTGGTCTTTCAATACAGGAATGTAGCAGATCTTTCACCTGCTAAGATCCTCAAAGGTCCATACAGAAATGATCCCTGGAGAAGATGTAGGCAGCTATGAAGGACGTGAGAGAGAAAAAGTCATCTCCATGTAATGGCTCACCGCTGGCTCCTAATAACCTCACAGAGTTGGCCAAGGAGTCCAGATCTGAGACAGGACAGGCCATTTCTGGGAACATAGTATGGCCCACCAGTCAGAGGACACTCCGGATAGTCACAGACCTACTTGGGGGAAGGAGGTGTCTTTGTGGGTTGGGTGTGAGTTTGTGGTCTTTTCTCATTTTCTGAGAATAGGTAGAAAAGGCAGTTTGTTCATTTTGGAGTGGATGGTTTCTAGAAAGTAGTTTGACAAAGAGTGTGTTTCTATGTCTGGGTAACCCAATGTGTTCGTGGATGAAGACATTAGAAAGAGCATGCATCAATGGATGTTTTCTGTCTAGTAGAAAGCTTCCCAGCATTCATCCTTCCCAATTTATAGATGGACTTGGCTTGCCTTCTGGATGGGCAACACCTACTGTCTTCCTAAGTTCCTGCTTTCTGCCTGAATTCTGGCCACTAACCATAATAGGCTCATGGTTATGTGTCCAAGATATGTACCACCTCCAAGCTCTGGGACATGGCCATGTACAGGATAGCTGAAGGGAATTGGAGCATCTCAGAAAACTCAGATATCAATGTGACCAGTAAAGTCTCTGTGGAGAAACCCTGCTTTGGGCCTTTTGCATACCTATTCTTCTGTTGCACTGAATAACAGGAAGGTCTTTGATTAGGCCACGCCTTTGTGAAGCCTGAAGAAAACAGTTTTCAAATGGAAATGAATGGGCATCACCTGGGGCTCTTTGCTTAATTGTTTGGAAAGGGATGTGTCTGAATTGGCCACTTGGCCCTGTGTGAGGCTGTGGCTTAGATACTTAGCACCTAATGGACCTAAAGAAACATCCCATGTGTGCACCCAAATCCAAAATGTCCAAAAAGCATTCATTGTGGACTACGCCTCTCGCCTTCCTCTGTAAGGTTCCTGATCTCCATCAAGTGAGAATAGGGATCCTTTGCATCAAATGAGTACTTCAAAGCCCTGCAGAGTCTAGCCCATTGGTGCTTGTGATTACGCATGACTCCAGTTCACATAAAGAATCTAAATCCCACAGTCAGTAAGCCTCAAATTGGAATTGTGGAGCAGTATTAAAGGCAGGGCTCTATGATCATTCCGTGTTCAAAGGAAGGGTGTCCAGGAAACCCTGACTTGTGACAAATGAGGTGCGAGGGTGCTTATTTTGAACACTGTGTTGGTCTGTGCCCCTCATGGAAACCTCCAGCCAGAGGTTATTATTAGTGTCTATATGGAAGAAGATGAGTGCCATGTGGGAGTCTTTTGTTTTTAATTGTGGTCATTTGTGTGGCGGTTGGAAGAGATATCTGGTTCCTCCTGGGCTTGAACTCTGGTGTGATTTCCCTTAGAGACTGAGTTGTGGAACTGTTTTCAGAGAAGTATTGCCATGAACTGTGTTGGGATTTTAAGAGGCCACACATGAGATTCGCCCTTGGAAACTGAGATCTATGCCCAGGGTGGCTTTCCACAGAGCACAAGTAATCTCAGCCAGGATATCACAAGATTTTATTATTAAAGACTTGGCAGCCATAGTTGAGAGTCAAAACACACATGGAGCTCACATTGTAGACCTCAATGAGCCTGGCTTCATCTGACCTTTTGGCCACACTTTGGGAAGCTTTGCCTGTGATAGTTCTCCATTTCTTTTGTTCAAATGAGTTTCCTCGCCATTTAATGGTTCCTGAATGATTGGAAACCCACAGTGCCTCCAACTTCATCCTTAAAAAATAGCTAGATAAATACCACCAACTTTTTGAAATTCCCTTGACCAGGTGGCACTGGAGAACATTTGGATTCCTGTTGCTGATCATGAGTATACCAGACAGTGCCTTGATTGACTTGGTTTCATGAAAATGGTGTAGAACAGAGATGCCAGTAAGTTGGAGCCTGCTCAGTAGTTGGCCTAGAGCAGTGGTGGGGAGGTGTCTGATATAACATCTGTGGTGAGGCCATGTTTATCTGCCATTGGCTTCCAAATGGCTTGTGACTGACATTGTGCATCCAGCAGACCCTTGTATGTAAAAGCATCTTGTTATATGGAGAGGTTTCAGGGCAATGTTCAGAATCAGGTTGCTATGGTCAATGGGGCAAGCTCTGTGGGAAAGAAGCTTGCTTGGTGCATTCTCCTGCAGACCCTGACCCACCACATGTGACAGAATTCCCTCCAGCACTTTGTCCCAGTGGAACTCCTTGTATTCCAAGAAACAAATACCAAACTTCCAGTGCAGCAGCAAGAAACACCACAAAAAGTGGAGGATGAAAAAACGGCTTTACAGTAAACACGAGGAGACACTTAGCGCGCAGTGGCTACAGTTTACCTACAAAGAGAAAATTCAGCACTGCTGCCTCATTTTCATTGGGAAGTAAGAAACAATGTCCTCCAGGTCACATATATGCAGACCCAGTTATGATGGTCTAACTAGAACGGAAGCTAAATCTCCTGACAACAACATATATTTCAAGTGCCCAAACTCAGAGGCAGTTTCTCAAAAGTCTTTAGGCCAGCAGAGCTCCATGTTTGTGCAGTGTTTACCCTGTCCCTTACTTTTGGAAACTCCTATACCACCTCCAAGGATATGAACTCCTGAGCATATTCCATTCCAGATATGTATTCACAGATTTTTGTAACTCATCTCCTCTAATTGTGTCTTACTTTAAGCGAAGGTGATGTCAAGGCATTGTTCTGGATGAGAGTGGGAAAATTTTTTTGTAGCACATATTTGCATAAATATTGAATTTATTTTTCTATTTTCAATTCGAAATACTGAATCCCTGAAACTAACCCATAACCTACTAGACTCTGACTACTAATCCTAATATGATGGAGTAAAATAACCCACACAGAATAGAAATACAACCAGTTCAGAAGAGGCATGGTGTATAGTTGTACTTTCCTTTTGCATGATAAAGGGTTGGTGTTATAAATCTTGTCAATTTGTAGTTAAAATAGTCCTCTATGTGTTTTTAAAGTTAACAAATATGTGAACTCCTGTCTCCCTTTCTCTGTAGCCTATTCAGCACATGCATTTTCATATGCACATATAGAATACTACATGGTATCACACGTACATATTTGTGAGGTAACTGACTTTGCAAATTCAAATTGTTAGAAGAAAACACTTCTTCTAAATGCTGTTGGAACTGAAAATTCAACCTATAGGTGAGCTTCCTAGTTGAACAACATAAATCCATATTTAGTAAAATCAATATTTTGGGATCTGTGGATGATATATATTTCATGGTGAATTTTGATTGGCATACATAATGCTACTTTGTAATGTCTGTATTTAGGTGTGTATGTGTGTGTGTGTGTGTGTGTATTATATATATATATATATATATATATATATATATATATATATATATATATATATATATATTCACTCTGCTGATTATTCAAAATATAAAATATATGTGTCTTATTATACACTAACTAAATTCATTCATATTCATGTATTTGGATTTATAATCAACATTTGAGAAGATTATTCTCAGAAATATTCATCCACCTGAAATACATGTTTGTTTCCTAGTACTGAAAACTAACTTCAGGGGATCATATTATGGCGGTGATGGGAGTTCATTACCCCCGTGTACCGCCTCACATTGCAGGAGAAGGACAAGTTAGAACGGCTAAAATCTATCTTGTTAGAAATTTCCAGGAAAATTGGTGTGCTCCAAAACCTACAGGAAGGATTTCCATTGCACAAGAACCAGCTACGGGGGCTCAAACGCCAGCGATTTGTCCTCACGGAGGGTCACGCTGCTTATTCAGCAAATCACCCCACGGCTAGTGTCTGCAATGCGCGCTGGGAAACGACGAGAGAGCAACGCAAAGATATAGCCCTGTGGATTATGCGGGCTCCTGCCAGCTGTGCAATCACTGTGCTCAGTGTTGAGTTGTGGGTTTGAAACGGGGGAAAGAAGCGGTCCAATTCGGTTTTCCACACCGGTGAGACCACAGAGGAAGATAGCGGTCACCATCTTGGAGAGCTGACATCACCATCCCTGTTGTTGACTCATCACAGCTCATTCAGATACAGAATAGGTAATTTCAGGCTGCCATTCACCTTCATCTTGCAGACAAATTACTCAGGGTCAGTGCTGAAGAACCCACGAAAATTGCTTCTTGGACCCTGCTCCTATCAGAACATACACCGAGCCCGGAGCGGCTGAATTCCGGGTCCCGGAACTGCTCTGGCCCAGGGCTAAAGAACCTGCAGAAACTGTTTCTTGGTCTGGGTCCTGCTGAATATTGTAAAGGTAAATGCCAACTGAGCCTTCATAGACAGTGGCAACAGGATTGAGACGGGGCTTGTGAGGGCCGGTCAGGACTCACTCATTGCTTTGGTCACCCGGCAAAGGGAAAGAAATGCTGCCATTCACATGGGATACCAACATGGCAGAGATCTGATGTGATCACAAAGCGGTGGAGGAGATAACTTCATCTATACCAGCGGCGAGAGAAATAGTTGGTCTCCTGGTAAAGAAAGTGAGTCACAAACATCCGAGTCTCTCTCACTTAGTCATCAAGCCAGAGGTGCAGAGCAGAGCTGCCGCCTGTGCCTGGAACAGGCCCAGCGACCCACCGGCATGGTAGTCACGTCACCCCAATTGGAGTAGGGGCAGAGCACACCCATGCCAGCAAGGTAGGCAGACGTACGACCGACCGGCAGAACAGGCCCAGGGGCCAGTCAGAATGGTAGACAGAACACCCCAATTGGAGGAGCATCAAAGCCGCCAACCGCACCTGCAATGGAGACTTTTCCACTATACAAGAGCAATATAAATATATAGGGGGAAAATTTCAAAAACACAACAGTTTCACCAAGCAGAAAGAAACGCAAGCTGTATGAAAAGACAAGAAAAGAAAGGACCACAAGCAATGCAGGTCAACTCAACTTTAGAAGAGGTAATAGATGCAGCATATGGAATGTCAGATAAAGAATTCAGGATATACATGCTTCATGTGATCTGGAATCTCAAGGAAGACATTAGACAGCAAAAATCAGACAATGAAAGATCACTTCGACAATGAATTACATAAAAAAATCCAAGTAGCAAAGATCAACTATACAGTGAGATAGAGGTTATAAAAAACAAACAAACCAAAATCTTAGAAATGCAGGAAGTAATGAACCATCTTAAAAACTCAATTGAGAATACTACCATTAGAGCAGAATACTTAGAAGATAGAACATCAGACAATGAAGACAAAGTATTTCAACTCAAAAAGAACATATACACCTCAGCAAGACTGTTAAGAAACCATGAGCAAAAGTGCAAGAAATATGGGATAACATAAAGAGACCAAACATAAGAGTCATTGGGATACAGGAAAGTATAGAGGTCCAAACCAAAGGAGTGAGCAATCTATTCAATGAAATAATAGGAGAAAAATTCCTAGACTTGAAGAATGAGACAAAATCCCAAATCCTAAAAGTCTACAGGACGCCGAACGTGCAATATCATAAGAGATCCACACCTAGACACATGATAATGAAGATACCCAACATACAGAATAAGGAGATAATTTTAAAAGCTACAAGAGAAAGGAAGCAGATTATAGTTAGTGGTAAACGAACCAGGATAACAGCTGATCTTTCAACACAGACTCTGAAAGCTAGAAGATCCTTTAATAACATATTTCAAACACTGAAAGAAAATGGGTTCCAACCAATAATCATGTATCCAGTGAAATTAAGCTTCAGATGGAAGATGAAATTAAAACCTTCCACAATAAACAAAAGTGAAAAGAATTTGCAGCTAGAAAACCATCTCTTCAAAACATCCTCGGCAAAACATTACAGGAAGTGGAAATGGAAAATATCAATGAAAACCAACAGTGGAAGGTAGGACATTAAACGGGGGAAAATAATCAAAGAGGAAATCAAACTATGTTTAGTAACATAAATAAACAAATATGGCTGGAAGAACAACCCATATCTAAATAATAACCAAAAATCTTAATGGCTTAAACTCACCAATTAAGAGACACAGGCTAGTAGAATGGATCACAAAACAAGAACCAACAAAATGCTGCCTACAGGAGACGCATTTTACAGGAAAAGACATACATAGACTCAAGGTGATACTTGGAAAAATCATATCACTCTTATGAACGTTGGAAACAAGCAGGAGTGTCCATACTCATATCAAATAAAATAGATTTCAAGCCAAAGTTAATCAAAAGGGATAAAGAAGGACACTACATACTACTCAAGAAAACCATACGCCAACAAGACGTAACAATCATAAATATATATGCCCCAAACAATGGTGCAGCTTTGTTCATCAAACAAACTCTTCTCAATTTCAAGAGTCTAATAGACCACAATACAGTAATCATGAGAGACATGAACACACCTCTCTCACCACTGGACAGATCTTCCAAACAAAAGTTGAATAAGAAAACTATAGAACTCAATAACACAATTAATAACCTAGACTTAATTGACATATATAGAATGTACAACCCATCATCAAGAAGTTACACTTTTTTCTCAGCAGAACATGGATCCTTCTCAAAAATACATTATATATTATGTCACAGGGCAACTCTTAGACAATAAAAAGGAGTAGAGATAATACCATGCATTTTATCTGATCATAATGGAATGAAACTAAAAATCAATGATATAAGAAGGAAGGAAAAATCATTCATCACTTGGAGAATGAACAATAGGTTTCTGAATGATCAATGGGTTATTGAAGACATCAAAGAGGAAATTAAAAAATTCTTAGAGGTAAATGAAAACACATACACAATATATCGGAATCTATGAGACACATTGAAAGCAGTTCTAAGAGCAAAATTCATTGCTTGGAGTTCATTCCTTAGAAAAAGAAAAAA
Source organism: Callospermophilus lateralis (assembly GCF_048772815.1). NCBI lineage: Eukaryota > Metazoa > Chordata > Mammalia > Rodentia > Sciuridae > Callospermophilus > Callospermophilus lateralis. The sequence goes on from NW_027513022.1 coordinate 1,401,427, forward strand.
CCAACAAATAAATGATCTCATACGTCATCTCAAAATCTTAGAAAAACAAGAGCAAACAACAGCAAAAGAAGTAGAAGGCAAGAAATAATTAAAATCAGAGCAGAAATTAATGAAATCGAAACAAAAGAAACAATTGAAAAAATTGACAAAACAATACATTGGTTTTTTGAAAAAATAAATAAAATCGACAGACCCTTAGCCATGCTAACAAAGAGAAGAAGAGAGAGAACTCAAATTACTACCATATGAAATGAAAAAGGAAATATAACAAGAGACACTTCAGAAATACAGAAGAAAATCAGAAATTATTTTGAATTAATATACTCCAATAAAATAGAATATAGTGAAGGCATTGATAAATTTCTTAAGTCATATGATGTGCCCAGATTGAGTCAGGAGGATATAGACAACCTAAACAGTCTAATATCAATTGAGGAAATAGAAGAAACCATCAAAATACTACCAACTAAGAAAAGCCCAGGACCGGATGGGTATAGAGCATAGTTTTAAAAAACCTTTAAAGAAAAACAAAAACCAATACTTTTCAAGCTATTTCAGGAAAAATGCAAAAATCCTCAAAAAATTCTGGCGAATCAGACACAAAATCATATATATAAAAAAAAATGTGCACCATGATCAAGTAGGATTCATTCCTGGGATGCAAGGCTGGTACAATATACAGAAATCAATAAATGTTATTCATCACATCAATAGACTTAAAAATAAGAACCATATGATCATCTCGAGAGATGCGGAAAAAGCATTCGACAAGGTACAGCATCACTTTACGTTCAAAACTCTAGAAAAACTAGGGATAACAGGATCATACCTCAATATTGTAAAAGCAATCTATGCTAAGCCTCAGGCTAGCATCATTCTGAATGGAGAACAATTGAAGGCATTCCCCCTAAAATCTGGAGGAAAACAATGATGCCCTCTCTCACCCCTTCTGTTCAACATAGTTCTCGAAACACTGGCCAGAGCAATTAGAAAGGCTAAAGAAATTAAAGGCATAAAAATAGGAAGAGAAGAACTCAAATTATCGCTATTTGCAAAAGACATGATTCTATACCTAGCAGACCCAAAAGGGTCTACAAAGAAACTATTAGAGGTAATAAATGAATTCAGCAAAGTGGCAGGATATTAAATCACCACACATAAATCAAAGGCATTTTTGTATATCAGCAACAAATCCTCTGAAATGGAAATGAGGACAATCACTCCATTCACAATATCCTCAAAAAAATAAATAAAATACTTGAGAGTCAACCTAACAAAAGAGGTGAAAGACTTATACAATGAAAACTACAGAACCCTAAAGAGAGAAATAGAAGAAAATCTTAGAAGATGGAAAAATATACCCTGTTCATGGATAAGCATAACTAACATCATCAAAATGACAATATTACCAAAAGTTCTCTATAGGTTTAATGCAATGCCAATTAAAATCCCAAGGTCATTTCTTGTAGAAATAGATAAAACAATTATGAAATTCATATGGAAAAATAAAAGACCCAGAATAGCAAAAACAGCTCTAAGCAGGAAGTGTGAATCAGGCAGTATACCGATACCAGACCTCAAACTATACTACAGATCAATAGTAACAAAAATAGCATGGTACTGGTGCCAAAACAGGTGGGTGGACCAGTGGTACAGAATAGAGGACACAGAAACCAATCCACAAAACTACAACTATCTTATATTTGATAAAGGGGTTAAAAGCATGCAATGGAGGAAGGATAGCATCTTCAACAAATGGTGCTGGGAAAACTGGAATTCCATATGTAACAAAATGAAACTGAATCCCCTCCTCTCGCCATGCACAAGAGTTACCTCAAAATAGATCTAGGAGGTTGATATCAAATCAGAGACACTGCATCTGGTAGAAGAAAACTTTTGCCACAATCTACATACTGTGGGGTCGGGCTCCAAATTTCTCAATAGGACACCCATAGCACAAGAGTTAATCACTAGAATCAACAAATGGGACTTACGCAAACTAAATAGATTTTTCTCAGCAAAAGAAACAATAAGAGAGGTAAATAGGGAGCCTACATCCTTGGAACAAATCTTTACTCCTCACACTTCAGATAGAGCCCTAATATCAGGAGTATACAAAGAACTCAAAAAAATTAAACAATAAGAAAATGAATAACCCAATCAACAAATGGGCCAAAGACCTGAACAGACACTTCTCAGAGGAGGAAATACAATCAATCAATAAGTACATGAAAAAATGCTCACCATCTCTAGCAGTCAGAGAAAAGCAAAACAAACCCACCCTAAGATACCATCTCACTGCAGTAAGATTGGCAGCCATTATGAAGTCAAACGACAACATGTGCTTTCGAGGATGTGGGGAAAAGGGCACACCTGTACATTGCTGGTGGGACTGCAAATTAGTGCAGCCAATTTGGAAAGCAGTATGGAGATTTCTTGGAAAGCTGGGAATGGAACCACCATTTGACCTATTCCCCTTCTCGGTCTATTCCCTAAACACCTAAAAAGAGCATGCTACAGAGATACTGATAAATCGATGTTCATAGCAGCACAATTCACAATGGCAAGACTGTGGAACCAACCTAGATTCCCTTCAATAGATGAATGGATTAAAAATGTGGCATTTATATAGAATGGCTTTTGACTCACAAGGTGCAGCCAGCAGACCCTTATATGTAAAGGCAAATTGTTATATGGTTTGGTTTCAGGTAAATCTTCAGAATCAGGTTGCTATGGACACGGGGGCAAACTATGAGAGATAGAAGATTGGATGGTGCATTCTCCTGCAGACCCTGACCATACACACGTGACACAACTCTCTCCAGCACTGTGTCCCAGTTGAACTCCTTGTATTTCGTGATGCAAATACCAAACTCCCAGTGCAGCAGCAAGAAACCCACGAAAAGTGGAGGATGACCAAATGGCTTGACAGTTCAAACGGGGAGACACTTAGGTTCCAGTGTCCACAGTTTACTTAGGAAGAGAGAATTCAGCACTGTGGTCTCATGTTCATTGGAAAATAAGAAACCATGTCCTCCAGGTCACATAGATGCAGACCCATCTTTGAAGGTCTCACTACAAAGGAAGCTAAAGCTCCTTACAACAAAATATATTTCAAGTGCCCAACCTCAGAGAGACTTTCTCAAGAAGTCTTTAGGCCAGCAGAGCTCCATATGTGTGGACTGTTTAACCTTTCCCTTACTTTTGGAAACTCCTTTAACACCTCCAATTTTTTGAACTACTGAGCATATTTTATTCCACATATGAATTCACAGATTTTCTAACTCTTCTCCTCTAATTGTGTTTTACTAGGGTCGAAGGTAATGACAAGGCATTGTTCTTGATGAGAGTTGGAAGATTTTTTCGTAGCATATGTTTGCGTACACATTGGATTCATTTTCCTATTTTCCATTCAAAATACTGAATCCCTGACACTAACCCATACCCTACTAGACTTTGACAATTAATCCTAATATGGTGAAGAAAAATAACCCAAAGAGTATAGAAATACAAGCAGTTCAGAGGAGGCATGGTGTATACTAGGTCTTGCCTTTTGCATGATAAAGGGTAGGTATTATAAAAATAGTCAATTTTTAATTGAAATAGTTCTACATGTATTTTTAAAGGTAACAAATATGTGACTTCCTGTCTCCTTTTCTCTGTAGCCTATTCAGCACATGTATTTTTATACACACATATAGAATCCTACCTGGTATCACACATAATTTCTTTTGAGGATACTGACTTGGAAGATAAAAATTGTGAGAAGAGATCATTCCTCCTAAACGCTGTTGGAACTGAAAGTTCAACCTATGTCAGCTTCCTAGTAGAACAACATTATACATGAATCCATGTTAAGCAAAATGAATATTTTTCGATATGTGGATTATATATATTTCATGATGAAATGCGATTGGCATATATATTGCTACTTTTTAATGTCTGTGTGTGTGTGTGTGTGTGTGTGTGTGTGACTCTCCAAGTTTTTTAAAATATGAAATATATGTGTATTATATACACTCCCTAAATTCATTCATGTTCATGTATGTGGATTTCTAATCAACTTTTCAGAAGATTATTCTCAGAAATATTCCTCCACCTGGAATACATATTTGTTTCCCATTACTGAAATCTGACTTCAGTTAATGGTTCACACAAATCCTAAAATTTCTACATTAACTGACCCAGTTTAACATCAATGCAAGTAGATTACTATGGGACAAGATGTCTATTTTGAACTTCATTTCTATTCAACACTGCTACATTACTATTTCTTCACGTTTAGCCCATCATAGCATATATATTTCATCCACAAGTTCACAAATTTAGAGGCATTTGGTTCACTTTAAATCCCTTCCTGCTTTAGAACACATGTATTCATCCAGGTTTCTTGACTGGAATTTTTTGAGACTTCTTTCCAAACACATTATTTTCGATTTCCATAATCCTTTTGAAGAAAATCTCACACACCCTTCATGATAAACCATAACCTAATATTACCATTAGATGTATAACTGGTTGGAATGAATGATTGTATATCAATATTAGATTCCCTGTATATTTTCAGATATCAATTAAATGAATTATTTAAAGTGGAACCAGTTATATTATTTATTCACAGTATGGTCTACTCATGCATTATCTCTATATTCACAGACACAGCGTACACCTCTTTGTACCCCCAATACTAATTTATACGTCTTCTCAATATTACTCCCGGAAATGGTTGAAGAAATACTCATGTCACCTGATCTACATATACATTTTATCACAGTAATATTCTGGACAAAACTGCAAAGGTCACACTTATGATTTTACAAAGCCTAAATGGAAAGTGAACACGGATTACTAAAAACATCCATGTCCATGTTGCCTAATGCTCTCAAATGTCATTCTTTGGTGACTACATATTTGTTTCTTCCTAAGATTATATATTCAAACTCAATCCTGTTGAGAATGTCTAATCCTAACACTCACTTTGTACTTTGCCTAATTTCCTATTGTCTTCCTTGATATTTGCTTTCCTACATTTTTTCCCTAGTTCATCTTTGTGACTGACTCTTCACATGTGCTGACATTGGCATTCACTCTCTAATCGAAACCCTGTTGCTAAAGATTTTTTTTTCCAAATTCTATACTCACACTTCTTCCGAAAACTACCGATTATCTTCCTAATCTTACCGACTATCCCTTTTGGAGTTGATGTTCCCTTCTAAATTCAATCATCCAAGGTACAAAGTCTTATGCCATTGTATATTGATTTATCCAAGAAAACTCTACTGAAGGTAATTCAATGCTAAGTATCCCAATCAAGGGCCCAATTCCCTTCTTGGCTTCAAATCTTACCTAGATTTCTGTTTTCATACATATATTTCACCTCTATGTTCTTATAAATATAGCAGATTCCCAATATCATTATTCATCCTTCAGAATAATTCCTAACCCAAATTGAACAAGTTATTAATGCTAACCATACACTGTTCCCTCAATCTAACTTTACAGAAGAGCGGGACAGAGTTGGTCTTACAATACAGGAATATAGGGGATCTTCCACCTGCTGAGAACCTCAAAGGTCCATGCAGATATGACCCCTGGAGAAGATGTAGGCAGATATGAAGGACCAAACAAGGCCTGTGTGGAGAGCTGTTCCTGGGTGCCTATGGTTGATATACCATTCTAACTTGTAAAAGTGTCACATGAAGTAGGGGTAGCCACCAGCACTTGTCCCCGTTGAACTTCTTGTATTTCGTTAAGCAAATACCAAACTCCCAGTGCAGCAGCAAGAAACACCACGAAAATGGAGGGTGAACAAATGGCTTCACAGTCCACATGGGGAGACACTTTGCCCCCATTGGCCACAGATTACCTACAAACAGGGAATTCAGTACTGCTGCCATATGTTCATTATTAAATAAGATACCATGTCCTCCAGGTCACATAGATGCACACCCAGCTTTGATGGTCTCACTACAAAGAAGCTATAGCTCCGGACAACAATATAAATTTAAGTGCCCAACCTCAAAGCCAGTTTCTCAAGAAGTCTTTAGGCCAGTAGAGCTCCATGTTTGGGTTGTCTTTACAATGTCCCTTACTTTGTGAAACTCCTCCACCACATCCAAGGTTGTGAACTCCTGAGAATTTCCCATTCCAGATTGGATTTATTTTCCAATTTTCACTTCTACAGTAACTGACCTAGTTTTACATCAATGCAAGTAGATTCCTATGGAATATGATGTGTATTTTGAAGTTCATTTTTATTCAACACTGTTACATTACTATTTCTTCAGTTTATGCACATAATAGGATATATATTTATTCCACAAGTTAGGAAGTTTATAGGCATTTGTTTCACTTTCAATCACTTTCTGCTTCAGAACACATGTATTCCTCCATGTTTCTTGACTGGTCTTCTCATGAGACTTCTTTCCAAACACATTATTTTCTATTTCCGTAATCACTTTTGAAACAAAACTCACACACCCTTTATTATAAACCATAAATCTAAGATTACCATTAGATGTATAACTCTTTGGAATGAATGATTGTATATCAATATAAGATTTCCTATATATTTTCAGATATCAATTCAATTCATTATTTAAGTGGAACCAGTTATATTTTTTCCCAGTATGATCTATTTATGCATTATCTCTATATTCATAGACACAGCGTACACCTCTTTGTACCCCCAATACTAATTTATTCGTCTTCACAATATTGCTCCCGGAAATGGTGGAAGAAATACTCATTTCACCTGATCTACATATACATTTTATTACAGTAATATTCTGGACACCAAATGCAAAGGTCACACTTATTATTGTACCAAAGCCTAAATGGAAAGTGAGCATGGATTACTAAAAACATCCATGTCCACATTGCCTAATTCTCTCAAATGTCAATCCTATTCCTGACTACATATGTGTTTCTTCCTAAGATTATATATTCAACCTGAACCCTTTGAAAATGTCTAATCCTATCACTTTATAGTTTGCCTGATTTTGTAATGTCTCTATTGATATCTGCTTTCCTACATATTTCCCAAGTTCATCATTGTGATTGACTCTTCACATGTGCTGACAAACATATTCACTCTCTAACCAAAACCCTATTGCTAAAGAACTTTTGTTCCAAATACTATACTCACTCTTCTTCCTATACCTACCGACTATCTTCCTAATCCTACCGACTATCCCTGTTTGACTGGATGTTCTCTTGTACATTCAATCATCCAAGGTAGAAGATCCTATGCCATTGATTATAGATTAATTTTAGACATCTGTGCAAAAAGTAATTCAATGCTAATTATCCCAGTCAAGGTCCCAATGCCATTCTGGGCTTCGAATCTTACCTAGATTTGTGTTTTTATAATTATATTTCACCTCTATATTCTTTTAAATATTTTAGGTTCCAAATACCATCATTCATCCAGCAGAATGATTTCTAACCCAAATCAAACATGTTGTTAACCTTAACCATTCACTGTTCCATCAATCTAACTTTACGGAAGAGCAGGGATAGAGTTGGTCTTAAAACACAGGAATGTATGAGATATTTCACCTGATGAAAACCTCAAAGGTACATTCATAAATGATCCCTGAAGAAAATGAAGGCAGCTATAAAGGACCTGAGAGAGCAAAAGTCATCTTCAATGGCAAACAACTTGGTCAGGATGAAGGGTTCTGTCTGAATCAGCCTCTCTCTTCTTAATGTAGAGAAAATGGACCAAACCCAGCCTGTGTGGGTAGCTGTTCCAGGGCGCCTATTATTGATATACCATTCTAACTTGTGAAAGTGTAACAGGAAGTAGGGGCAGCCTCCTTCTCATGTGACACTTGGAAGCCACTGGTAGGACAAAGTGATTGCCAAGGCAGTAACCTCATTGAGTTCCTGAAGGAAGTGACCTCACCTCACTTCCTTGGTGATTAAAATCTCTGAACTTGGGATTCATGAAGCCAGTCACCCATAGCCAGTCTCAGTCCCAGTCCCAGTGGTCACACTTGTTTGGATTTACCAAAGACAGAGTCAGTCTTTCTTGGTAACTACTGATGTGAGGATGGCCAAATGCCAGGAAAGCTCTGAAGAGGAGCCGTTTCTGAGAAAGCAGGTAGTGGCTCACCTCTGGCTCCTGACACCTTCACAGAGTTAGCCAAGGAGACCAGATCTGACACAGGTCAGGCCATTTCAGGGGAATATAGTATGGTCCACCAGTCAGAGGACACTCTGGATATTCACAGACCTACTTGAGTTAAGGAGGTGCCTTTGTCGGTGTGGGTGTGAGTTTGTGGTTTTGTCTAATGTTTTGAGAATAGGTAGGAAAGGCAGTTTGTTTGGATTGGAGTGGACTGTTTCTAGTAAGTCGTTTGACAAGGCGAGTGCTTCTATGTCTGTGTTTCCCACTCTGTCCGTGGTTGTAGACATTAGAAAAGACAATGCATCAAGGATGTGTCCTGTCTAGTAGAATGCTTCCCAGCATTCTTCCTGCCCGATTTAGGAATGGACTGTGGCTCGCCTTATGCATGGGAAACACCTACTAACTTTCTAAGTTCCTGTTTTCTTCCTGAATTCCGGCAAATCTCAAGAATAGGCCCATGGTTTTGAGTCCAAGATATGTACCACCTCCAAGCTCTGTGACATGGCCATGTACTTGATAGCTGTAGGGAATGGGAACATCTTAGAAAACTCAAATAACTGTGTGACCAGTAAACTCTCAGTGGAGAGACCCTGCTTTGGTTTATTTGCATACTTATGGTTATGTTGCCCTGAATGTCAAGAAGGTCTTTGCCTCAGGCCACCCCTTTGTGAAGCCTGAAGAAAACTGTTTTCAAATGGAAATAAATGGGCATAACATGTTGCTCTTTGCTTAATTGCTTTGGAAAGGGATGTGTCCGAATCAGCCTCTTGGGCCTCTGTGAGGTTGTGGCTTAGATTCTCAGCACATGATAGATCTAAAGATAGATTCCATGTGTGCAATCAAAACCAAAATGGCAAAAAAATTAGTCATTGTGGATGAGTCTCTTGCATTCCTCTGTTAGGTTCTTTACCTCCATCAAGTGTGAATAGGAATCCTTTAGGTCAAATGAGTTTTTCAAAGCCCTGCAGAGGTGCTTGTGTTTTCTCAAGACTCCAAATCACATAAAGAATCTATACCTGAGAGTCAGTAGGCCTGAAATTGGAGAAGGAGAGCAGTATTAATGGCAGGCCTATTTGATCACTCCTGGTTCACAGGAAGGGTGTCCATGTCACCCTGACTTTAGGCAAATGAGGGGCAAGCAACATTATTTTGGACACTCTCTTGGGATGCATTCCGCATGGTAACCTCCAGCCAGAGGTTATGATGAATGTCTATATTTAAGAAGATGAGGGCCATGTGGGTGTATTTTGGTTTTAATTGTGGTCATTCTTGTGGCAGTTGGAAGAGATGACTGGATCCACCTGGGCTTGAACTCTGGTGTCATTCCCCTTAGAGACTGAGTTCTGGAACACACATCAAGGAAGAATTGCCATAAATTGTGTGGGGATTTTAAGAGGCCACGCATGAGAGTCGCCCTTGGAAACTGAGATCTATGCCCACGGTGGCTTTCCACAGAGCACTGGGAATCTCAGACAGGATATCACATGATTTAATTCTGAAAGACTTGGCAGCCATATTTGATAGTCAAAACACACATGGACCTCAATTGTAGACCTCAATGGGCGTGGCTTCATGTGACCTTTTGGCCATGCTCTGGGAAGCCTTGCCTGTGAGAGTTCTCCAGAGCTTTCATTGAAATGATCTTCCTCAACATTGAATAATTCCTGAATGAATTGAAATAAACAGTGCCTCCAACTTTATCCTTGAAAATTGGCTAGATAAATACCATGAAATTTTTAAAATTCCAATGACCAGGTGGCACTGAAGAACCTTTGGATGTCCTGTTGCTGATCATGAGTGTACCAGACAGTGCCTTGATTAATTGGTTTTCATGAATATGGTGTAGAACAGATATGCCAGTAATTTGGAGCCTGTAGAATAGTGGGCCTAGAGCAGAGGTGATTAAGTGTGTGATAAAACATCTGTGGTGGGGTCATGTGGATCTGCCATTGTCTTCCAAATGGCTTGTGACTGACATGGTGCAGCCAGCAGAACATTGTATGTAAACGCATCATGTTATATGGAGAGGTTTAAGTGCAATGTTCAGAATCAGGTTGCTATGGTCACGGAGGCAACCTATGTGGTATACAAGCCCTGTTGGTGCATTCTCCTGCAGACCCTGACCCACCACATGTGACAGAACTCCCTCCAGCACTGTGGTCAAGTTTAACTCCTTGTATTTCATGAAACAAATACAAAACTCTGAGTGCAGCAGGAGACATTATAAAAAGTGGAGGATGATGAAATGGCTTCACAGTCCACATGGGGAGACACATAGACCCCAGTGGCCATAGTTTACCTACAAAGAGAGAATTCAGCACTGCTGCTTCATGTTAATTGGAAAATTATAAACCATGTGCTCAAGGTCACAGAGATGCATAAACAGCTTTGATGGTCTTACTAGAAAAAAAGCTAAAGCTCCTGAAAACAACATATATTTCAACTGTCCATCTTAGAGGCAGTTTCTGCAGAGTCTTTAGGCTGGCAAATCTTCATGTTTGTGGAGTATTTACATAGTCCCTTACTTTTGGAAACTCCTCTACCATCTCCAAGGTTGTGAAATCCGGAGCAGTTTTCATTTCAGGTATGAATTCAAAGATTTTCTAACTCTTTTCCTCTAATTGTGTCTTACTTGGGGTGAAAATAATGTAAAGTTATTGTTCTAAATGAGAGTGGGAAAATTTTTGTGTAACACTAATTTGCATACACATTGATCCATTTTCCAATTTTCCATTTGAAATACTGAATCCCTGACAGTAACTCATACCCTACTATACTCTGACTACTAATCCTAATATGATGGAGAATAATACCCAAACAGAATGAAAATACAAGCAGTTCAGTGGAGACATGGTGTACAGTTGGACTTCCCTTTTGCATGATTAAGGGTAGGTGTTATAAATCTACTCAATTTTTAATTGAAATAGTCCTCCATGTGTTTTTAAAGTTCACAAATATGTTAATATGTCTCCCTTTCTCTGTAGCCTACTCAGCACATGTATTTTCATATGCACATAGAGAATCCTACCTGGTATCAGACGTACATTTTCATGAGTTGGCTGAATTGGCAGATACAAATTGTGAGAAGAGATCAGTCCTCCTAAACCCTGTGGGAACTGAAAATTCAAACTATGTGTGAGCTTCCCAGTAGAACAATATTATACATAAATCCATGTTCAGTATAATAAATATTTTTGCATCTGTGGATGATGTATATTACATGATGAATTATGATTAGCAGGTATTTATTGATACTTTTTAATGTATATTTGTGTTTATTTAATATATATATATATATATATATATATATATATATATATATATATATCCAGATTTCTCAAAATATGAAATATATGTGTCTTATACACACTCTGTAAATTCATTCATGTTCATGTATATGGATTTATAATCAACTTTTCAGAAGATAATTCTCAGAAATATTCATCCACCTGAAATACATATTTGTTTCCCAGTACTGAAAACTAACTTCAATCAATGGTGTTTACAAATCCTAATATTTCTACAGTAACTGACCCAGTTTAACATCAATGCCAGTAGATTCCAATGGGACATGATGTCTATATTGACCTTCATTTTAATCCAACACTGGTACATTACTATTTCTTCAGTTTTTGCACATCATAGGATATGTATTTCATCCACAAGTTCACAAATATATAGGAATTTGTTTCACTTTCAAACACTTCTTGCTTCAGAACACATGTATTCCTCCATGTTACTTGATTCATCTTTTCATGAGACTTCTTTCCAAATACATTATTTTCAATTTCCATAATCAATTTCGAAGCTAAACTCACACACTCTTCATGATGAACCATAACATTAATATTAACATTAGATGTATAACTGGTTGGAATGAAAAATTGTATATCAATATAAGATTTCCTCTATATGTTCACGATTCAATTCAATCCATTATTTAAAGTTGGAACCAGTTATGTTTTTTATTCACAGTATTGTCTATTAATGCATTATCTCTATATTCATAGATACAGTGTACTCCTCTTTGTCCCTTCAATACTAATTTATACGTCTTCAAAATATTGCTCCCAGAAATGGTGGAAGAAATACTCATGTCACCTTATCTATATATAGATTTCATCACAGGAATATTCTGGACACAAAAAGCGAAGGTCACACTCATGATTGTATCAAAGCCTAAATGCCAAGGGAGCGTGGATTACTAAAAAGAACCATGTCCAGGTTGCCTAATGCTCTCAAATGTAAATCCAATTGGTGACTACATATTTGTTTCTTCCTAAGATTATATATTCAACCTCAAACATGTTGAAAATGTCTAATCCTATCACTCACTTCATACTTTTCCTGATTTCGTAATATCTTTATTGATACCTGCTTTCATACATATTTCCCCCAGTTCATCATTGTGACTGACACTTCACATATGCTGACATTTACATTCACTCTCTACCCGAAACCCTATTGCTAAAGAACTTTTGGTCCAAATCCTATACTCACTCTTCTTTCTAAACCTACTGACTATCTTCCTAATGCTACTGACTATAGTTTTTTGACTCGATGTTCTCTTCGACAATCAATTATCCAAGGCATAAGGTCCTATGCCATTGTATATCAATTTATCTGAGACACATGTGCAGATCATAATTCAAACCTAAGTATCCCACTCAAGGGCCCAGTTTCCTTCTGGCTTCCAATCTTACCTAGATTTCTGTTTTTATACTTATATTTTACCTATATATTTTTGTAAATATCAGGGCTCCCAATACCATTATTCATCCGGCAGAAAGATTCCTAACGCAAATCAAACATGTTATTAACCCTAAACATACACTTTTCCCTCAATCTAACTTTACAGAAGAGGAGGGACAGAGTTGGTCTTACAATACAGGAATGTAGGGGATCTTCCACCTGCTGAGGACATCAAAGGTATATGCAGAAATGATCCCCTGAGATGATGAAGGAAGCTATGAAGGACCTGAGAGAGCAAAAGACATCTTCCATGGCAAACTATCTGGTCAGGATGAAGGGATGTGTCTCAATCAGCCTCTACCTTCTTAATGTAGAGAAGATTGACCAAACCAGGCCTGTGTGGAGAGCTGTTCCCAGGTACCTATGGTTGGTATACCATTCTAACTGTGAAAGTGTGACAGGAAGTAGGGACAGCCTCCATCTCATGGGACTTTTAGATGTAACTTTTAGGACAAAGTGGTTGCAAAGTCAGTGACCTCATTCAGTTCCTGAAGGAAATGACCTCACCTCACTGCCTTGGTGATGGAACTCTCTGGACGTTTGATCCTGGAAGACAGGCACCAAGAGCCAGTCACAGTCCCAGTCCCAGTGGTCTCACTTGTTTTGATTTATCAAGAACAGAGTCAGTCTTTCTTAGTACCTACTGATGTGACGATGGCCAAATGACAGGAAAGCTCTGAAGAGGAGCTTTTCCTGGGAAATCAGGTAGTGGCTCACCCATGGCTCCTAACAACTTCAAAGTGTTGGCCAAGGAGACTAGATCTGATACAGGACAGGCCATTTTGGGGGAACATACAATGGCCCACCATTCCGAGGACACTCTGGATAGTCACAGACTTACTTGAGCAAAGGAGGTGCCTTTGAGTGTGTGTGTGTGGGTTTGTGGTTTTGTCTCATGTTCTGAGAATAGGAAGGAAAGGCTCTTTGTTTGGATTGGTGTGGACTGTTTCCAGTAAGTCGTTTGACAAGGCGAGTGCTTCTATGTCTGTGCATCCCACTCTGTCCGTGGTTGTAGACATTAGAAAAGAGAATGCATCAATGGATGTGTCCTGTCTAGTAGAAAGCTTCCAAACATTCATCCTGCCCAATTTACAAATGGACTGCAGCTTGTCTTATTGAAGGGCAACATCTGCTCTGTTACTAAGTTTCTGTTTTCTTCCTGAATTCTGGAAACTCTCCAGAATAGCCTCATGGTTTTGTGTCCAAGATATGTACCACCTCCAAGCTCTGTGATATGGTGATGTACTGGATAGCTGAAGGGAATGGCGAGCATCTAAGAAAACTCAGATATCAGTGGGACCAGGAAAGTCTCAGTGGAGAAACCCTTCTTTCGGGCTTTTGCTTACCTATTGTTCTGCTGCCCTGAATTTCAGGAAGGTTTTTACCTCAGGATACTCATTTGTGAAGCCTGAAGAAAACAGTTTTCAAATGGAAATGAATGGGCATCACCTGTGGCTCTTTGCTTAATTTCATTGGAAATGGATGTTTCTGAAACAGCCTCTTGGCCCTGTGTAAGGCTGTGGTTTGATACTCAGCACCTTATACATCCCACGTGTTCATCCAAAACCAAAATGGCCAAAAGAGCAGTCCTTGTGGATGAAGTCTCTCCCTATCTCTGTAAGGTTCCTGACCTCTATCAAGTGAGAATAGGGTGCCTTTGGGTCAAATGAGTTCTTCAAAGCCCTTCAGAGGCTAGCCCATAGGTGATTCCAATGATTCCAATTCACATGAAGATTCTAAACCCCACAGTCAGTAGTCCTCAAATTGGAGAAGCAGAGCAGTATTAACGGCAGGCCTATTTGATCAGTCATGGTTCACAGAAAGGTGTTCAGGCCACCCCAACTTTAAGCAAATGAGGGGCAAGGGAGCTTATTTTGGACACTGTCTTGGGCTGTGACCCTCATGGAAACCTCCATCCAGAGGTTAAAATGAGTGTCTATATGGAAGAAGATGATGGCCATGTGGAAGTGTTCTGGTTTTAAATGTGGTTATTAGTGTGGTTGTTGAAAAATATGACTGGCTCCACCTGGTCTTGAACTCTGGTGTGATTCCCCTTAGAGACTGAGTTCTGGAACTGATCTCAGAGAAGTATTGCCATGAGTTTTGTTGGGATTTTAGAAGGCCATGCATGAGAGTCACCCTTGGAAACTGAGATCTGTGCCCAGGAAGGCTTTCCACAGAGCACAGGGAATCTCAGCCAGGTTATCACATAATTTTTTTCTTAAAGAATTAGCAGCCATAGTTGAGAGGCAAAACAGGCAAGGATTTTACATTGTAGACCTCAATGGGCCTGGCTTCATGTGACCATTTGGCAACACTTTGGGAAGCCTTGCCTGTGAGAGTTATCCAGAGCGTTCATTGAAATGGGCTTCCTCACCATTTAATGGTTACTGAATTAAATGAAACCCTCAGTGCCTACAACTTCATCCTTGAAAAATGGGCTCGATAAATACCATGAAATTTTTGAAATTCCCATGACCAGGTGGCACTGGAAAACCATTGGAGATCCTGTTGCTGATCATGAGTGTACCAGAAAGTGCCTTGATTGACTGGGTTTCACAAAAAAATTGTGTAGAACAGAGATGCCAGTAAGTTGGAACCTGCTGAGTAGTGGGCCTAAAGCAAAGGTGGGTAGGTGTGAGATAAAACATCTCTGGTGGATTCATGTGGATCGGCCGTTGGCTTTCAAATGGCTTGTGACTGACATGATGCAGCCAGCAGACCCTTATATGAAAAGGCATCTTGTTATATGGATAGGTTTCTGGGCAATGTTCAGAATCAGGTTGATATGGTCAAGGGGGCAAGCTATGTTGGACATAAGCCTGGTTGGTGCATTCTCCTGCAGACTCTGTCCCACCACATGTGACAGAACTCCCTCCAGCACTGTGTCCCAGTTGAACTCCTTGTATTTCATGAAGCAAATACCAAACTCCCAGTGCAGCAGCAAGAATCACCACGAAAAGTAGAGTATGACCAAATGGCTTCACAGTCCACACGAAGAGACACTTATCCCCCAGTTGCCACAGTTTACCTACAAAGTGAGAATTCAGCACTGCTGCCTCATTTTCATTGGAAAATAAGATACCATGTCCTCCAGGTCACATAGATGTTGACCTAGTTTTGATGCTCTCACTACATAGGATGCTAAAGCTACCGACAACAACATACATTTCAAGTGTCCCAACTCAGAGGCAGTATCTCAAAAAGTCTTTAGGCCTGCAGAGCTCCATATTTGTGGAGTGTTTACATTGTCTTTTATTTTTGGAAAGTCATCTACCACCTCCAAGGTTGTGAACTCCTGAGCATATTCCATTCCGGGTATGTATTCACAGATTTTCTAACTCTTATCCTCTAATTGTGTATTTCTTCCAGCGAGGGTAATATCAAGGGATTGTTCTTAATGTGAGTGGGAAGATTTTTGTGTAGCACATATTTGCAAACACATTGGGTTTACTTTCCTATTTTCCATTCGAAATACTGAATCTCTGACACTAACCCATACCCTACTAGACTCTGACTACTAATCCTTATATGATGGAGAATAGTAACCCAAACAGAATACAAATACCAGCAATTCAGAGAAGGCATGATACGTAGTTGGACATCCCTTTTGGATTATATTGTCTAGGAGTTAAAATATATATTTAATGTTTATTGACATAGTTCTCCATGTGTTTTTAAAATTAACAAATATGTGAATTCCTCTCTCCCTTTTCTGTAGCCTATTAAGCACATGTATTTTTATATGCACAAATAGAATCCTACCTGGTATCACATGTACATTCTTCTGAGGTGGCTGACATGGCAGATAAAAATTGTGAGAAGAGATCACTCCTCCTAACCTCTGTTGGAACCGAAAATTTAACCTATGGGTGAGCTTCCTAGTTGACCAACATTATGCATAAATCTATTTTCAGTAAAATGTATATTTTTGGATAAGTGGATGTTATATATTTAATGATGAATTTCGATTGGCATATATATTGCTACTTTTTAATGTCTCTGTGTGTGTGTGTTTGTGTGTGTGTGTGTGTGTGTGTGTGTATATATATATATATGTATATATATATATATATATATATATATATATATATATATATATATACTCTCCAGATTTTTCAAAATATGAAATATATGTGTCTTATTATACACTTCCTAAAATCATTTATGTTCATGTATGAGGATTTATAATGAACTTTTCACAAGATTATTCTCAGAAATATTCATCCACCTGAAATACATATTTGTTTCCTAATACTGAAAACTAACTTCAGTGAATGGTGCATACAAATCATAATATTTTGACATTGCAAGAGGGCCGTGAATAGAGAGCATCATACCCATTGTACCGTGCCACTGCGCAGGTGACTAACGACTAAGAACGACAAAAAACTATCTTGTTAGGAACTTACAGCAAAATGGGGGTGCACTGAAACCTAGAAGAAGGATTTCTAGCACTGAGGTTCGGTAAATGAGTCCCAAACATGAGCCAACTCTGCGACCGGAGATCCTGTCTGACTGATCTGCGCGACCCGTCCAGTGGCTACAGACAGCAGGGCACCACCGAGATGCGATCAATAATCACGGAGAAACGTTGATGCAGATTCTGTGGAATTCTGCCAGTTGAGTCCCCACTGAGCCCTGGGCTGAGTTCAGGGTTTCAGATGGGGAAGGAAGTGGTACAGTTCTAACCCCCACAATAGAAACTCCACAAAGGAAACCAACGGCCACCATCTTGGTGAGCTGAAGTAACGACAGCCACTCCCCTACAGATTGCAACAATAAAACAGGTGCTGTTACTCAGCTCATTTCCCATACTTTGGGGAATTTGCATCAAATCTCTCCTAGGCTTTCTGGGGGAGAGATTATCAGAGGGAGCCTGCATAAAGACAGGGGAAAACTAGAGGCACCTGACTTTCAACTCCCCCTCCCATCAGTGGTGAAAAAAACCTGTCTAGCCAGCGCTGAGAGAGGGGCAAGTGGAAAAAAAAAAATCAAAACAATAGAGTGCCGGGGTTCCCAATAGCCAACTGTGCAATCAGAGATCCGGGCTGATTGAATCATGCAGCCAGGCCTGCTGTTACAGATGGCGGGGCACCACCGAGAAGTGACCTGAAGCAGGGAGAAATGTTGCTGCGGATTCTGTGGAATCCTGCCGGCTGAGCTCCCACTGATCCCCGGGCTGAGTTTGGGAATTCAGACAGGGAAGAAAGTGGTATAGTTCTATCCCCCACAAAAGAAACTCCACCAAGGAAACCAGCGGTCACCATCTTTGAGATCTGAAGTAACCACCGCCCCTCTCCAATAGATTGCAACAATAAAACAGATGTGTGTTACTCAGCTCATCTCTCATACAGCGGGGAATTCGCATAAAATGTCTCCTAGGCTTTCCGGGGGAGGGTTAATCAGAGCAAGCCTGCATAAAGACGCAAGAAAAACTAGAGACTCCTGACTTTCGACTCCCCCTACCATCAGTGGCAATAACGAAACGTGTATAGCCAGTGCTGGGGGAGGGGCAAGCAGAAAAAATCAAAACAATAGAGTGTCTGGGTTCCCAAAAGACACCCTCCACACCCAACAAACGGCAGGCACAGAGTACAGTTTGAACTGCCGAGAGGCATCACTCAGGGAAAATCTGATCTAGAAAAAGAAACCAGGACAAGCAGGAGAAACCAAAGGACTAGAAGGCAGGCCCTTGTGACTGGGCGGCTGGAGACCGCAGGCCCGCACGTGACATTCCACCCACTGCCTGAGTGACTGGGGGGCTGAGGAATGCCCGCCCGCCGGCAACCGAGCGTGAGACTGCGTGGCTAGAGATTGCCAACCCAACGGCGACAGCCCACCTGCTGCCCGCGTGACTGGGCGGCTGGAGACCGCCTGCCCACTGGCGACCAACCGCGCAATTGGGCGGCTGGAGACCACCCGCCTGCCAGTGACCCAGAGCTGAAACAAACCAGAGACAGTCAAGTCCCACCCCCCAATTCGGACACCTCGGCAAGGAGCCTGGGGCCCGCCAAAGCAGAGAGGTGACATCACTGGAGCTCGGCCTTCGGAATTACTTCCAAGCGGAATCCACTTTAGCAGGCATAGTTTACCAACACAAAGGAGAGACAACAGAGATATACAACACCAAAACAAATCTAAAGAATAAAGCAGAAACACAGCAATCAAATAGAGCTGGAAAGTAACGTGAACATCATGAAAAAACAAGGGCAAAAAAGGAGTACAAACAATGCAGGACAACTTAATTCTACAGGAGGACCTTGAAGCATCAGAAACAGGGATAGGGAAAGAACTCAAGGCATACCGAACTCAGATGGAAAGGAATATTAGAGAAGACATGAGGCAGCAAGTCCAAGCAATAAAAGTATATTTTGAAAATGAATTAAACAAAAAAATTCAAATGGCAAAGAATGAGCATTACCAGGAGATAGAGATCTTAAAAAAAATATTAAACAGTAATCCTAGAAATGCAGGAAAATGTAAACCAAATTAAAACTCAAACGAGAATATTACAAATAGACTAGATCAAGTAGAAGTCAGAACATCAGATAATGAAGACAAAGTTTATCAACTTGAAAAGAATTGAGTAAACACAGAAAAGATGCTTAAATCCCACCAGGAATTTATTCAAAAGATATGGGATGTCATAAAAAAACAAAAAACAAATTTAAGAGTCATCAGGATAGAAGAAGGCATAGAGATTCAAACCAAAGGAATGGGCAACATATTAAATGAAATAATTCTATAAAACTTCCCAGAGATGAATGATGGATTGGATTGCCAATTCCTGGAAGCCTACAGGACCCCAAACATTCAAAACCAAAATTGACCAACTCCAAGACATATAATTATGAAGATAGCCAAAATACAGAACAAGGAGAGAATATTAAAAGCTACAAGAGAAAGGAGGCAGATTACATTCAGGGGTAAACCAATTAGGTTAACAACTGATTTTTCATCACATTCATTGAAAGTGAGAAGATCCTGGAAAAATGTAATTCAAATGCTGAAAAAAAAAAAAGAATTCCAACCAAGAATACCATATAAAGCAAAGTTAAGCTTCAGATTTGACAATGAAATTAAAGTCTTTCACGATAAACAAAAGCTAAAACAATTCTCAGCCAGAAAACCAGCACTGCAAAGCATTTTGTGCAAAATACTACAAGAAGAAGAGTTAAAAAATAGTGCCCAAAACTAACAGTGGGAAGTATCTCAGTAAAGCGGGAGGAAAGTAACCAAAAAAGTAAAAACTATCCAAACTAAAATATAATAAATAAATAAACATGACTGGAAGTACAAATCATATTTCAATTGTAACCTTAAATGTTAATGGCCTAATTTCACCAATCAAGAGACATGTGCTAGTGACCTGGATCAAAAAAACAAATCCAACAATATTCTGCGTTCAGAAGACTCATATGATAGGAAAAGACATACACAGGCTGAAGGTAAAATGTTGGGAAAAATCATAACACTCACACGGCCCTCGGAAGCAAGAAGGATTTGCCATACTCATATGGAATAAAATCAACTTCAAACCTAAGTTAATCAAAAGGGATAAAGAATGACACTATATTCTGTTAAAAGGAATCATCCACCAACAAGAAAAAAACAATTATCAATTTGTATGCACCAAGCAATGGAGGTGCAACGTTCATAAAACAAACTCTCCTCAAGTTCAAGAGTCAAATAGACTACAACACAATAATTATGGGTGACTTCAACATACCACTCTCGGCATTAGAGAGATCCTCTAGACAAAAACTGAATAAAGAAAGTATAGAACTCAACAGCACAATCAATAACCTAGACTTAACCGACATATATAGAATATATCAACCATCATCAAGTGGATACATGTTCTTCTCAGCAGCACATGGATACTACTCAGAGATACACCATATATTATGCCATAGGGCAATTCTTAGTAAATATAAAGGCATGGAGATTATACCGTGCACCATATATGATCATAATGGAATGAAACTGGAAATCAATGAGAAAAGAAAGAAGGAAAAATCCTACATCACATGGAATATGAACAACATGCTACTGAATGATCAATGGGTTACAGAAGACATAAAGAAGGAGATAAAAAAATTCTTAGAGACAAATGACAATACAGACACAACATACCGGAATCTATGGGACACAATGAAAGCAGTTTTAAGAGGGAAATTCATTTCTTGGAGTTCTTTCCTCAAAAAAAGAAAAATACAACAAATAAATGAACTTAAACTACACCTTAAAAACCTAGAAAAGGAAGAGCAAAACAACAGCAAATGTAGTAGAAGACAAGAAATAATTAAATTTAGAGCAGAAATCAATGAAATTGAAACAAAAAAAAAGTTGAAAAAATTGATAAAACTAAAAGTTGGATCTTTGAAAAAATAAATAAGATCGACAGGCCCTTAGCCATGCTATGGAAAAGAAGAAGAAAGAGAATTCAAATTACTAACATATGGGATGAAAAAGGCAATATCACAACAGACACTACAGAAATACAGAAGATAATTAGAAAGTATTTTGAAACACTATATTCCAACAAAATAGAATATTGTGAAGATATTGATAAATTTCTTAAGTCATACGATCTGCCCAGATTGAGTCAGGAAGACACAAACAATTTAAATAGGCCAATAACAAAGGAAGAAATAGAAGAGGCAATCAAAAGACTACCAACCAAAAAAAAGCCCTGGACCGGATGGGTATACAGCGGATTTCTACAAAACCTTCAAAGAAGAATTCAAACCAATATTTTTTCAAGCTTTTTCAAGAAATAGAAAAAGAAGGAGCTCTTCCAAATTCATTCTATGAGGCCAACATCACCCTGATCCCGAAACCAGACAAAGACACTTCAAAGAAAGAATACTACAGACCAATATCTCTAATGAACTTGGATGCAAAAATTCTCAATAAAATCCTGACGAATCAAATACAAAAGCATATCAAAATAATTGTGCACCATCATCAACAAGGATTCATCCCCGTGATGCAAGGATGGTTCAATATACGAAAATCAATAAATGCCATTCACCACATCAATAGAATTAAAGACAAGAACCATATGATCATCTTGATAGATGCAGAAAAAGCACTTGACAAAGTTCTGCATCCCTTTATGTTCAAAACACTATAAATACTAGGGATAACAGGAACTTACCTCAAAATTGTAAAAGCTATATATGCTAATCCTCAGGCTAGCATCATCCTAAATGGAGAAAAACTGAAGGCATTCCTTCTAAAATCTGGAACAAGACAGGGATGCCCTTTATCACCACTTCTATTCAATTTAGTTTTGAAATACTAGCCAGAGCAATTAAACAGACCAAAGAAATTAAAGGCATAAAAATAGGAAAAGAAGAGTTTAAAGTATCACTATTTGCAGATGACATGATAATATATTTAACAGACACAAAAAGGTCTACAAAGAAATGGCTAGAGTTAATAAATGAATTCAGAAATGTGGCAGGATATACAATTAACACGCATAAATCAATGGCATTCCTGTATAACAGCAACAAAACTTCTGAAATAGAAATGAGGAAAACCACTCTATTCACAATATCCTCAAATAAAATAAGATACTTGGGAATCAACCTAACAAAAGAGGTGAAAGATTTATATAATGAAAACTACAGAACTCTAAAGAGAGAGATAGAAGAAGATCTCAGAAGATGGAAACATGTGCCCTGTTCATGAATAGGCAGATCTAACAACATAAAAATGGCAATATTACACAAAGTTCTCTACAGGTTTAATGCAATGCCAATCAAAATCCCAACGTCATTTCTTGTAGAAATAGATAAATCAATCATGAAATTCATATGGAAAAACAAAAGACCCAGAATAGCAAAAGCAACTCTAAGCAGGAAGTGTGAATCTGGAGGTATAGCGATTCCAGAGTTCAAACTGTACTACAAAGCAATAGTAACAAAAACAGCATGGTACTGGTACCGAAAAAAGCAGGTGGACCAGTGGTACAGAAGAGAGGACACAGAAACCAATCCACAAAATTACAACTTTCTTATATTTGATAAAGGGGCTAAAAGCATGCAATGGAGGAAGGGTAGCATCTTCAACAAATGGTGCTGGGAAAATTGGAAATCCATATGCAACAAAATAAAACTGAATTCCCTTCTCTCGCCATGCACAAAATTTAACTCAAAATGGATCAAGGATCTAGATATAAAATCAGAGACACTGCATTTCATAGAAGAAAAAGTTGGCTACGATCTACATACTGTGGGGTCGGGCTCCAAATTTCTTAATAGGACGCGCATAGCCCAAGAGTTATTAACAAGAATAAAAAAATGAGACTTACTTAAACTAAAAAGTTTTTTTTTCTCTGCCAGAGAAACAATAAGAGAGGTAAATAGAGAGCCTACATCCTGGGAACAAATTTTTACCCCTCACACTTCAGATAGAGCCCTAATATCCTGAATATACAAAGAATTCAAAAAAAAACTATCAATAAGATAACAAATAACCTAATCAACAAATGGGGCAAGGACCTGAAATGACACTTCACCAAGGAGGACATACAATCAATCAACAAGTACATGAAAAAATGCTCACCACATCTAGCAGTCAGAGAAATGCAAATCAAACCCACCCTAAGATAACATCTCACTCCAGTATGATTGGCAGCCATTATGAAGTCAAACAACAAGTGTTTACGAGGATGTGGGGAAAAGGGGACACTTGTACACTGCTGGTGGGACTGCAAATTGGTGAGGCCAACATGGAAAGCAGTATGGGAATTCCTGGGAAAGCTAGGAATGGATCCACCATTTGAACCAGCTATCGCCCTTCTCGAACTATTCCCTGAGGATCTTAAAAGAGTGTACTAAAGGGATACTGCCACATCAATGATCATAGTGGCACAATTCACAATAGGTAGACTGTGGAACCAACCTAGATGCAATTCAATAGATGAATGGATAAAAAAAATGTGGCATCTATACACGATGGATGCAGCACTAAAAAATGACAAAATCATAGAATTTGCAGGGAAATGGATGGCATTAAAGCAGATTATGCTAAGAGAAGCTAGCCAATCCTTAAAAAAAATGGCAAATGTCTTCTTTGATAAAAAGAGAGTAACTAAGAATAGAACAGTGAGGAAAAGCATGAGGAAAAGATTAATATTAAACAAAGATGAGTGGGAGAGAGAAAGGGAGAGAGAAGGGAAAGCATATGGAAATGGTAGTAGACCCTCATTGTTACATAAAATTACATATAAGACGTTGTGAGGGGAAAGGCGGGAACAAGAGAGAGAAGTGAAGAATAGCAGATGAGGAAGAGAGGGAAGATAGGATGGGAGGGGAGGGGGGATAGTAGGGGATAATAAAGGTAGCAGAGGACAACAGTCACTAATATGACATTATGTAAAAATGTGAATGTGTAACTGATGTGATTCTGCAATTTGTATTTGGGGAAAATTGGGAGTTCATAACCCATTTGAGTCAAATGTATGAAAGATGATATATCATGAGCTTTGTAATGTTTTGAAAAACCAATAAAAATAAATAAACAAAGGTTTAAAATTGAGTGGGAAGAAATCAGCTAAAAAAGAGTTGAGATGCATTCATTTTGATAAGCAGAAAGTTTGTTTTGTGTAGTTGTAAATATCACAAATTTATTTTACCAGAAAACTGGCTTTTAAAAATGAACATATATTGAGATTAAAGGATAATCCACCTACCTTCATGAAAAATTCATATCATTTCCTATATTTTTCATATTTCATTTTTTTCGTGAATATTTTGTCATGGACCAGGTCTAGTCTTAGGCTACCTCTTCTGACAAGTTCGTACAATGTGTTGGATTGTTCTTTTCATCTTTTATTTGATAGTTTCTAGCTGATAATGTGTATTTTTCCTTATCTTTATTTGGAAATACATACCCAACTACATCTTTGCATTTTATGTTTTACTGGGGAAGAAACTCATCAAAAGCTCTTTATTATATGTATCAACAATCAAACATTTAGAGCATGCGATTATTCTTAATTTTGCATGAAAATATCTTTGTACCATTTTTCTTATAAAGATGTAGAATTATTAATACTGTCCCTACTGTAATAAGTAACTACTTACAAGAATAATTAAACAATTGACTTTATATCAATCATGAATATGAAAATTAATAATATAAGTATTTGGCAATAAATATGCAATTGATAGAAATTAAAATCACGAGAAAGCCATTTAAAATGTCAGTGCATATGGTCCTTAAATAATAGGTTGTTCAAATGAAATTTCTCTAATTCATAAGAGTTAATATGCCATATTACAGCTTAATGTAATATAAAAACTTAAATGATAAGTATTGATAAATAAGAATGATACCTGTTTACTTAAATATGTTTATTTGATTTTCACTGTAAGATGTTAATTCTGGAAGACTTGAAAATTAAGAAAGACTTGGTCTATATTATTTCTAACTGGCTAATCAAAGTACTTTTAAATATATATGTATATATATAACATATGTAATACATATGCATGAATATAGATACATATGTATAATAAATGTATTGTAATATATCTATAGGTTATTATAATTATTAAATTTTCTTTTTTCTTCAAGAAAAAAGAATGACTATAAAAAACATTCTTAAATGTAAATTTCATAGCATATTACTGTTTGTAATGACATGAGAGAAAAACTCCTATGGAGGGAAAATGAAAAAGGAAGAGAGAGAAGGGGGAAAATGAGGAAGAAAGTGAGTAAAGAAGAGGGAGAGGAGTGTTTGATTATAAGATAAAAGTGGAGGGTCTGGGTGTCTGGCTCAGTGGTAACATGCTTGGCTAGCATGTGTGAGGCACTGGGTTATATTCTCATCACAACATATAAATAAATAAAATGAGGTCGATCAACAACTGAAAAAATTAAAATAAAAGTAGAAATATTACCAAAATTCCAAGTTTTTATGAATGCTAAATAAAAAAAATTGTTGCATAGCCTTATGTAATTTCTAGACTCCCAAAAATAGTCATTTAATGATAGATTACTAGTGCTATAACTAAAAATCCATTGCTCTTTCCTCGACATTCTGTGGCATGCTAGTGCTTAAATAAATTGTATTATAATACCAAAAAAATTCTAATATTTCTACAGTAACTGACCCAGTTTAACATAAATGCAAGAAGATTCCCATGGGATATAATTGTATTTTGACGTTCATTTTTATTCAACACTGGTACATTACTATTTCTCCAGTTTATGCACATCATAATATGTATATTTCATTCACAATTTAGCAAATTTATACGCATTTGTTTTACTTTCAATCACTTCCTGCTTCAGAACACATGTATTCCTCCACGTTTTTTGACTGCTCCTTTCATGAGACTTTTTCCAAAGACATTATTTTTGATTTCCATTATCATTTTTGAAGCAAAACTCACACACCCGTCATGATATACCATAACCCTAATATTACCATTAGATATAAAACTGGTGGGAATGAATGATTGTATATCGATATAAGATTTCTTGCATACTTTCAAATATCAATTCAATCCATTATTTAAAGTGGAACCAGTTATATTATTTAATCACAGTATGGTCTATTCATGCATTATCTCTATGTTGATAGACACAGGGTACACCTCTGTGTACCCCCAATAATAATTTGTATATCTTCAAAATTTTGCTCCCAGAAATGGTGGAAGAAATACTCATGTCAACTGATCTACATATACATTTTATCACAGTAATATTCTGGACACAAAATGCAAAGGTCACACTTAGGATTGTCCCAAAGCCTAAATGGAAAGTGAACATGGATTACTAAAAACATCCATGTCTTGGATGCCTAATTCTCTCAAATGTCAATCCTATTGGTGAGTACATATTTGTTTCTTCCCAAGATTATATATTCAACCTCAACCATGTTGAAAATGTCTAATCCTATCACTCACTTTATATTTTGTCTAATTTCCTAATGTCTCTATTGATATCTCGTTTCCTACATATTTTCCCCAGTTCATCATAGTGACTGATTCTTCACATGTGCTGACATTTACATTCACTCTTTATCCGAAACCCTATTGCTAAAGAACTTTTTGTCCAAATACTATACTCACTCTTTATTCTAAACCTACAGACTATTTACCTAATCTTACGACTATCCCTTTTTGACTGGATGATCTCTTCAACAATCAATCATCCAAGGTACAAGGTCCTATACCATTGTATATTGATTTATCTGAGACATCTGTGCAGAACATTCTTCAAAGCTAAGTATCCCAATCACGGGCCCAATGCCTTTCTGGTCTTCAAATCTTACCTAGATTTCAGTTTTCATAATTATATTTTACCTGTATATTCTTATATATATTGCAGGTTCCCAATACCATTATTCATCCAGCAGAATGATTCCTAACACAAATCGAACATGTTATTAATCCTAACTATACACTGTTCCCTCAATCCAACTTTAGAGAAGAGCAGGGACAGAGTTGGTCTTACAATACAGGGGTGTAGGGGATCTTCCACCTGTTGACAACCTCAAATTTCCATGCAGATATGATCCCTGGAGAAGATGCAGGCAGCTATGAAAGGCCTGAGAGAGCAAAAGTCATCTTCCATGGCAAACAACTCGGTCAGGTTGAAAGCATGTGTCTGAATCATCCTCTCTTTTCTTAATGTAGGGAAGATTGACCAAACTAGGCCTGTGTGGAGAGCTGTTCCCAGGTGCCTATGGTTTCTATACCATTCGAACTTGTGAAAGTGTCACAGGAAGTAGGGGCATCCTCCATATTATGAGACCCTAGGAAGCAAATTTTAGGAAAAAGTGGTTGCAAAGGCAGTGACCACATTCAGTTCCTGAAGGAAGTGACCTCACCTCACATCCTTGTTGATGGAACTCTCCGAATTTGGGTACCAGGAAGCCAGGAATCCAGACCCAGTCCAAGCTCCAGTCACAGTGGTCTCACTTGTTTGGATTTACCAAGGACAGAGTCAGTCTTTTGTGGTACCTAGTGATGTGAGGATGGCCAAATTCCAGGAAAGTTCTGAAGACGGGCCCTTCCGGAGAAAGAAGGTAGAGGCTCACTGCTGTCTCCTGACCACTTCACAGAGTTGACCCAGGAGACCAGATCTGAGACAGGACTGGCCATTTCTGGGGAACATAGTATGGCCCTCCAGTCAGAGGACACTCTGGATAGTTTCAGACCTACTTGGGGGAAGGAGGTGACTTTGTGGGTGTTTGAGTGGGATTGTGGTTTTTTCTCATGTTCTGAGAAAGGTTAGGAAAGGGGGTTTGTTTGGTTTGGAGTGAACTGTTTCTAGTTAGTCCTTTGACAAGGCGAGTGTTTCTATGTCTGTGTATCCCACTGTGTCCATGGTTGTAGACATTAGAAAAGAGAATGCCTCAATGGGTGTGTTCTGTCAAAGAGAAAACTTCCAAGCATTCATCCTGCCCATTTTATAAATGGACTGTGGCTTGCCTTATCATTGGGCAACACCTACTATTTTCTTACGTTGCTGTATCCTTCCTGAATTCTGGCCACTCTCCAAAATAGGCTCATGGTTTTGTGTACAAGATATGTACCACTTCCAAGCTCTGTGACATGGCCATGTACTGGATAGATGAAGGGAATGGCAAGCATCTCAGAAAACTCTGATGTCAGTGTGACCAGTAAAGTCTCAGTGGAGAAACCCTGCTTTCGGCCTTTTGATTACCTATTGTTATGTTGCCCTGAATATCAGGAATGTCTTTTCCTCAGGCTACTCCTTCCTGAAGCCTGAAGAAAACAGTTTTCACATGGAAATGAATGGGCATTGCCTTTGTGTTTTACAATAAAACCTTCACAGAGATTAGGCTCTACTTAACTTAAAAATACTTTTAAATTGTATCTAAGTGTAAAAAGTAACATGTAACTGTACATATCTTTTTGATAACAAGTCCAATTATACAACACAAATGATACACATAAGTCTCCAACATGTTTTTATTTTAAGCCTAGAATTACCATACAACCTTAGAACACCAGCATGATAAAATGCTCTTTTGAAGCTTCTACCTTACACACTTGTATACCTGGAAGATATGAACACATTAACACCACAATTACATTGATGTTTTTGTATTAACCAAGTTTAGCTTTTTAAAGAAATAACCTGGCATAATTTTATAAAAACAGTATTGTTTAACCAGCTGTTTAATTTTTTAAGATTACTTGCTCAAAACTTACACATATAACCAACTTACACAAACCTTTTTATTATTTACTTAAACCATTTTAATTACTTAATCATATAGACTCTCTTATCGAGAAACACATTTTCCCTCTATTAAATCTATATCTAGAAACTTTTAGTTTCTCTTTTCCATCTGTGAACCTCTTTCTGTTCACATTTTGAAACAATACTTATAAATTTCTGAATTTAAGCAGATTATTTTGTAGACATCAACATTTTATTAGGGCCTGTTTGTACACCTAGAAAACTTATAGGCCTAATTCTAAAGACATCTTTATTTTTATCTGTTTACCCAATTTGAATTGAACCATTTGAATCACGTGAATCCAAGGTATTTATATCAATTTTTAAATATTTTATGAGCGCTCCTCATTTGTCAATTGTCATATCACTGCATGATATATGGACATACACACATACAGACATACCAACATACAACACGTAACACAAGTGTAACACATAACACAATAGTGAAGGCCTTGTAGCTTTTTCAGGTGAAATATCCATTGCAATGTTCAAAAACACCACAGTTGATCAAAAATAGAACTGATCAGAAAACATTAACCCATCTGCAGGATCAAGATCATGAGCTCAAAAAATAAAAAATACAGAATCTAAGAAAAAGCAAGAGTGCCAAAAAAGATGACTGGCCAGTAATTAGTAAATACCATATAATGTACTTTTTGTTTGGATCTAGTTTGAGTTCAGGTAAAAAGACACTTTTACTCCTTTTTATCTGTCTCCTGCTGAGTGCTGCAGGATTCTTTTATTTGCATATCAACTTAAGTCCTGGCTGAGGACTTGAAAACTGTAAAGGCTGGAGTTCTGAGCAGAAACCTCATGCCTAAGGCATTTTAGCTATAAGTCATAATTTCCAGGTTTGAATGTTGAAAATTATGATGCAAGTTTAAGATGTAATTCTCAAAATTTTATATCTTTATGTTTTTCTACACTAGAAAATCTTGAGTCCCTTAGCCTCACCACAAAAAACTGAAAATATGATCATTTTTTGATAATATTAAAGCCACCATCATAAGAAGTTTCTCTAGGATCATTAAGCCACTTTCTTTGTTCTGAAGTTTCTAAAGTAGTAGTAAGCTACATTAAATTTCTTGAAAAAAATTTTAAAAACAACCACAGACTACCATTTGTATCCCAAATTAAGCTTTAAAAATTTCCAAGACTGTTGCTAATTAATGTCATTTCACTAAGCCAGACCAACGTTTTAATTTAGCACGTTTTTAAAAAAATCTTACACATTGAAGGGAACAGATATCATATCATAATTTATTATCTTTGCCCAAGTTAATGCACTGGTATAAATAGCGAAATTTTCTCAGGCTACCTAGTTCAAAATTAAAACTCTTTAATTATTTTTTTATCTGAAGTATTTAAGTTTTCTAGCATCAGCTATCTTAAATCAAACTAAACTCTTGTTTAAACCCAACTTTTATCTGTAAGATAGTGCAATGCTTTAGAAACCCATTCAGATACCAGATTGTTACAATTAAAAATATCATCTTTTAAATACAATTTCAGCCAAGATCATCCCCAGGAAACAATCTAAAATATCAACATATTACTGCATTCATGGTCCCTTTTGTTAAGTAAACAGAGGTGGAGCAATCCTTAAAGTGCAGGTAAGGAATAAGGGAGTTCCCCACAGCAAAATGGCTCTGGCACCTGCTGGGAGTCCCTTAGCCTCACCATTTACTTACAGGATTAGTCCTTCTGGTGGTTTGACCCCAGGCACCAGGCATATTCTATATCTCCCACCTTTTCAGTAGTCAGCTTCCAAAAAATTCATCCTCTGCTTGCAATTGTTTTGAGTGCTAGGCTTCCCCAAGAGGGCAGAGTGTGGTTCATTGAAAGTCCCCACTGGTGTGTCAAAATTTATGACTGAAGGTTTGGTTCCCATCCCCAAAGCCAATTAATAACAATTTAATAATGAGGATAGGGTTTTGAGAAAAGTTTAAGCGAGATATCAATGTTCTTAGACCCCAGGCATTTCCTTCTGCAGTGGGCATGCTCAAGCCAACTATGGGAAGAAAAGAAATCACTGCTTCCCTAATCTCGCTTAACAAAGAGAAGAAAAGTTTATCAAAGTTCTTTAAAACACAGCTAAGAGAGGTGTAAAAGGTGAGAACGGAAAAGCTGGTGGTTCTATTGACTTTTGGTCCCTCACAGAAGAAGCTTTAGGTTAAATTTTAGCTAAAGTTATTTCCACACATCTAAGGCAAGTTGGAACTCGGGACTCTGCATCGGTCCAAACAATGCCATCACATTTAACAGAAACACAGACAAAAAGACACACAAAGACCATCATGCAGCTCCCGTTTGTTCACAACCCCAAGATCAACAATCTTGTGACTCAGGGAGAATGGAGGGAAGAGGGGGAGGAGCAGAAGGTTTGAGTTATAGGATTGTGGGCAAAGGGGTCAGATTGTAGGCAGCGACCAGGAAAGGCTTCAGGGACAGAGGCATGGAATGGCTTTGTCCCATAATGAGAGTTACTCAAACAGAGACAAGGACAAAACAAACGTAACACAAACACGGGCACACAGTTAACGTTTAACACGAGTTCAGAAGTAAAGATTAGAACCCAGTAACTGGCATAACCTGATGAGTTACACCACAAAGACAGACAGTGAATTCAACCTGAGAGAAAAAAGTAGCCAGCAAGACCTGATGGGTTTGCAACAGAGTCACTTAATGAGGGCTCATCTGTCCCTCCTCAACAAATGAGGGCACTTCCATATCTCCTCACCTAATGAGATCACATCTGTTCTTCCCGAGTCCTTCAAGGTGTCCCTTGCAAGAACGTGGCCGGTGGCTTTAGGACACGTTTGTCCACCACTGCCAGGGGGAACTTACACGCTCTGCTGGCAGCCACTCTGCCAACCCAAACCGAAAACCGAAAAACCAAACCTGAACAAAAAGCTCTGAGCGATCACAAGGAAAAATGGAAAGAGGCGCCTTTCTTACCCTCAGAGGGGTCCGTTGGGATCTCCTTGTTCGGTGCTGCACGATTCCCGGCCAACTCACCAAAATTAAGGGTTCAGCAAATGTCGGAGGAAGAGACCACCAAGAGACCGCGGATCATGCAACAGCAAAAAGCATTTATTGAGTTCCAATCCATCATGCTGGGGCTCCGTGCTCACTCAAGAAGGGAGAGCAGCCCAGAGCCACAAGCAGGAGTTGAGCAGTGCTTAAGTACACTTTTTGGGGAGGGCGGGACTTTACATACATCACAGTCTCTTTTAAAAAATCATCATACACCACGGGAAAATCAAACAACAATTCCAAAGATGATTAGCTCATTCTTTGGTGGGAACAGGTCTGGCAGGAGTGATAGGTCAGTTCTAAAGTGGGGTACACATTGAAACTGATTGGTTTAGGCCCTGTGATGCCTATGTGCCAGGCCACAAAGGGTACTAGGTTATTAAACAATCAGGCAGTCAGGGGAAAATTTACTGGGCAGTCCGGGAATTGTCCTACAAGCTACAGGAATTTCAGGTTTTGTGTATAGCATAGGAACGTAACAATACCTGGTCCTTTACATTTTAACTCAGACCTTGCAGCTTAGAAACTTTGCAACACCCAGTCTTTTAAACTTTAAATTTTACACATTAATTTCAATTTCTTTTACACTTACAGATTACTTCTGGTTCACAACAAGGGTGTCAAAGCCACCCTGACTTTAGGCAAATGAGGGGCAAGGGAGCTTATTTTGGACACTGTTTTTGGCTGTGCCCCTCATGGCAACCTCCAGCCAGATGTTATGATGAGTGTCTTTATGGAAGAAGATGAGTGCCATGTAGGAGTCTTGTGGTTTTAATTGTGGTCATTTGTGTGGCGGTTGAAAGAGATGACTGGGTCCACATGGGCTTGAACTCTGCTGTGATTCCTCTTAGAGACTGAGTTCTGGAACTGACCTCAGAAAAGTATTGCCATGAATTGTGTTGGGAAAACAGGAGGCCACGCATGAGCATCGCCCTTGGAAACTGAGATATAGGCCCAAGATGGCTTTCCACAGAGCACTGAGAATCTCAGCCAGGATATCACATTATTTTTTTGTGAAAGACTTGGCAGCCATAGTTGAGAGTCAAAACACACATGAACCTCACATTCAAGACCTCAATGGGCCTGGCTTCATGTGACCTTTTGGCCACTCTTTGGGAAGCCCTGCCTTAAAGAGTTCTGCAGAGCTTTCATTGAAATCAGCTTCCTCACCATGTAATGGTTCCTGAATGAATTGATACCCACAGTGCCTCCAACTTCATCCTTGAAAAATGGCTAGATAAATACCATGAATTTTTTTGAAATTTTTATGACCAGGTGGCCCTGGAGAACCTTTGGATGTTCTATTGCTGATCATGAGTGTACCAGACAGTGCCTTGATTGACTGGGTTTCATGAAAATGTTGTAGAACAGAGATGCTAGTGAGTTGGAGCCTCCTGAGTAGTGGGTGTAGAGCAGTGGACTATAGGTTTCTGAATAAATACCTGTGGTTTTACCACGTGGATCTGCCATTGGCTTCAAAAGACTTGTGACTGACATGGTGCAGGCCACAGATCCTTATATTTATAGGCATCTTGTTATATTGAGAGGTTTCAGGGCAATGTTCAGAATCCGGTTGCTATAGTCAAGGGGGAAAGCTATGTGGGATAGACCCCTGTTTTGAACATTCTCCTGGAGACCCTGACCAACCACACGTGACAGAACTCCCTCCAGCACTGTGTCCTTGTTGAGCTACTTGTATTTCATTAAGCCAATACCAAACTCCCAGTGCCACAGTAAGAAACACCACGAAAATGGAGGATGATGACCAAATGGTTTCACAGACCACAAGGGGAGACACTTAACTACCAGTGACCACAGTTTACCTACAAAGGGAGAATTCAGAACTCCTTCCTCATGTTCATTAGAAAATAAGGAACCATTTTCTCCAGGTCACATAGATGCAGATCCAGATTTGATGGTGTCACTACAAAAGAAGCTAAATCTTCTGACAACTACATATATTTCATGTGCCCAACCTCAGAGGAAGTTTCTCAAGAAGTCTTTAGGCCATCAGAGCTCCATGTTTGTGCAGTTTTTAACCTCTCCCTTACTTTTGGAAACTGTTCTAACACATCGAATGTTGTGAACTCCTGAGCATTTTCAGTTCCACATATGTAATCACAGGTTTTCAAACTCCTCACCACTAATTGGGTCTCACTTGGAGTGAAGTTAATGTCAAGGAATTGTTCTGGATGAGAGTGGCAAGATTTTTGTGTAGCACATACTTGCATACACATTAGATTCATTTTCCTATTTTCCATTTTAAATACTGATCCCTGACACTAACACATACCCGACTAGAATCTGAAAACTAATTATAATATGATGGATAAAAAGAAACCTAACCGAAAAGAAATACAGGCCTTCCATAGGAGGCATGGTGTATACTTTGATTTGCCTTCTGCTTAATCAAGGGTATGTGTTTTAAATCTTGTCAAATTTTCTTTGTAATATTTCTCCATGATATATATATATATATATATATATATATATATATATATATATATATATATATAAATATATATATATATTTTTTTTCTCAAAACATGATACATATGTGTATTATTAAACACTCCCTAAATTCATTCATGTTCCTGTATGTGGATTTATTATCAACTTTTCACAAGATTATTCTCAGAAATATTCAACCACCTGAAATACATATTTCTTTCCTAGTACTGAAAACTAACTTAAATGAATGGTGCTTACAAATCCTAATATTTCTACAGTAACTCACCCAGTTTAACATCAATGCAAGTAGATTCCTATGGGACATGATGTGTATTTTGAAGTTCATTTTTATTCAACACTGGCACATTACTATTTCTTCAGTTTATGGAAATCATAGGATATATCTTACATCCACAAGTACACAAATTTATAGACATTTGGCTCAATTTCAATCACTTTCTCCTTGAGAACACATATATTACTCCATGTTTCTTTATGGTCTATTCACTAGACTTCTTTCTAAACACATTATTTTCGATTCCATAATCAGTTTTGAAGCAAAACTCACACTCTTCATGATAAACCGTAACCCTAATATTACCATTAGATATATAACTGATTGGAATGAATGTATGTATATCAATATAAGATTTGCTATATATTTTCAGATATCAATTCAATCCATTATTTAAAGTTGGAAATAGTTATATAATTTATTCACAATATTGTCTATTCATGCATCATCTCTAGATTCATCAACACAGGTTACAACAATTTGTATCCTCAGTACTAATTTATAAGTTTTCAAAATTTTGCTCCCCAAAATGGTGGAAGAAATACTCATGTCACCTGATGTACATATACATTTTATCACAGTAATATAATGGACACAGTATTGATAAATAAGAATGATACCCTTTTACTTAAATATGTTTATTTGATTTTCACTGTAAGATGTTAATTCTGGAAGACTTGAGAATTAAGAAAGATTTTGTCTATATTATTTCAAACAGGCTAATCAAAGTACTTTTAAATATATATATATATATATATATATATATATATATATATATATATATATATACATATATATATATAACATATGTAATACATATGCATGAATATAGATAATATGTATAAT
This sequence comes from Callospermophilus lateralis, assembly GCF_048772815.1. Lineage (NCBI taxonomy): Eukaryota > Metazoa > Chordata > Mammalia > Rodentia > Sciuridae > Callospermophilus > Callospermophilus lateralis. Next base: position 1,437,186 of record NW_027513022.1, read on the forward strand.
TAATGTATTGTAATATATCTATGAGGTGATTATAATTTTTAAATTTTCTCAAGAAAAAAGAATGACTATAAAAAACTGTCTTAAATGTAAATTTCATAGCATACTACTGTTTGTAATGACATGAGAGAAAAATACATATGGAGGGATAATGAAAAAGGAAGAGAAAGAAGGAAGAAAATGAGGAAGAAAGTGAGAAAAGAAGAGGGAGAGGAGTGTTTGATGATAAGATAAAAGTGGAGGGGCTGGGTTTGTGGCTCAGTGGTATCATGCTTGTCTACCATTTGTGAGGCACTGGGTTATATTCTCAGCACCAGATACAAATAAATAAAATGAAGGTCTATCACAAACTGAAAAAATAAAAAATGAAAAACTAGAAATATTACCATAATTCCAAGGTTTTATGAATGTTAAATAAAAAAAATGTTATATAGCCTTATGTAATTTCTACACTCCCCAAAGTAGTCATTTAATGTTAGATAATTAATGCTATAACTGAAAATCCATTGCTCTTCTCTCTACCTTCTGTGGCATGCTAGTGCTAAAATAAATTGTATTATAACACCAAAAAAAATTCTAATATTTCTACAGTAACTGACCCAGGTTAACATCAATGCAAGAATATTCCTATGGGATATAATGTGTATTTTGACGTTCATTTTTATTTAACACTGGTATATTACTATTTCTCCAGTTTATGCACATAATAGGATGCATATTTCATCCACAATTTAGATAATTTATAATTTTTTACTTTCAATCACTTCCTGCTACAGAACACATGTATTCCTCCATGTTTCTTGACTGCTCTTTTCATGAGACTTTTTTCCAAACACATTATTTTCGATTTCCATTATCACTTTTGAAGCAAAACTCACACACCCGTCATGATAAACCATAACCCTAATATTACCATTACATGTATAAGTGGTGGGAAAGAATGATTGTATATCAATATAAGATTTCTTACTTAGTTAAAGGTATCCATTCAATCCATTATTTAAAGTGGAACCAGTTATATTATTTGGTCACAGTATGGTCTATTCATGCATTACCTCTATATTGATAGACACAGGGTACACCTCTTTGTACACCCAATACTAATTTATACGTCTTCAAAATATTGCTCCCAGAAATGGTGGAAGAAATACTCATGTCAACTGATTCTACATATGCATGTTATCATAGTAATATTCAGGACACAAAATGCAAAAGTCACACGTATGATTGTACCAAAGCCTAAAAGGGAACTGAACATGGATTACTAAAAACATCCATGTCCAGGTTGCCTAATGCTCTCAAATGTCAATCCTATTGGTGACTACATATTTGTTTCTTCCTAAGATTGTATATTCAATCTCAAAACTGTTGAAAATGTCTATTTTTTTTACTCACTTTATACTTTGCCTGATTTCCTAATGTCTCTATTGTTATCTGCTTTCCTACATATTTTCCCCAGTTCAACATTGTGACTGACCCTTCAAATGTGCTGACATTGACATTCACTCTCTAACCGAAACCCTATTGCTAATGAACTTTGGTCCAAATCCTATACTCACTCTTCTTCCAAAGCATACTGACTATCTTCCTGATTCTATCGACTATCCCTTTTTGAGTGGATGTTCTCTTCTACATTCAATCATCTAAGGTACAATGTCATATGCCATTGTTTATCGATTTATCTGAGATATGTATGCAGAACTTAATTCAATGCTATGTATCCCAATCAATTGCCCAATGCACTTCTGAGCTTCAAATCTTACTTAGATTTCTGTTTTTATACTTATATTTCACCTATATATCCATGTTAAGTAAAATGAATATTTTTGGATCTGTAGATGATATATATTTCATCATGAATTTTCTACTCACCTGATATACATATATATTTATCTCAGTAATATTCCAGACACAAAATACAAGGGTCACACTTATGATTGTACCAAAACCTAAATTGAATGTGACCATGTATTACTAACATCATCCATGTCCTTGTTCCCTAACACTCTCAAATATCATTGCTATTGGTGACTACATATTTGTTTCTTCCTAACATTATATATTCAACCTCAACCCTGTTAAAAATGTATTTTCCTATCACACACTTTGAACTTTGCCTGATTTCCTAATGTCTCTATTGATAAATGCTTTCCTACACCTTTTCTCCAGTTCATCATTGTGAATGACTCTTCACATGTGCTGACATTGACATTCACTCTCTCACTGAATCCCTATTGCTAAAGAACTTTTGGTCCAAATGCTTTACTCAGTCTTCTTTTGAAACCTACCAACTATCTTCCTTATCCTACCAACTATCCCATTTTGAGTGGATGTTCTCTTCTATATTCAATGATCCAAGGTACAAGTTCCTATTACCATGATTATCTATTTAACTGAAACATCTGTGCAGAATGTAATTCAAAGCTATGTATACCAATCAAGTGCCCAATGACCTTCTGGGCTTCCAATCGTTCCTAGATTTCTGTTTTCATACTTATATTTCACCTCTATAGTCTTATAAATATCACAGGTTCCCAATAACATTATTCATACAGCAGAACAATTCCTAACCCAAATCGAACATGTTATTAACCCTAACCATACACTGTTCCCTCAATCTAACTTTACAGAAGAGCAGGGAAAGAGTTGGTCTTACAATACAGGAATTTAGGGGATCTTCCACCTGCTGAGAACCTCAAACGTCCATGCAGAAATGATCCCTGTAGAAGATGTAGGCAGCTATGAAAGACCTGAGAGAGTAAGAGTCACCTTCCATGGCCAACGACCTGGTCAGGATGAAGGGATGTGTCTGAATCTGCCTCTCTCTTCTTAGTGTAGAGAAGATGGACCAAAACAGGCCAGTGTGGAGAGCTGTTCTGGAGTGCCTATGGATGATATACCATTCTAACTTGTGAAAGTGTCACAGGAACTAGGGGCAGCCTCCATCTAATGGGGCCTTTGGAAGCAACTATTAGGACAATGTGTTTGCCAAGGCAGTGACCTCATTCAGTTCCTGAAGGAAGTGACCTCACGTCATTTCCTTGGTGTTCGAAATCTCTGAACATGTGGTCCAGGAAGCCAGGCACCCAGAGCCAGTCCCAGTCCCAGTCCCAGTGATCTCACTTGTTTGGATTTACCAAGGACAGAGTCAGTCTTTCTTGGTACCTACTGATATGAGGATGGCCAAATGCGAGTAAAGCTCTGAAGAGGGCCCTTTCCTGAGAAACCAGGTTGTGGCTCACCGCTGGCTCCTGTCAACATCACAGAGTTGGACAAGGAGAACAGATCTGAGACAGAACAGGCCATTTCATGGAAACATAGTATGGCCCACCAGTCAGAGGACACTCCGGATAGTCACAGACCTACTTGGGGGAAGGAGGTGCATTTGTGGGTGTGGATGTGGGTTTGTGGTTTTGTCTCATGTTCTGAGAATAGGTAAGAAAGGCAGTTTGTTTGGTTTGGAGTTAATTGATTCTAGTAAGTCGTTTGAAAAGGCAAGTGTTTCTAGGTCTGTGTATCCCACTGTGTCAGGGGTTGTAGACATTAGAAAAGAGAATGCTTCAATGGATGTGTCCTGTCTAGTAGAAAGCTTCCCCGGATTCATACTTCCCATTTATGAATGGACTGTGGCTTGCATTATCGATGGGCAACCCCTGATATCTTCCTAAGTTCCTGTTTTCTTTCTGATTTCTGGCCACTTTCCAGAATAGGCTCATGGTTTTGTGTCCAAGATGTGTACCACCACCAAGCTCTGTGACATGGCCATGTACTGGATAGCTGAAGGGAATGGCAAGCATCTCAGAAAACTTAGATATCAGTGTGATCAGGAAAGTCTCAGTGGAGAAATACTGCTTTGGTACCTATTGTTCTGTTGCCCTCAATGTCAGGAAGCTTTTTGCCTCTGGCCACCCCTTTGGGAAGCCTAAAGAAAACAGTTTTCAAATGGAAATCAATGGGGATCACCTGTGACTCTTTGCTTAATTGCATTGGAAAGGGATATGTCTGAATCAGGCTCTAGGTCCTGTGTTAGGCTTTGGCTGAGATTCTCAGCACATGATGGATATAAAGAAAATCCCATGTTTGCATCCAAAACTAAATTGGCCAAAAGAGCAGTCATTATGGAAGAAGTCTCTCGCCTTCCCCTGTAAGGTTCCTTACCTCCTTCAAGTGAGAATAGGAACCTTTGGATCAAATGAGTTTTTCAAAGCCCTTTAGAGGCTATCCCATAGGTGCTTGGGTTTTCTCCAGAATCCAAATCACATAAAGAATCTATACCTGACAGTCAGTAGGCCTCAAAATGAAGGAGCAAAGCAATATTAACAGCAGGCCTATTTGCTCACTCCTGGTTCCCCGGACGAATGTCCAGGCCACCCTGACTTTAGGCAAAAGAGGGGCAATGGAGGTTATTTTGGACACTGTCTTGGGCTGTGCCCCTCATGGAAACCTCAAGCCAGAGGTAATGATGAGTGTCCATATGGAAGAAGATGAGGGCCATGTGGGAGTGTTTTGGTTTTAATTGTGGTCATGTGTGGGCGTTGGAAGGGATGACTGGGTCCACCTTGGCTTGAACTGTGTTGTGATTCCCCTTAGAGACTGAGTTGTGGACCTCACCTCAGAGAAGTATTGCCATGAATGGTGTTGGGATTTTAGGAGGATTCACATGAGAGTCACCCTTGGAAAATGAGATCTAGGCCCAGGGTGGCTGTTCACAGAGCACTGGGAATCTCAGCCAGGTTACCACATGATTTTATTCTGAAAGACTTGGCAGCCATATATGAGAGTCAAAACACACATGGATGTCACAATGTAGATCCTATTGGGCCTGGATTCATGTGATCATTTGGCCACTGTTTGGGAAGCCTTGCCTGTGAGACTTCTCCAGAGATTTCATTGAAATGAGCTTCCTAACCATGTAATAGTTCCAGAATGAAATGAAACACACAGTGCCTCCAACTTCAACCTTGAAAAATGGCTAGATAAATACCAAGAAATTTTTAAACTTCCCATGACCAGGTGGCACTGGAGAATCTTTGGATATCCTGTGGCTGATCATGAGATTACAAGACAGTGCTTTGATTGACTGGTTTTCATGAAAATGGTTCAGAACAGAGATACCAGGAAGTTGGAGCCTGCTGAGGAGTGGGCCTACAGCAGTGGTGGGCAGGTGTGTAATAAAACAACTGTGGTGGGGCCATGTGGATCTTTCATTGGCTTCCAAATGGCTTGTGACTGACATGGTGCAGCCAGCAGACCCTTGTATGTAAAGGCATCTTGTCATATGGACAGGATTCAGGGCAATGTTTAGAATCAGGTTGCTATGGTCAAGGGGGAAAGTCATGTGGGATATAAGCCTGGTTGGTGCATTCTCCTGCAGACCCTGACCTAACAAAAGTGACTGAACTCACTCACGCACCGGGTAACTGTTGAATTCTTTGTATATCATGAAGCAAATACCAAAATCCCAGTGCAGCAGCAAGAAACACCACGAAAAATGGAGGATGACCAAATGGCCTCACAGTCCACATGTGGATACACTTATCCCCCAGTTGCCACAGTTTACCTACATAAGAGAATTCAGCACTGCTGCCACATATTCAGTGGAAAATAAGAAACCATGTCCTCCAGGTAACATAGATGCAGACACAGCTTTGATTGTCTCACTACAATGGAAGCTAAATCTTCCGACAACAACATATATTTCAAGTGCCCAAACTCAGAGTCAGTTTCTCAAGAAGGATTTAGGGAACCAGAGCTCCATGTTTGTGGACTGTTTTCCCTGTCCCTTACTTTTGAAATCTCCTCTACCGTCTTCAAGGTTGTGAACTCCTGAGCACATTCCATTCCAGATATTTATTCACAGATTTTCTAACTCTTCTCCTCTAATTGTGCCTTAGTCTCGGTGATTGTAATGTCAAGGCATCCCTTTCTCTGTAGCCTATTCAGCACATATATTTTTACATGCAATTATAGAATCTTACCTGATACCACACGTACATTCTTGTGAGGTGACTGACTTGGCAGATACAAATTGTAAGAGATCACTCCTCCTAAACGCTGTTGGAACTGAAAATTCAATCTATGAGTGAGCTTCCTTGTTGAACAACATTATACATAAATCTATATTCAATAAAATAAATATATTTGGATCTGTAGATGACATATATTTCATGGTGAATTTCAATTGGAATATATTATGCTATTTTTAATGTCTGTGTGTTTGTGTATGTATATATATATATATATATATATATATATATATATATATATATATATATATATATATACACACACACACACTCTCCAGATTTTTCAAAATATGAAATATATATCTTGTTATACACTCCCTAAACTCATTCATATTCAAGTATGTATATTTATAATCAAAATTTTACAAGAGTATTCTCAAAATTATTCATTCACCTGAAATACATATTTGTTTCCTAGTACTGAAAACTATCTTCAGTGAATGGTGCATACAAATCCTAATATTTCCACAGTAACTGAACCAGTTTAACATCAATGCAAGTAGATTCCTATGGGACAGGTTGTGCATTTTGACATTTATTTTATTCAACACTGGTACATTACTATTTCTTCAGTTTATGCTCATCATAGCAAATATATTTCATCCAAAACTTTGCAAATTTATAGGCATTTTGTTCACTTTCAATCACATTATTCTACAGAACACGTGTGTTCCTCCATGTTTTTGATGGGTCTTTTCATGAGACTTCTTTCCAAACACATTGTTTTCGATTTCCATGATCACTTTTGAAGCAAAACTCAAAGACACTTCGTGATAAACCATAACCCTAATATTACCATTAGATGTATTGCTGGTTGGAATGAATGATGGTATATCGATATAAGATTTCTTATATATTTTCAGATATCAATTCAATCTATTATTTAAAGTGGGACCAGTTATATTATTTATTCACAATGTGGTCTATTCATGCACTGTCTCTATATTCATAGACACAGTGTATACCTCTTTGTACCACCAATACTAATTTATAGGACTTCAAAACATTGCTCCAAGAAATGCTGGAAGAAATACTCATGTCACACGATCTACATATACATTTTATCACAGTAATATTCTGGACACAAAATGCAAAGGTCACACTTATGATTGTACCAAAGCCTAAAAGGAAAGTGAACAGGGATTACTAAAAACATCCATGTCCACATTGCCAAATACTCTCAAATGTCAATTCTATTGGTGACTACATATTTGTTTCTTCCTAAGATTATATAGTCAAACTCAACCCTGTTCAAAATGTCTAATCCTATCACTCACTTTATACTTTCCCTGATTTTGTAATGTCTCTGTTATTATCTGATTTCCTACATATTTTCCAAAGTTCATCGTTGTGACTGAATCTTCATATGTGCTGACATTTACCTTCACCCTCTAACAGAAACCCTATTGCTAAAGAAGTTTTTTTTTCCAAATCCTATACTCACTCTCCTTCCAAAACCTACCAACTATCTTCCTAATCTTACCTACTATCCCATTTTGACTCGATGTTCTCTTCCACATTCAATCATCCAATGTACAAGGTCCTATGCCATTGTATATGGATTTATCTGAGACATCTGTGCAGAAAGTAAGTCAACACTAAGTATCCCAATGAAGGGCCCAATGCCCTTCAGGGCTTCAAATCTTAGATTTCTGTTTTCATACATATATTTCACCTACATATTCTTATAAATATTGTAGGTTCCCAATAACATTATTCATCGAGCAGAATAGTTCCTAACACAGATTGAACATGTTATTAACCCTAACCATACACTCTTACCTCAATCTAACTTTACAGAAGAGCAGGGACAGAGTTGGTCTTACAAGACAGAAATTAAGGGATCTTTCACCTGCTGAGAACCTCAAAGGTCATTAAAGAAATGATCCCTGGAGAAGATGTAGGCAGCTATTAAGGACCTCAGAGAGCAAAAGTCATCTTCCATGGCAAACAACCTGGTCAGGATGAAGGGTTGTGTCGGAATCAGCCTCTCTCTTCTTAATGTAAAGAAGATGCAGCAAACCAGGCCTGTGTGGAGAGCTGTTCCTGGGTGCCTATTGTTGTATACCATTCTAACTTGTGAAAATGTCAGAGTAAGTAGGTGCAGCCTCCATCTCATGGGACCCTTGGAAGCAACTGTTAGGACAAAGTGGTTGCCAAGGTAGGGACCTCATTCAGTTCCTGAAGGAAGTGACCTCACCTCACTTCCTTGGTGATGGCATTCTCTGAACTTGGGATCCAGGTAGCCAGGCATCCAGAGCCAGTCCCAGTCCCAGTCCCAGTGGTCAAAATTTTTCGGATTTACCAAAGACAGAGTCAGTCTTTCTTGGTACCTACTTATGTGAGGATGGCCAAATGCCAGGAAGGTCTGAAGAGGGGCCTTTCCTGAGAAAGCAGATAGTGGCTCACCACTGGCTCCTTACAGCTTCACAAAGTTTGCCACAGAGACTAGATCTGAGACAGGACAGCCCATTATGAGGGAATTTATTATGGCCCACTATCAAACGACACTCCATATTGTCACAGATGTACTTGGGGGTCTGTGTGGGTGTGGGTGTGGGTATTTGTTTGTGGTTTTGTCTCATGTTCTGAGAATAGGTAAGAAAGTCGGTTTGTTTGGTTTGGTGTGAACCGATTCTAGTAAGTTGTTTGACAAGGCTAGTCTTTCTATGTCTGTGTATCCCACTGTGTCCATGGTTGTAGACAATAGAAAAGAGAATGCATAAATACATGTGTCCTTTCTAGTAGAAATCTTCCCAGCATTCATTCTGCCCAATTTATGAATTGTCTGCGGCTTGCCTAATGGATGGGCAACACCTAATATCTTCTTAAGTTCCTGTTCTCTACCTGAATTATGGGCAATCTCCAGAATACGCTCATGGTATTGTGTCCAACATATGTACCACCTCCACGCTCTGTGATACGGCCATGCACCAGAGAGCTGAAGGAAATGATGAGCATCTCAGAAAACTCAGATATCAGTGTGACCAGGAAAGTCTCAGTGGAGAAACCCCGCTTTGGGCCTTTTGCTTACATATCCTTCTGTTGCCCTGAATGTCAGGAAGGTCTTTGCCTCAGGCTACGCCTTTTTGAAGCCTGAAGAAAACAGTTTTCAAATGGAAATGTATGGACATTACCTGTGGCTCTTTCTTAATTGCTTTGGAAAGGGATGTGTCTGAATCAGCCTCTTGGCCCTGTGTGAGGCTGTGGCTTAGATTCTCAGCACCTGATGGATCTAAAGAAAAATCCCATGTGTGCATCCAAATCAAAAAGCCAAAAGAGCAGTAATTTTGGATGAAGTCTCTCACCTTCCTCTGTAAGGTTTCTGACTTCCATCATTGAGAATACAGATCCTTTGCGTCAAATGAGTTCTTCAAAGCCCTGCAGACACTAGACCATAGGTTCTTGGGTTTTCTCATGACTCCAATTAACATAAAGAATCTAAACCCCACAGTCAGTAGGCCTCAAAATCGAGAATAAGAGCAATATTAACGGCAGGCCTCTTTGAACACTCCTGGTTCACAGGAAGGATGTCCCGGCCACACTGACTTTAGGCAAATGGATGCAAGGGAGCTTATTTTGGACACTGTCTTGGGCTGTGCCCCTCATGGAAACCTCCAGCCACAGGTTATGATGAGTGTCTATATGGAAGAAAATGAGGGCCATGTGGGAGTGTCTTGACTTTAATTGCGGTCATTTGTGTGGCGCTTGGAATAGATGACTGGGTCCACCTGGGCTTGAACACTGGTGTGATTCTCCTTAGAGACTGAGTTCTGGAACTTACCTCAAAGAAGTATTGCCTTGTATTGTGTTGGGATTTTAGGAGGCCACACATGAGAGTCACCCTGGGAAAGTGAGATCTGGGCCCAGGTTGGCTTTCCACAGAGCACTGGGAATCTCGGGAAGGATATCACATGATTTTATTCTTAAAGACTTGGCAGCCATAGTTGCAAGTCAAAACACACATGGACCTCAAATTTTAGACCTCAGTAGGTCTGTCTTCATGGGACCTTTTGGCCTGTCTTTGGGAAGCCTTGCGTGTGATAGTTCTCCAGAGCTTTCATTGAAATGAGCTTCCTCTCCATTTAATCGTTCCTGAATGAATTGAAACCCACAGTGCCTCCAAGTTCACCCTTGAAAAATGGCTAGATAAACACCTTTAAATTTTTGACATTCCCATGACCAGGTGGCCATGGAGAACCTTTGGATGTCCTATTGATGACCATCAGTGTTCCAGACAGTGCCTTGATTGACTGGATTTCATGAAAATGGTGTAGAACAGAGATGCCAGTAATTTGGAGCCTGCTGAGTAGTCGGCCTAGAGCAGTGGTGTGCAGGTGTGTGTTAAAACATCTGTGGTCGGGTCATCTGCATCTGCCCTTCGCTTCCAAATGGTTTGTGACTGACATGCTACAAGCCACAGACCCTTGTATGTAAAGGCATCTTGTTATATGGAGAGGATTCAGGGCAATGTTTACAATCAGATTGCTATGGTCAAGGGGGCAAGCTATGTGGGATAGAAGCCTTGTTGGTGCATTCTCCTGCAGACCCTTATCCACCACACGTGACAGAACTCCCTCCATCACTGTGTCCCAGTTGAACTTCTTGTATTTCGTGAAGCAAATATCAAACTCCCAGTGCAGCTGCAAGAAACACCACAAAAATTGGAGGATGACCAATGGCTTCACATTCCACACTGGGAGACACTTAGCCACCAGTGGCCACAGTTTACCTACAAAGACAGAATTCAGCACTGCTGCCTCATGTTCATTGGAAAATAAGAAACAATGTCCTCTAGGTCACATAGATTCTGACCCAGCTTTGATCGTCTCATTACAAAGGAAGCTAAAGCTCCTAAAAACAACCTCAGATGAAGTTTCTCAAGAAATCTTTAGGCCAGCAGAGCTCCATGTTTGTGGAGTTTTTACCCTGTCCCTTACTTTTGGAAACTCCTATACCACCTCCAAGGTTGTGAACTCCTGAGCATTTTCTATTCCAGATGTGTATTCACAGATTTTCTAACTCTTCTCCTCTAATTGTGTCTTACTTGGGATGAAGGTAATGTCAAGGCATTGTTTTGAATACACATTGGATTCTTTTTCCAATTTTCCATTCGAAATACTGAATCCCTGACTGTCAGGGGTAGAAGGAATTCACCTTAAAGAATAGCCTGACACTTACAAGAAACAGCCCCCATGGAGACATCCTGTCTGGGAGACATCCTGTAGCCAACTGTGTCCCTGAGACATCCTGTTGCCATCTGTCTTCCTGAAACTTCCTGAGTTTATCTCACCTTGTGAAGACATCCAGAAACTTCGGATAAGAGAGCTTTCCCATCTCCAGCATATAAATGCCCCTGTGTGAAAAATAAAAGTTTGCAGCTTGATCAGAACTCCTGTCATGCTGTCATCTCTCGTGTCTCTTGTCCCTTCATTCCTCCGCATCTAGGTTCGCTGCCCCTGTTGATGTGTCTTTCCAGCAGGGACTACTGGCACCCACTGACTGGGGATCGAGCCTTTGACTCATTGGAACCCCGTCCTCCTGGAAGACTTCATCAAGTGGAGCTTGCGATTGCCTCAGCAGACACCACCAAGAGACAGATCCAGGAGGAGAGTGGGGATGACGCACGGTGAGTGACCCACCATGGGACAAGCAGTTTCGCCACATGATTTGTTTTTGTCAGGCCTCAAGGAGTCCTTCAAGACATGGGGGTGCATGTTAAGAAAAAGGACTTAAATTCTTTTTTTCTAATACATAGGAGAATTGTGTCCATGGTTTCACCTTGAAGTGACCATTGATGGTAAAAGATGGCTTAGAGTAAGAGACTGTTTAAAACATTATTATTAAACCTTTGGCCCAGAAAAAGTGCCAGTTCCCACATTTTCTTACTGGAACTTAATTAATGAAATTCTTAAAAGTTCACCCGTTGACAATGGTACCTTACAACTTGTCAGGATTGGAGAAGAGACTATGCAAAACACCTCTCGTCTCCCCAAGGCATGCCCATCAGTTAGTATAGACATTGACCCTTCTCAGTCTCCCCAGGACCCTGGGAACCTTCCTGGTCCCCCTCAAAATACCACCCTAATGAATAAGGCTCTAATGGTTACCAGACGCCTTTATCGAGTTTTAAATCCCAGAGACACATTGACCCCTGGGACGGAGGCTACCTTGGAGAAGGAAGCAGCAAGCTACCATTCAGAAGATGCGCCACCTCTCAGGACCCTGCCACAGCCTATAGGACTTACACATCTACCTACCTCCTATATCCCTCCTGCCTTTTGTGCTCCAGCCCTTCAGGAGCAAAATGCCACCCAGATATTTTTTTCCCCAATTCCCTTGCCTAGCCTGGCTCCCTTGTGAGAGTCTCTCCAACATAGACGGGAACAGATCAAACTTTTAAAAGAATTAAGATCCCTTGACTCTGAGCTCTGTTCATTAGCCTTAGGCATGGAGTCAATGAAAGCTGGCCCATGGTGGTCTAATACAAAGGCTAAGCCACTCCATCAGCCTGTTCTCGCCTTCCCAGTCACCCGCAGTCAGATAGATATGCCTGCAAAGGCTGAGGTCAAAGACTTAGAGGAGGATCAAGAGGAGGAAGCGGGGGAAATGGATCAAGGAGATCAGGACTCAGAGGATGAAGAGTTCACCCCTAGGCAGGAAGGAACCCAGAGTGTCTACAAAAAATTAAGCCTGCGTTTTCTTGAAAAACATAAAAAGACTTGTGCTTACAATGGCCCCACTGTGCCCTACACGTTGACTTTATTAGAAAGCCACAGCGCACAATGGCTTACTCCCAATGATTGGAAATTTTTAGACCGAGCTACCCTCAGTGCCGGAGATTTCCTGTTATGGAATGCAGATTTCAAGGAGCACTGTCAGGAAACTGCTCAAAAAAAATTAACTAAGGCCTCCTATAAATCCTGAACTTATGTTAAGCTAGTGGGCTATGAGCCATTTGACACTAAAACTAAATAGGCACGTTTCCCTGCTGGACTTTTGGCGCAGATTCAGATGGCTGGCTTACATGCTTGGAGATGCCTCCCTCAAACGGGCTCGGCTACCACTTCTTTGGCAAAAATTTGACAAGGACCCAACGACCCTTATAGAAACTTTGTTCCCCGGCTTAACCTAGCTGCAGATTGCTTGCTTGGACCAAGCGAAAGCGAAAGAACTTTTGTAAAACATCTTGCCTTTGAAAACGCCAACCCGGCATGTCAGGATGTTCTTCGACCACATAAGGAAAAAGGGAAACTTTCTGACTTTATTAGACTCTGTGCAGGGGTGGGTGCAGCCCATGCCATGGGTCTCGCCCTACGTGCCCCCTTTACCAAGGCCTTTCACAATCCTGGCTCATGTACTTGCTTTACTTGTAAACAACCTGGCCATTTTGCACGCAAGTGTCCGAAAGGCAAACAAAGCCTAGGAATATCGTCTCCTCAAACTGGGGCTAAATCGCCCCCAGCTACCCTTTGTTCTAGATGTGGTAAATGTCATCACTGGGCCAGTAAGTGTAGATCTAAGACAAATGGCCTCAGACAGTCTATTTCTTCCTGCTTCTTAGGAAACTCCCTGCGGGGCCAGCCCCTGGCCACGACCTCCCCCAGGACAAAACCAGAGGCAATAAGGTTTGTTCCCTCCCAAACTCCAAACCTACCACAAAATTCTTCCCCACAATTGCCTCCCTCCAACTAGCCACCCCAGGCAGCGCAGGATTGGACCTGTGTGCTACCACCGATACAATATTAGACTCAATGCAAGGGCACCAGATAATACCCCCTAGAATTATGGGTCCCCCTTCATCTCATATGAGTGCCCTTATTCTTGGAAGAGCCTCTGCTACCTTAAATGGTGTTCAGGTCTTCCCTGGCATTAAGGATAATGATTTCACTGGAGAAATAAAAATACTGGCAACAGCTATTAATGGAGTTCCGGCCATCCCAGCAGGAACAGGACTTGCACAATTAACATTCCTTCCCTTGGATTCAGGAGGCACTTCCACTGCCCAAACCTACAACGGGGGACAGCCTCCCTCGGCTCCTCTGATGTATATTGGGTTCAGCCCATTTCTCACAATAGACCCAGCCTTACCTTACTTATTGAAGGAAAGGAATTCCAAGGAATTCTAGATACTGGAGCTGATGCCACAATTATTTCTCACAAATACTGGCCATCAGGTTGGCCCATCACCCCATCCTTGAATGATCTAAAAGGGTTAAGAGTCAAAAAATTTTCATGTCAGTTCTAGGGCTTTTAGCTGGACTGATAAAGAGGGTAATAAGGTGACTGTCACTCTTTTCATTGTTCCTGACCTCTCTGTTAACCTATGGGGCCGAGATATTTTGAGTCAAATGGAAGTTATTCTTGCCAGTCCCAATTCCACGGTGACTCATCAAATGCTTTGTATGAATTTTGTCCCTGGTACAGGCCTTGTGAGACTGAGACAAGGACGGGTGGGGACTATAAAACTCATAAAAAAAACAAATACATATGGACTTGGGTATTCTGATTTTTAGTGTTGGTTCCTGACCCTCCTGTACCCCATGCAGCTAAAATTATTTTGGAGACTCAGACTCTTGTGTGGGTGGATCAGTGGCCCCTTACCCCCCAGAAAAATTGGAGGCTGCCTCCATGTTAGTGCAGGAACAGCTGGCAGCCGGCCATGTAGAGCCCTCAACCTCACCATGGAATACTCCTATTGTTATCAAGAAAAAATCAGGCAAGTGGCGTCTTTTACAATATTTGTGTGCCATTAATAAAGTTATGTGCCTGATGGGAGCACTACTGCCTGGAATTTCCACACCAGTGGCTATTCCCAAAAACTATTGTAAAATGGTTATTGACTTAAAAGTTTGCTTTTTTACCATTCCTTTACATCCCGAGGATAGACCCTATTTTGCCTTTAGTCTCCCTTGCATTAATTTCCACGGCCCTATGCAGAGATGTCAATGGAAGGTTCTTCCCCAAGGTATGGCCAACAGCTCTAGTCTTTGCTAAAAATAAGCTGTTCAAGCAGTAGACCCTGTGAGAGAGTGATGACCACAATTTTATGTTTTACATTATATGGATGATTCTTTAATTGCTGCACCTAATTACCATGACCTTAATAATTGTTACTTGGACCTTTAGAAAACACTCACTACCTTGAGACTACAGATAGCTCCTGATAAGGTTTAAACACAGGACCCTTATACCTATTTGGGCCTTAAACTTCAAGATAATCAGATCCAAATTCCTAAAATACAACTACGTGTGGACCATCTTCACACCCTTAATGATTCTCAAAAATTACTGGGAGATATTCAATGGCTAAGAACATATTTAAAATTACCCACTTGTGTACTTTTGCCCCTTAATGATATTTTGAGAGGTGATTCCTACCCCTCTTCCCCTCAAAAGCTTACTCCCGAGGCATGACAGGCATTAAACCAAGTCACAGAAGCCATTGCCAAACAGTTTGTTACACAAATTTCTTATAACCTTCCTCTGGTTCTGGTTCTTTTACACGCTCCTCATATACCCTCAGAAAAATTTTGACAGGATATCCATATTTTAAAAATAAAGGCTTCCCCTTGCTTTGGGTCCATTTATCCACCACATCCTCCAAGTTTATTACCGTTTATCTTGCTCAGGTAGCTTCTATTATTATTAAAGATTGTTTGCTTTCTCGACAACATTTTGGCAAAGACCCTGATAATATTTTAATTCCATATACTAATCACCAAACCCAATTTTTACTACAGAGAGGGGATGAATGGGGTATTGCCCAATCAGGCCATTTGGGAACAATTGATAACCATGTCCCCAGTGACACCCTTTTACATTTTGTCCAGATGCATCCATTCATTTTTCCCAAAATTACTCAAAAGGCTCCCAGTCCTCAAGCCCTTACTGTCTTTACAGAGGGTTCCAGTAATGGCTGTGCGGTCTTTGTTGTAAATAACCAGCCTACCACCTTTGATACTGTCTATCATTAAGCACAGTTTGTGGAATTGTTTGCCATAACACAAGTTTTTATAACATTTTGTGATAATCCTGTTAATATTCATACAGACAGTGCCTACATTGCTCATTCTGTGCCCCTGCTGGAGATTTCACCTGCCATTAAAGCTTCTTCCAATGCGGCCTTTCTGTTTCACCAGCTTCAGCAGCTAATTCAGGCCAAACAACACCCATTTTTCTTAGGACACATCAGGGCACACTCTGATCTTTCCGGTCCTCTAACACAGGTAATGCTTAAGCTGATGCAGCAACTCCTACCATCTTCCCAATTTTTGGTGGCTCCATTCCAAAGGCCATGGAGCTAAACAATCTTCACCAACTAAATTCCCAGAGCCTTTGATTACTTTGTAAAATTACCAGGCAACAGGCACGAGAAATAGTGAAAGAATGCCCTGCTTGTGCTCTCTCTCTCCCGATTCAACACTTGGGAGTTAACCCCTGAGGATTACTGCCAAATCAGGTTTGGCAAATGGATGTTACTCATTTTCCTGAATTTGGATAAACCAAATATATACATGTTTCTATCGATACCTTCAGCAGCTTTATTTTTGCATCACCACATTCTGGAGAGGCTACCAAAGATGTCCTTTCTCATCTTGTTTCAGCCTTTTCCATAATGGGTAAACCAATACATATTAAAACAGATAATTGTCCTCCATATACCAGTGCCAATTTTAAACAGTTTTGTGCTACCTTGAAATTTTGTCATACTACTGGAATTCAATACAAACCTCAGGGCCGAGGCATTGTGGAACGTTCCACCTTACCTTAAAGACTTGGCTATCCCGCCTTAAGGCTTCCGCCCTTGTATTTACCACTCACAGGCATTGCCTTAACCATGCATTATTTGCCATTTTTTTTTCTTACCCTAGACAGTGAAGGCCTTTTGGCTGCAGACAGACACTGGCATCCCTTTTCCAATTCTGATCACCCACCTGTTATGTGGCGAAATCCCCTTACAAATAAATGGAAACGCCCAGATCCTGTCCTCATCTGGGAACGAGGCTCAGCTTGTGTTTTGGACCAAGAGCTAGCAGCCCCAAGATGGTTAACAGAACACCTGGTTAAACAGGTTAATGACTTACCTCAAACCGGGGACGGAGGCCCTCCCCATGAGTACAATTTTTCCTCTTTTTCGGATCCATCCAACAATCTGTGTGAGGATCCTGCTTAAGGAACTTATGCTGAACAGGTTTGTGCACGGAGGCCTTGGCCCTCCACCTTCCAACATCATGGAGTACCTTTTTGCCCCCCCGCCCCCGTGAATGCAAGGGAGGATCTTGGACTCAGGCTTCCACTAGTTGGACCCAGACTGCTGACTGCATGACTAAGGTGGCTTACCTCCGTGCCGAGGTTGAACGTAAACTCAGAGGAGTTCATCAGCCTAAATGGGTATGTGTTAACAAGCCAAAGATTATTCCCCCTAGTACAAGTAAAGCTCTCCAAAATTGTTCTGCAACCCGTACGCATACCCAGGCGATGCATGTCTCTTGTTATGTGTCGGCCTCAATTTGTGTTAACAAGCAGGGAAAATGATTTTTTGAAGCCTCCCTAATTAAAACTCATGAAGCAGGGGGGGGGGGCACTATTCATTATACCCCCGTTCTCTTTGACCGGGGAGGAGAAGGCAAATACACCAAGCTACAGTCAGCTGGGTGCCAAGTCACTGTCGGAAAACCTTCCGACTGGCCCATTAAGGCCCCTACAGGGGTCTCTGATGGTAGAGGACCCACTTATTCTGTCAAGCATCCTCAGATAATCAAACTTTTGAAACCCCAAATCCCTGAGCTCACATATCATCCCTTAATGTAGCCGAAATCCCAGTTCCCAGGTTTAGATACCAATACATTAGATATTTTGCAAACTACCTTCTCCTTCCTTAGTAATTCCAACCCCACCCTTGCTGGTAATTGCTGGCTCTGCATAACAACAGGGGCAAGCATTCCTATGGCAGTTCCTATTAATTCTACTATGGACAATGATAATACATGCCAACCCGGATTTCCCTTTAAAAAATAGCCTATAGGCACTTTTACATTATGTCTTTTAGGTGCGATGCAGAATAATACCTATGATATGGATTTTGGAATTACTTCCTTTGGAAATTGCTCAACAGTACAAAATTATTCCTCACCCATCCCATCTCTTTGTCCCCCCAATGGCACAGTTGTTATGTGTGGAGGAAATGTGGCCTTCCCCAGGCTTCCAGCGAATTGGACCAGTGACTGTGTTCTTGCCTTATTACTCCCTGATATAACTATTGTCCCAGGAGACGAACCTCTAGCCTAGACACCTTAGTCAAAAGACAGAGGCGGGTGATACAGGCCTTACCACTTATTGCCAGCCTTGGAATAACAGCTGCTGTGGGCACAGGTACACTGGCTTTGGCATGGCTATACACCCTTACCATCGCATGTCTCAACAACTTAAAATGATGTACAAACTCTATCAGAAACCATTAAAGATTTGTAGGACCAAATAGACTTCCTGGCAAAAGTGTTCCTTCAAAACAGACGAGGCTTAGATTTGCTGACTGCTAACCAGGGAGATATTTGATTGGCCTTAGGGGAACGATGCTGCTTTTATGCCAATAAATCAGTCATAGTATGCACTAAATTTAAGCAGCTTCAAGAAGACCTAGAAAAGAGATGAAGAGAACTATTTGAAAATCCCCTCTGGACTAAGCTTAATGGATTTCTACCCTACCTTCTTCCCCTATTAGGCCCTTTGTTGGGTTTACGTTTAATGGTGACCATAGGACCCTGCATTATAAACAGTGTGGTACAATTTATTAAAGAACACATTAATATTATGGCCTCTAAGCCCATACAGATCCACTATCATCATCTGGAGATGGAAGACCACGCTGTCAACTTTTAAAAGGATGTTCTACCCTTCTCACAGGCTTATTTCTTAAGTTTACGTCCCCACAGATCTCTCTTTCTTACATAAAACTATAAGTAACAGCTCTGACAAACCATCTTCTGCCCTTGCCATAAGGGTTCGTCTCCATGGGCCCTTCGGCTTGGGGGAAGACGCACCCATGGAGTGAGGACGTTAGGCCATAATATCGGAGGGTGCAGGAAGGACTGCAAAAGGATGGATCCACGGATCCCCAAACACAAGACCTCTGAGTGACACGCTCTGGTGCATGGCGGTTGGCATGCTTTTCCTTCAAGGCCATCTCCTCCAAAAACATGCCTAGGCCACCACGAAATCTGCTAGTAAAGATGCTTGCTCGGATCAGGAGATATTCTAAGGCCTCCTAGACAAACAGAGCTTCTAACCCCCCCTAAAACCATGGCCGGTAAGATAGGTCAAATATTTTATATAAGAAAGGGGGAGATGTCAGTGCCTAGAAGAAAGTTCTCCTTCAAAGAATAGCCTGACACTTACAAGAAACAGCCCCCTGGGAGACATCCTGCCTGGGAGATATCCCACAACCATCTATCTCCCTGAGACATCCTGTCGCCATCTGTCTTGCTGAAATATCCTGAGGTTATCTAACCCTGTGAAGACATCCAGCAACTGCCGATAAGAGAGTTTTCCCATCGGCAGCATATAAACACCCTGTGAGAACAATAAAAGTTTGCAGCTTGATCAGAACTCCTGTCTGGCTGTCATCTCTCCTGTCTCTTGTCCCTTCATTCCTCCCCAACTATGTTCGATGCCCACGTTGATGTGTCCTGCCGGCCGGGACCCCTGGCACTAATCCATATCCTACTAGACTATGACTACTAATACTAATATGATGGAGGAAAATAACCCAAATAGAATAGAAATACAAGCAGTTCAGAGGAGGCATGGTGTATAGTTGGAGTTGCCTTTTGCATGATATAGGGTAGGTGTTATAAATCTAGCTAATTTTTAATTGAAATAATTCTCCATGTGTTTTTAAAGTAAAAAAAAATATGTGAATACCTGGCTCCCTTTCTCTGTAGCCTATTCATCACATGTATTTTATATGCACATATAGAATCCTACATGGTATCACACGTATATTCTTGTGAGGTGGCTGACTTAGCAGATTCAAATTGTGAGAAGAGATCACTTCTCCTAAATGCTGTTGGAACTGAAAATTCAACGTATGGGGGAGCCTCCTAGTAGAAAAACATTATACATAAATCCATGTTAAGTAAAATAAATATTTTTGCATCAGTGGATGATATATATTTCATGAAGAATTTCGATTGGCATATATATTGCTACGTTTTATTGTCTGTGTTTGTGTTTTGTGTGTGTGTATATATATATATATACTCTCCAAATTTTTCAAAATATAAAATATATGTGTCCTATATACACTACCTAAATTCATTCATGTTCATGTATGTGGATTCATAATCAACTTTTCACAAGATTATTCTCAGAAATATACATCCACCTGAAATACATATTTGTTTTCTAGTACTGAAAAGTAACTTCAGTGAATGGTGCATAAAATCCTAATATTTCTACAGTAGCTGACCCAGTTTAACATCAATGCAAATAGATTCCTATGGGACATGATGTGTATTTTGAAGTTCATTTTATTTAACACTGGTACATTACTATTTCTTCAGTTTATGCACACCATAGGATATATATTTCATCCAC
Source organism: Callospermophilus lateralis (assembly GCF_048772815.1). NCBI lineage: Eukaryota > Metazoa > Chordata > Mammalia > Rodentia > Sciuridae > Callospermophilus > Callospermophilus lateralis. The sequence continues at coordinate 1,457,807 of NW_027513022.1, forward strand.
AGGTTCACAAATTAATAGGCATTTGTTTCAATTTCAATCATTTCCTGCTTCAGAACACATGTATTCCTCCAGGTTTCTTGACTGTTCTTCTCATGAGACTTCTTTCCAAACACATTATTTTCGATTTCCATAAAAATTTGAAGCAAAACTCCCACACTCTTCATGATAAACCATAACCCTAAAATTACCATTAGATGTATAACTGGTTTGAATGAATGATTGTATATCAATATAAGATTTCCTGTATATTTTCAGATAACAATTCAATCCATTATTTAAAGTTGGAACCAGTTATATAATTTATGTTGAGTGTCTATATGGAAGAAGCTGAAGGCCATTTTAGAGGGTTTTGGTTTTAATTGTGGTCATTTGTTGGTGGTTGGAAGAGATGACTGGGTCCACCTGGGCTTGAACACTGGTGTGATTCCCCATAAGACTGAGTTCTGGAACCGAACTCAGAGAAGTATTGCCATGAAGTCATGTTGGGATTTTAGGAGGCCACGTATGAGAGTCGCCCTAGGAAACTGAGTTCTAGGCCCAGGATGGCTTCCCACATCGCCATGGGAATCTCATCCAGGATATTACATGATTTTATTTTTAAAGAGTTGGCAGCCATAATTAAGAGACAAAACACACATGGATCTCACATTGTAGACCTCAATGGGCCTGGCTTCATGTGACCTTTTGTCCCCTCTTTGGGAAGCCTTGCCTGTGAGAGTTCTCCAGAGGTTTCATTCAAATGAGCTTCCTCAAAATTTTATGGTTCCTGGATGAATGGGAAACTCACAGTGGCTCCAAATTCATCCTTGAAAAATGGCGAGATAAATACCATGGAATTTTGGACATTCCCTTGACCAGGTGGCACTGGAAAATATTTCCATGTCCTATTGCTGATCAGGAGTATACCAGACAGTGCCTTGATTGACTGGGTTTCATGAAAATGCTGTAGAACAGAGATGCCAGTAATTTGGAGCCTTCTGAGTAGTGAGCCTAGAGTAGTGGTTAGCAAGTGTGTGATAATACATCTGTGCTGTGGCCATGGAGATCTGCCATTGGCTTCCAAATGTCCTGTGACTGACATGGTGCAGCCAGCAGACAATTATATAAAAAGGCATCTTGGTATATGGAGACGTTTCTGGGCAATGTTCAGAATCAGGTTGCTATGGACATGGGCGCAAGCTATGTGGGATAGAAGCCTGGTTGGTGCGTTCTCCAGCAGACACTGACCAACCACATGTGACAGAATGCCGTGCAGCACTGCGACCCATTTGAACTCCTTGTATTTTGTGAAGCCAATACCAAACTCCCATTGTAGCAGCAAGAAAGACCATTAAAAGTGGAGTATGACCAAAGGGCTTCACAGTCCACACGGGGAGAGGCTTAGCCCCAATGGCCATTGTTTACCTACAAAAAGAGAATTCATCACTGCTGCACCATGTTCTTTGGAAAATAAAACACATGTCCTTCAGGTCACATAGATGCATATCTAGCTTTGATGGTCTCACTACAAAGGAAGCTAAAGCTACTGACAACAACATATATTTCAAGTGCCCAGCCTCAGAGGCAGTTTCTCAAAATGTCTTTAGGCCAGGAAACCTATATATTCATAGACACAGGGTACAACTTTTTGTACCCCCAATACTAATTTATACGTCTTCAAAATATTGCTCCCAGAAATGGTTACGAGAAATACTCATGTCACCTGATCTACATATACATTGTATCACAGTAATATTCTGAACACAAAATGCAAAGATCACACTTATGATTGTACCAAAACCTAAATGGAAAGTGAACCTGCATTACTAAAATCATCCATGTCCACTTGCCTAATGCTCTCAAATGTCAATCCTATTGATGACTACATATTTCTTTTTTCCTAAGATTATATAATTAAAGTCAACCCTGTTGAATGTGTAATCCTATCACTAACTTTATGCTTTGCCTGATTTTATAATGTCTCTATTGATATCTGCTTTCCTACATGTTTTCTCCAGTTCATCATTGTGACTGACTCTTCACATGTGCTGACATTTACATTCACTCTCTATATGAAACCCTATTGCTAAAGGACTTTTTTTCCAAATCCAATATTCACTCTTCTTCCTAAACCTACCAACTATATTCCTAATCTTACTGACTATCCCGTTTTGAATGGATGTTCTTTTCTACATTCAATCATCCAAGTAAATGTCAGGTGAGCGTCAGAGGAAGAGACCACCCAGAATCTATCTCATGCAACAGCAAAGGGTTTATTGGGGGTGCAGCGTGCTGGTGCTCATACCTCACTTGAATAGAGCAGAGAGCGCTGAGAACAGCTTAAGCAGAGCTTATATACTTTCCTTGAAGAGGGCAGGGAGGGAATTTTATTAATGGATCAGGGCGAGTGGGCAGTTTGCACGCAACCGGGTGAGGGAGTGCATTCTGTAGTTTGGCCGTTGGGGACAGCACATTCTGGGAACAAGATTAGCAAACATTTCTCAAGATTTCAACAGTGTTTTGTTAAGCGTACAGAAAAACAGGAAGTGACAAGTGCCTATTTTATTAACCTTTCATTCCCCACTTCTTCTTCTGGCTCCTTTTAGTCATAAAAGTGATCATTGGGGGGTGTCACATTTTATGTCTGCTAGTGGGGTATTAACATAAGTTTAACTTGTCCAATTTGAGATTAGAGAAAAGAAATTACATGGTTGAGCAAACAGAGTTTATAGGTAGCAATAATATGAGGAATACACAATTTGAAAGGGTTACCAGTCTTTTCCAGTTTCCAGCCAGAGTCTCAACAGGCCGCAGGCTTGAGATGAGAGGCATGGATCCAGGAAATGATTCTGTCTACCTTTACCGCTGTAGGTGTTATAAGTAGCACCTGGTATGGTCCTTTCAAGCGGGGTTCCAGGGATGACACCTGATGTCGTCTTACATAGAAGAAGTATCTTACTTGATGTTGATTTGGAGTCCTCTCGTCCCCAGGTTGTTAGGCAGTGGCCATCTGTTTTCACAGGTATCCTGAGTTCTTTCAAGAGCTTTAAGTCTGTCAAGCAAGGGGGTGTGAAAAGGATCGTTAGGTCTTAGAGTTGGAGTTAGGTCCCTTACTGGAGGAGGGGCACCATAGAAAAATTCATAGGGGGTGAGGTTACACAAAGAAACAGAGGGAGTATTTCTTGCATGAAACAGTTCATAAGGCAGTAGCATAGTCCAATATTTTATGCCGGTCACTAAGCTTAATTTCGTTATGGTCTCTTTAATGGTTCTATTCATTCATTCTGCCTGTCCTGAACTCGGGGGTCTATAAGCACAATGTAACTTTAAATAAATCCCCAAGGTCCTGGCTAACCTCTGACTTATGTGGGTTATGAACGCGGGTCCATTATCACACCCTATTACTTTAGGCAGGCCGTATCTTGGAAAAATATCTCCCAGGATCTTCTTCACCACAATTTGCACTGTTTCTTTTTTTTTTCTTTTTTTCCTTTTCTTTTTCTTTTTTTTTTTTTTTTTTGGTGGGAAAGGCTTCAATCCATCTGAAAATGTATCTACAAAGACTAGGAGATTTTTAAGTCCATTACTTGCTGGCTTTATTTCAGTAAAGTACACTTCCCAGAATTGTCCTTGTCTGGTTCCTCATAGGTGCTTTCCTGCAGGAAGCTTGGAAGGATAAGAATTAACCAATTGATGGACCTGACAGGCTTTTGTTAACCATTCAGTTATTTCCTTTAACTGTGAGTTGGTTAGTGGAAAACTCTGTTCTTGATCCTTCATGAATGAATGTAGTTTCTTTGAACTAACGTGAGTGATTTGGTGTACATTATCTACTGACATAGTTAGAGCTGTGAATATAGGAGTTTTTACTGAAGGATTTAGAAATTCCACTTGGGGGCCTTCAGGGTTAAAAGTTATTTTGGCCTGGAGCTTGCTGAGCAGAACTCTGCCCATCAATGGGGCGGGGAATTCTGGAATTACTAGGAAGAAGTGATGGATTTTTCCTTTCCCCTGGTCCCAGGTCCTCTTAGTTGTCCAAGCCCGATATTTACTGCAATTAGCCCCTTGAATTAGAGACCTTTTATTTGATAGAGGGCAAAATGGGGCCTTAATGGCTGAGTATATTGCCCCTGTATCCACTTCAATGTTTACTGGGGTGCCCTCCACTTCAAAAGTTAACCTGAGCTCGGGGAGGGGATCTGATCCCCAACTTTCTTAGTCATCCTCCAGAGTCAGAATGGCTGGCTGGCGTGGCTGTCTCTTTCTAGGGCTCTCTTTGGCCCAGTGTCCTTTTCCTTTACAGTAGGCACATTGATCTGAGGCCAGGGGTGGCCTCTAGTTTGGGCCCAGGTATCCCTTCCTGTCTCCATGTTTCTTATTTCTGGCCTATTTGTTGTTGTGACCAGGACCTTAGTCAATTCTTTAGTCTGTCTTTTGTTTCTTTTATCCTCCCTTTGCTTCCTTATCTTCTTCAGTTTCTCTCGTATAGTATACCTTTTTGACTTCGCTGACTAAATCTCTCAAAGTCATATCTTGTAATCCCTCTAAGTGTTTTAAATTTCTTTAAATATCCAGGGCAGCTTGCCCAATAAAGGCCATCATGACAGATGCCTTTTGAGCCTCTGCCTGAGTATCAAAAGGAGTATATCTCCTATATGCCTCCATAATTCTCCCTAGAAACATAGAGGGAGATACGTCAGGCCCTTGAATAAACTCTATTACCTTGGCCAAATTAGTTTGTCACCTAGCAGCCACTAAGATACCCGCTATTAGAGCCCGGAGATAAGTGAACAGATGCTCCCTACCTTCAAAGGTATTGGGGTCCCTGTTTCGTCGATTCTAGGGAAAGCTGGGTTGAATATGTTGGGAAGTTGTGTCAGTCACCCACCTGGTCTGAGGATATTATTTTCTAGCTTCCAGGAGGATTCTCTTTTGTTCCTCTGTCATGAAGAGAGTCCCTAGGTGTTGTTGGCAGTTATTCCAAGTAGGCTGGTGTGAAAACATCTATGAATCAACCACACCTGAGAGACGAGTGGGGTCCTCGGTAAAAGGGGGATTGTTATTTTTCCAGTTATATAGGTCTGAAGAGGAGAAAGGCCAATACTGGTAGGCTTGCATTTTTTCCCCATGACCATCATCAATCATTGGCACATAGGGACGGAGGGGGAGCATCACGGGAGTTCCAGGGTTTTCAATCATTCATTGCCGGTGAGTTCCTTTAGCCGGGCCAGGTTCCTCCAGGGGAGGAGGGGCTGTGTGTGCCACGGGGGAGTTTTCTGGAGGGTGCTGGGCTGGCTTAGCTTCCTCCAATGGCAGAGAGGCTGAGTCAGCAGCAGGGAAATTACTTAGAGGGTGTTGGGGGTTGGGAGACCAGGGCAAGGAATAAGGAGAGGGATGAGAGTCCAGTAGAGTTAAATCTTGTGACTTAGGCAGAAAAGAGGGTGGAGGAGGAGGAGGAGCAGAGGGTTTGAGAGATCGTGGGGGAAAGATTAGGAGCGGGGGCAGGGGCAAAGAAAGGCTTCACCCATGGAGGAGATTTGCAGAGGTAATGCCGGGTTAAGATATATGGCTTTTGATCTGGATGGCTATGTGGCCCTTCCTGAAAGACAATATCTCTGACTTTTTAAATTACTGAGAAGTAGAAAAATTCTTCTAAGGGCCATCCGAATCCAAAGGTGGGCCATTCTGAGGCACAGAGAGTCTGCCAGGTCCAGTGGTTTACTGAAAATGAAAGATTCTGAGCCCTTAAGCGGAATTTGATCCAGTGATCAAGGGTCAGGGACAGAGGCATTGAAGTGCTCTTTCCCATAATGAAAAATGCACAAACAGTAAAAGCAACGACACATGACACAGACAAGACAAGACAATAAAGACAGGCAATGGACGTCCAACACTGAGACAAGGACTGAGTAGCCGGCAATACCTGATGGGCTGGCAATACCGAATCTGAAACAAAATATCACTGAGTTAAGGAGACTATTGTTCCTCGATTTTCAGAGTCCTCTGGGGTGTCCCTCAGGGTGGTTGCCTGTGGCTTAGTGACACATCTGTCAGCCACCGTGAGAGAGAGCTCACGCTCTTTATTGACAGCCATTTTGCCAAGACCTAACCTGAAACCTGACACCAGAAAGAGGCGCCTTACGAATCCCGAGAGGAGCCTGTTGGGGTCTCTCGTCCGCTGCTCCCAGAACTCGGTGGAACCTCCATATGTAAAGGTCGGACGAGTGTCAGGCGCAGAGACCTCCAAGAGACTGTCTCATGCAAAAGCAAAGGGTTTATTGGGGTTCCAGCATGGTGGGGCTCAGAGCTCACTTAAATATAGCAGAGAGTCCTGAGAACAGCTTAAACAGGGCTTATATACTTTCCTTGGGGAGTGCAGGGAGGGAAGTTAAGTATACAGAAAAACATGAAGAGACAACTACCTATTTTACTAACTTTTCACTAACGACTATACTTTGCCAGATTTCCTAATGTCTCTATTGATATCTATTTTCCTACATACTTTTCCCGGTTCATCTTTGTGACTGACTCTTCACATGTGCTGACATTTACATTTACTCTATACCCGAAAAGCTATAGCTAAAGAACTTTTGGTGCAAATTCTATACTCACTATCCTTTCTAAACTACCGACTATCTTCTTAATCTTACCGACTATCACTTTTTGACTGGATGTTATCTTTGACAATCAATCATCCAAGGCACAAGGTCCAATGCAATTGTATATCGATGTACCTGAGACATCTGTGCAGAAAATATATCAAAGCTAAGTATCACAATCAAGGTCCTAATACACTTCTGGGTTTAAAATCTTACCTAGATTTCTGTTTTCATACTTATATTTTACCTATATATTCTTGTAATTATCGCAGGTTATCAATACCATTTTTCATTCAGCTGAATGATTCCTAACCCAAATCAAACCTGTTATTAACCCTAACCATTCACTGTTGCCTCAATCTAACTTTACAGAAGAGCAGGGACAGAGATGGTCTTACAATACAAAAATGTAGGATACATTCCAACTACTGAGAAACTCAAAGGTCCATGCAAAAATGATCCCTGCAGAAGTTGTAGGCAGCTATGTAGGAACTGAGAGAGCAAAAGTCATCTTCCATTGTAAAAAAACTGGTCAGGATGAAGGAATGTGTCTGAATCAGCCTCTGTCTTCTTAATTTAGAGAAGAAGGACCAAACCAGGCCTGTGTTGAGAGCTGTTCCCGGGTGCCTATGGTTGATATACCATTCTAAGTTGTGAAAGTGTCACAGGAAGTAGGGGCAGCCTCAATTTCATGGGACACTTTGAAACAACTGTTAGGACAACGTGGTTGCCAAGGCAGTGACCTTATTCAATTCCTGAAGGAAGTGACCTCACCTAACATCCTTAGAGACAGAACTCTCTGAACTTGGGATCCAGGAAGCCAGTCACCCAAATCCACTCCCAGTCCCACTCCCAGGGGTCTCAATTTCTTGGATTTACCAAGGACAGATTTAGTCTTTCTTGGTACATACTGATGTGAGGATGGCCAAATGCCAGAAAGCTCTGAAAAGTCGCCTTTACTGAGAAAGCAGGTATTGGATCACCGCTGGCTCCTCAGTACTTCACAATGTTGACCAAAGAGACCAGATCTGAGACAGGACAGGCCATTTTGGGGGAAGAAAATATGGCCCACAATCAGAGAAATTCTGGATAGTCACAGACCTACTTTGGGGAAGGAGGTGCCTTTGTGGGTGTGGGTGTGAGTTTGTGGATTTGTCTCATGTTCTCAGAATAGGTAGGAAAGTCGGTATGTTTGGTTTGGTGTAGACTGTTTCGAGTAAGTCGTTTGACAAGGCGAGTGTTTCTATGTCTGTGTATCCCACGGTGTCCATGGTTGTAGACATTAGAAAAGAGAATGCATCAATTGATATGTCCTGTCTAGTTGAAAGCTTCCCAGCATTCATCCTGCCCAATTTATGAATGGATTTCAGCTTGCCTTATCGATGGGCAACACTTGCTATCTTTCAAAGTTTCTGCTTTCTTCCTGAATTCTGGCCACTCTCCAGAATAGGCTCATGGTTTTGTGTCCAATATATGTACCACTTCCAAGCCCTGTGACATCGTCATGTACTGGATAGCTGAAGGGAATGGCGAGCATCTCAGAAAACTCTGATACCAGTGTGATCAGGATAGTCTCAGTGGAGAAAACCTTTGGGCCTTTTAATTATCAATTGTTCTGCTGCCCTCAATGTCTGAAAGCTCTTTGCCTCAGGCCACCCCTTTTTGATGCCTGAAAAAAACTGTTTTCACATGGAAATGAATGGGCATCACCTGAAGCTTTTTGCTTAATTCCATTGGAAAGGATGTGTCTGAATCAGCCTTTTGGCCCTGTGTGAGGCTTAGGCTTAGATTCTCAGCACCTGATGGATCTAAAGAAAGATTCCATGTGTGCATCCAAAACCAAAATAGCCAAAAGAGCAGTCATTCTGTATGAAGTCTCTCCCCTTCCTTTGTGAGGTTCCAGACCTACATCAAGTTAGAATAGGAATGCTTTGGGTCAAATAATTTCTTCAAAGCCCTGCAGAGGCTAGCCCATAGGAGCTTGGGTTTCCTCATGTCTCCAATTCAGACAAAGAATCTAAACCCCACAGTCAGTAGTCCTCAAATTGGAGAAGCAGAGAAGTATTAACAGCAGGCCTATGTGATCACACCAGGTTCACAGGAAGGGTGTCCAAGCCACCCTGATTTTAGGCAAATTAGAGGCAAGGGAGATTATTTTGGAGACTGTCTTGGTCTGCGCCCCTCATCGAAACATCCAACCAGAGGTTATGAAGAGTGTTTATATGAAATATCATGAGGACCATGTGGGAGTGTGTTGGTTTTAATTGTGGTCATTTGTGTGGTGGTTGGAAGAGATGACTGGGTCCACCTTGACATGATCTCTGGTGTGATTCCCCTAAGAGACTGAGTTCTGGAACTGACCTCAGAGAAGTATTGCCATGAATTGTGTTGGGATGTTAAGAGACTACGCATGAGAGTCGCCCTTGGAAACTGAGATGTATGCCCAGGTTGTATTTCCACAAAGCACTGGGAATCACTGCCAAGATATCACATGATTTTATTCTGAAAGACTTGGCAGCCATAGTTGAGAGTCAAAACACACATGGACCTTACATTGTAGACATCAATGGGCCTGGATTCACGTGACCATTTAGCCACTCTTTGGGAAGCCTTGCCTGTGAGAATTCTCCATTGTCTTTTATTGACATGAGCTTCCTCAAAATTTATTGGTTCTGGATTGATTTGAAACGCACAGTGCATCCAACTTCATCTTTCAAAAATGGCTAGATAAATACCAAGAAATTTTTGAAATTCCCATGACCAGGTGGCACTGGAGAACCTTTGGATGTCCTGTTGCTGATCATGAGTATACCGGACAGTGCCTTGATTGACTGGGTTTCATGAAAATGGTGTAGAACAGAGATGCCAATAAATTGGAGGCTGCTGAGTACTGGGCCTAGAGCAGTAGTGGGCAGGTGTGTGATAAAACATTTGTGGTGGGGCCATGTGGATCTGCCATTAGCTTCCAAGTGTCTTGTGACTGAAATGGTGCAGCAAGCAGTCCCTTCTATGTAAAGGCATCTTGTAATATTGAGAAGTCTCAGGGAAAGTTTCAGAATCAAGTTGCTATGGTCAATGGGGCAAGCTATGTGGGATAGAAGCATGGTTCTTGCATTGTCCTAGAGAAACTGACCCACCACACGTGACAGAACTCCCTCCAGCACTGTGTCCCAGTTGACCTCTTTGTATTTTGTGAAGCAAATACCAAACTCCCAGTGAAGCCGGGGAGACACTTAGACCCAGTGGCCACAGTTTAGCTACAAATAGCAAATTCAGCACTGCTGCTAATGTTCAGTGGAAAATAAGAAACAATGTCCTCCAGATCACATAGATGCAGACCCACCTTTATTGGTCTCACTAGAAACGAAGCTAAAGCACTTGACAACAACATATGTTTCAAGTGCCCAACCTCAGAGGCAGTTCCACAAGAAGTCTTTAGGCCAGAAGAGCTCCAGTGTGTGGAGTGTTTACCCTGTCCCTTACTTTTGGAAACTCCTTAGCATATTCCATTCCAGATATGTATTCACAGATTTTCTAACTCTTCTCCTCTAAGTTTGTCTTACTTGGGGAGTAGGTAATGTCAAGCCATTGTTCTGGATGACAGTGGGAACAATTTTTTGTAGCACATATTTGCATACACATTGGATTCATTTTACAATTTTCCAGTCAAAATGGTGAATCCCTCACACTAACCCCTACGCTACTAAACTCTGACTACTAATCATAATATGATGGAGAATAATAACCCAAACAGAATTGAAATACAAGCAGTTCAGAGGAGGCATCGTGTATAGTTGGACTTGCCTTTTGCATTATATAGGGTAGGAGTTATGAATCTAGTCAATTATTTGGTTGAAAGAATTCTCCATGTGTTTTTAAAGTTAACAAATATGTGAATTCCTGTCTCCCTTTCTCTGTAGCCTGTTTAGCACATGTAATTTTATATGCACATATAGAATCATACCTGGTATCACACGTATATTTTTGGTGAGGTGGCTGACTTGGCATATAGAAATTGTGAGAAGATATCACTCCTTCTAAAAGCTGTTGGAACTGAGAAGATATCACTCCTTCTAAAAGCTGTTGGAACTGAGAATTCAACCTATGGGTGATCCTCCTATTTGAATAGCATTATACATAAATCCATGTTCAGTAAAATGAATATTTTTGAATCTGTGGATGATATGTATTTCATGATGAATTTCGATTGGCATATATAATGCTACTTTTTAATGTCTCTCTGTGTGTGTCTGTGTGTATATATATATATATATATATATATATATATATATATATATATCCTCCAGATTTTTCAAAATATGAAATATATGTGTCTTATTATGCACTCCCAAATTTCATTCATATTCATGTATGTGGATTTATAATCTACTTTTCAAAAGATTATTCTCAGAAATATTCATCCACCCGAAATACATTTTGGTTTACTAGTACTGAAAACTATCTTCAGTAAATGGTGCATAAAAATCCTAATATTTTGACATTGCAAGATGGCCATGAATAGAGTGCATCACACCCTTTGTACTGCGCCACTTCACATGTGAATAAGGAGTTAGAATGAAGAAAAAGTATCTTGTTAGGATCTTACAGAAAAATGGGTGTGCCTGGAACCTAGAAGAATGATTTCCACCACCAAGGTCCTGTAATTGAGTCTCAATTGTAAAAGAGCCAACTATGCGACCAAAGATCTGGGATGACTGATCCGTGCGGCCCGTGCCATGGCTACAGACGGCGGGCCTCCACCGAGAAGCGACCAGCATGCAGGGAGAAACGTTGCTGCAAATTCTGTGGAATCCGGCTGGCTCACCCGCCACTGAGCCCGGGGCTGAGCTCGGGATTTCAGATGGGGAAGAAAGTGCTACAGTTCTATCCCCCACAACCGAAACTCCATCGAGGAAACCAACGGCCACCATCTTGGAGAGCTGAAGTATCCACCGCCACTCTCCGACAGATTGCAACAACAAAACAGGTGTGTGTTACTCAGCTTATCTCCCATACAGCAGGTAATTAGCAAAAATTCTCTCTTAGGCTTTCCGGGGGAGGGATTACCAGAGAAAGCCTTCACAAAGACGGGGGGAAAACTAGTGGCACCTGACCTTCAACTTCCCCTCCCATCACCGGTGAAAACGAAACTTGTCTAGCCAGCGCAATGGGTGGGGCAAGCGGAAAAATTCAAAACAATAGAGTGCGAGGGTTCCCAATAGACACCCTCCACACCCAAGAAACGGCAGGCAAAGAGTACAGTTTGATCTGCCAAGAGGCATCACTCAGGGGAAATCTGGTGTAGCAGGGGAAATAAGGACTCGCAGAGGAAACCAGGGGACTAGAGGACAGACCCGCTTGACTAGGCTGCTGGAGAATGCCTGCCCACCAGCAACCAATCACCCGCTGGCTGCCTGCGCAATTGGGCAGCTAGAGATCACCCGTCCGCCAGTGACAGCCCATTCACTGATTGCACGACTGGATGGCTGGAGACCGCCCGCCCGCCAGCGACCGGGAGGTGAAACCAACCAGAGACAGTCCAGTCCCACCCCCCCATTCAAACACCCCGGCAAGGAGCCTGGGGCCCGCCATAGCAGACAGGTGACATCACTGGAGCTCAGCTGTCGGAATTCCTTCCAAGCGGAATCCACTTTTGCAGGCATAGTCTACAAACACAAAAGAGAGACAACAGAGATATACAAAACCAAAACAAATCTATTGAAGAGAGCAGAAACACAGCAATCAATAGAGCTGAAAAGTAATGTGAACATCATGAAAAAACAAGGGAAAAAAATTCTACAGGAAGACCGAGAAGCATCAGAAAGAGGGATAGGGAAAAAAACTCAAGGCATACCTAACTCAGATGAAAAGGAATATTAGAGAAGACATGAGGCAGCAAGTCCAAGCAATAAAAGTATATTTTGAAAATCAAATAAACAAACAAATTCAAATGGCAAAGAACGAGCTTTACCAGGAGATAGAGATCTTAAAAAGAAATATCAAACAGTAATCCTGGAAATGCAGAAAACTATAAACCAAATTAAAAACTCAAACGAAGAATATTACAAATAGACTAGATCAATTAGAAGTTAGAACATCAGATAATGAAGACAAAGTTTATCAACTTGAAAAGAATAGAGTAAACACAGAAAAGATGCTTAAATCCCATGAGCAATCTATTCAAGAGATATGGGATGTCATAAAAAAAACAAATTTGAGTGTCATCTGGATAGAAGAAGGCATAGAGATTCAAACCAAAGGAATGGACAACATATTAAATGAAATATTTCTGGAAAATTTCCCAGAGATGAAAGATGGAATGAATTGCCAAATCCTGGAAGCCTACAGGACCCCAAGCATTCAAAACCATAATAGACCAACTCCAAGACAAATAATTATGAAGATAGCCAGAACAAGGACATACAGAACAAAGAGAGAATATTAAAAGCTACGAGAGAAAGTAGGCAGATTACATTCAGGGGTAAACCAATAAAGTTAACGACTGATTTTTTATCACAAACTTTGAAAGCAAGAAGATCCTGGAAAAAAGTATTTCAAACGCTCAAAAATAATGGATTCCAACCAAGAATACTGTATCCAGCAAAATTAAGCTTCAGATTTGACAATGAAATTTAAGTCTTTCATGATAAACAAAAGCTAAAAGAATTCACAGCCAGAACACCAGCAGTGCAAAGCATTTTGAGCAAAATACTACAAGAAGAGGATTTGAAAAGTAATGCCTGAAACTAGCAGCGGGAGGTATCTCAGTAAAGGGAGAGGAAAATAACCAAAAAGTAAAAACTAACCAAAATAAATAAATAAATAAATAAATAAACATGACTGGAAGTACAAATCATATTTCAATTGTAACCTTAAATGTTAATGGCCTAAACTCACCAATCAAGAGACATAAGCTAGTAACCTTGATCAAAAAAGAAAAAAATCCAACAATATGCTGCCTTCAGGAGACTCATATGATAGGTAAAGACATACAGAGGCTGAAATTAAAAGTTTGGGAAAAATCATACCACTCACATGACCCTCGGAAGCAAGCAGGAGTGGCCATACTCATATCGAATAAAATCAACTTCAACCCTACGTTAATCAAAAGGGATAAAGAAGGACACTATATACTGTTAAAAGGAACCTTGCACCAACAATGCATAACCATTATCAATTTGTATGCACCAAACAATTGAGCTGCAACACTCATAAAACGAACTCGCCTCAAGTTCAAGAGTCAAATAAACTACAACACAATAATTATGGGTGACTTCAACACACCGCTCTAGCCATTAGACAGATCCTCTAGACAAAAACTGAATAAAGAAACTATAGAATTCAACAGCAAAATCAGTAACCTAGACTTCACCGACATATATAGAATATATCAACCATCAAAAAGTGGATACACGTTCTTCTCAGTAGCACATGGATCCTACTCAAAGGTAGACCATATATTATGCCATAGGGCAATTATTAGTAAATATAAGGTCGTGGAGATAATACCATGCACCATATCTGATCATAATGGAATGAATCTGGAAATCAATGATAAAAGAAGGAAGGAAAAATCCTACATCACATGGAAAATGAACAACATGCTACTGAATGATAAATGGTTTACAGAAGACATAAAGGAGGAGATAAAAAAATTCGTAGAGACAAATGACAATACAGACACAACACACTGGAATCTATGGGACACAATGAAAGCAGTTTTAAGAGGGAAATTCAATTCTTGGAGTTCTTTCCTAAAAAAAAAAAAAAAAGAAAAGAAAAAAACAGCAAATAAATGAACTCACACTACACCTCAAAAACCTAGAAATGGAAGAGCAAAACAACAGCAAATGTAGTAGAAGACAAGAAATAATTAAAATTAGAGCAGAAATCAAGGAAATTGAAACAAAAAAAACATTGAAAATATTGATAAAACTAAAAGTTGGTTCTTTGAAAAAATAAATAAGATTTATAGACCCTTAGCCATGCTAAGGAAGAGAAGAAAAGAGAGAACTCAAATTACTAACATACGGGATGAAAAAGGCAATATCACAACAGACACTACAGAAATAAGAAGATAATTAGAAAGTATATGGAAAACCTATGTTCCAATAAAATAGATGATAGTGAAGATATCAATAAACTTCTTAAGTCATGCGATCTGCCCAGATTGAGTCAGGAAGACAGACACAATTTAAACAGAACAATAACAAAGGAAGAAATTGAAGAAGCCATCAAAATACTACCAACAAAAAAAAGCCATGGACCGGATGGGTATACAGCAGAGATCTACATAACCTTCAAAAAGGAATTAATACCAATACTTTTCAAGCTATTTCAAAAAATAGAAAAAGAAGAAACTCTTCCAAATTCATTCTATGAGGCCAATATCACCCTGATCCCAAAACCAGACAAAGACACTTCAGAGAAAGAAAACTACAGACCAATATCTCTAATAAACTTGGATGCAAAAATTCTCAATAAAATCTTGGTGAATCGAATACAAAAGCATATCAAAAAAATTATGCACCATGATCATGTAGGATTCATCCCTGGGATTCAAGGCTGGTTCATTATACGGAAATCAATAAATGCTATTCACCACATCAATAGACTTAAAGACAACAACCATATGATCATCTCGATAGATTCAGAAAAAACATTCGACAAAGTTCAACATCCCTTTATGTTGAAAACACTAGAAAAACTAGGGATAACAGGAACTTACCTCAAGATTGCAAAAGCTATATATGATAAACCTCAGGCTGGCATCATCCTAAATTGAGAAAAGCTGAAGGCATGCCCTCTAAAATCTGGAACAAGAGGGATGCCCTCTATCACCACTTCTATTTAATTTAGTTCTTGAAATACTAGGCATAGCAATTAGACAGACAAAAGAAATTAAAGGCATAAAACTAGGAAAAGTAGAACTTAAATTATCGCTATTTGTGGATGACATGATAATATATTTAACAGACCCAAAAGGGTCTACAGAGGAACTGCTAGAGTTAATAAATGAATTCAGCAAAGTGGCAGGATATACAATCAACTCGCATAAATCAAAGGCATTCCTGTATATCAGCAGCAAAACTTCTGAAATGGAAATGAGAAAAACCACTCCATTCAAAATATCCTCAAAGAAAATAAGATAATTGGAAAAACAATTAAATAGTTGGGAAACAACCTAACAAAAGAGGTAAAAGATTTATAAATGAAAACTACAGAACCCTAAAGAGATAGAAGAGATCTTAGAATATGGAAAAATATACCCAATTCATAGATAGGCAGAAATAACATCATCAAAATGGCGATATTACCCAAATTCTCTACAGGTTTAAATTGATGCCAATCAAAATCCCAACAACATTTCTTGTAGAAATGATAAAGCAATTATGAAATTCATATGGAAAAACAAAAGACCCAGAATAGCAACAGCAATTCTAAGCAGGAAGTTTGAATCTGGAGGTATAGCGATACCAGAGTTCAAACTGTACTACAAAGCAATAGTAACAAAAACAGCATGGTACTGGTACCAAAATAGGCAGGTGGACCAATGGAACAGAATAGAGGACACAGAAACCAATCCACAAAATTACAACTTTCTTATATTTGATAAAAGGGGCTAAAAACCTGCAATATACGAAGGATAGCATCTTCAACAAATGGTGCTAAAAAAATTGAAAATCGATATGTAACAAAATGACACTGAATCCCTTTCTCTCGCCAAGCAAGGAAGTTAACTCAAAGTGGATCAAGGAGCTAGATATCAAATCAGAGACACTGCATCTGATAGAAGAAAAAGTTGGCTACTATCTACATACTGTGGGGTCGGGCTCCAAATTCCTTAATAGGACACCCATAGCCCAAGAATTAATAACAAGAATAAATTAATGGGACTTACTTAAACTAAAAAGTTGTTTTTTTTCTCAGCAAGAAAAACAATAAGAGAGGTAAATAGAGAACCTACATCCTGGGAACAAATTTTTACCCCTCACACTTCAGATAAAGCCCTAATATCCAAAATATACAAAGAACTCAAAAAATTAAAAAATAAGATAACAAATAACCCAATCAACAAATGAGCCAAGGACCTAAACAGACACTTCACAGAGGAGGACATACAATCAATCAACAAGTACATGAAAAAATGCTCACAATCTCTAGCAGTCAGAGAAATGCAAATCAAAACCACCCTAGGATACCATCTCACTCCAATAAGATGGGCAGCCATTAGGAAGTCAAAAAACAGTAAGTGTTGGCGAGGATGTGGGGAAAAGGGGACACTTGTACACTGCTGGTGGGACTGTAAATTGGTGCAGCCAATTTGGAAAACACTATGGATATTCCTGGGAAAGCTGGGAATGGATCCACCATTTGACAAAGATATCACCCTTCTTGGACTATTCTCTGAGCATCTTAAAACAGCGTACTATTGGGATACTGCCACATCAATGATCATAGCGGCACAATTCACAATAGCTAGACTGTGGAACCAACTTAGATGCCCTTCAATAGATGAATGGATAAAAAAATGTGGAATCTACACACAATGGAGTATTACGCAGCACTAAAAAATTACAAAATCATAGAATTTGCAGGGAAATGTATGGCATTAGAGCAGAATATGCTAAGCGAAGCTAGCCAATCCTTAAAAAACAAATGCCAAATGTCTTCTTTGATATAAAGAGAGCAACTAAGAACAGAAAGGGAGGAAGAGCATGAGGAAAAGATTAACATTATACAAAATGAGTGAGGGGAGAGAAAGGGAGAGAGAACAGAAAGCATATGGAAATGGTAGGAAACCCTCAATGATACACAAAATTACACATAATAGGTTGTGAGGGGAAATGGGAGGGAAATAATGGAGAGAATTAAACAACAGCACATGAGGTAGAGAGGGAAGATGGCAGGGGAGGGGAGGGGGGATAGTAGGGGATAGGAAAGGTAGAAGAATACAACAGTCACTAATATGCCATTATGTAAAAATGTGAATGTGTAACCAATGTATTTCTGCAATTCTTATTTGGGGAAAAAATGGGAGTTCATAATCCAAATGAGAAAAATGTATCAAAGATGATATATCATGAACTTTGTAATGTTTTGAACAACCAATAAAAATAAATAAATAAATAAAGGTTTAAAATTCAGTGGGAAGAAATCAGCTAAAAAAGTGTTGAGATGCATTCATTTTTCTTAGCAGAAACTTTGTTTTGTGTAGTTGTAACTATCACAAATTTATTTTACCAGAAATTTGGCTTCTGAAAATGCACATAAATTGAGATTAAAGGATAATTCACCTACCTTCATGAAAAATTCATAGCATTTCCTATATTTTTCATATTTCATTTTTTTAGTTAATATTTTGTCATGGACCAGGTCTAGCCTTAGGCTATTCTTCCAGAATACTACCTCATCTGACAAGTTCGTACAATGTGTTGGATTTTTCTTTTCTTCTTTTATTTAATTGTTTCTAGTTAATAATGTGTATTTCTCCTTATCTTTATTTGGACATATATACCCAACTATATCTTTGCATTTTATGTTTTACTGGGGAAGAGACTCATCAAAAGCTTTTTGTTATATGTATTAACAATCAAACATTCAGAGCATGCAATTATTCTTAATTTTGCATGAAAATATCTTTGCACAATTTTTCTTATAAAGATTTAGAATTATTAATAATTTCCCTGCTGTAATAAGTAACTACTTACAAGAAGAATTAAACAATTGACTTTATATCAATTATGAATATGAAAAGTACTAAAATAAATATTTGGCAATTAATACACAATTGATAGAAATTGAAATCACGAGAAAGCCATTTAAAATGTCAGTGCATATGGTCCTTAAATAATAGGTTTTTTAAAAAATTTTTCTCTAATTCATAAGATATATTATGCCATATTATCGCTTAATGTGATATAAAACTTTAAATTATCAGTATAGATAAATAAGAAAGAAACCTGTTTACTTAAATATGTTTAATTGATTTTCACTGTAAGATGTTAATTCTGGAAGACTTGAGAATTAAGAAAGATATGGTCTATATTATATCTAACAGGCTAATCAAAGTACTTTTAAATATAAATGTATATATACATTTATATTTGTAATGCATATGCATGAATATAGATACATACATATAATAAATGTATAGTGATATATCTATCAGGTGATTATAATTTTAACGTTTTCTCAAGAAAAAAGAATGACTATAAAAAACAGTCTTAAATTTAAATTTCATAGCAAGATACTGTTTGTAATGACATGAGAGAAAAATTGGTATGGATGGAAAATGAAAAAGGAAGAGAGAGAAGGGGGAAAATGAGGAATTAAGTGAGTAAAGAAGAGGGAGAGGCATATTCGATGTTAAGAAAAAAGTGGAGGGGCTGGGTTTATGGCTCAGTGGTAACATGATTGTCTAGCATGTGTGAGGCACTGGGTTCTATTCTCAGCACCACATAAAAATAAACAAAATGAAGGTCCATCAACAACTGAAAAACAAAAAATAAAAAAGTAGAAATATTACCAAAATTCCAAGCTTTGTTGAATGTTAAATAAAAAACAATATGTTACATAGCCTTATGTAATTTCTAGACTCCCCAAAATAGTCATTAAATGTTAGATCATTAGTGCTATAACTAAAAATCCATTGTTCCTTCCTCTACATTCTGTGTCATGCTAGTACTAAAATAAATTGTATTATAACACCAAAAAAAAAAGCCAAATCATAATATTTCTACAGTAACTGACCCGAGTTTAACATCAATGCAAGTAGATTCCTATGGGACATGATGTGCATTTTGACGTTCATTTTTATTCAACACTGGAACATTACTATTTCTTCAGTTTATGCACATCATAGGATACATATTTCATCCACAATTTAGCAAATTTATACGCATTTGTTTAACTTCAAATCACTTCCTGCTTCAGTACCCATGTATTCCTCCATGTTTCTTGACTGCTCTTTTCATGAGACTTCTTTACAAACACATTATTTTCGATTTCCATTATCATATTTGAAGCAAAACACCCGTCATGATAAACCATAACCCTAATATTACCATTAAATGTATAAGTGGTTGGAAAGAATGATTGTATATCAATATAAGATTTCTTACTTAGTTACAGATATCAATTCAATCCATTATTTAAAGTGGAACCAGTTATATTATTTATTCACAGTATGGTCTATTCATGTATTATCTCTATATTCATAGACACAGGGTACACCTCTTTATACCCCCAATACTAATTTATACGTCTTCAAAATATTGCTCCCAGAAATGGTGGAACAAATACATGTAACCTGATCTACATATACATTTTATCACAGTAATATTCTGAACAGCAAAAAGCAAAGTTCACACTTATGATTGTACCATACCTAAATGGAAAGTGAACATGGATTACTAAAAATATACATGTCCAGGTTGCCTAATGATCTCAAATGAAAATCCTATTGGTGACTACATATTTGTTTCTTTCAAAGATTATATATTCAAACTCAACCCTGTTGAATATGTCTAAAGCTGTCACTCAGTTTACACTTTGAATGATTTTGTAATGTGTCTATTGATATCTGCTTTCCTACATATTTTCCCCAGATCATCATTGTGACTGAATCTTCACATGTGCTATCACTAACATTCACTCTCTAACTGAAACCCTATTGCTAAAAAACTTTGGTCCAAATCCTATATTCACTCTTCTTCCTAAACCTACCTACTGTCTTCCTAATCCTACCGACTATCCCTTTTTGACTGGATGTTCTCTTCTACATTCAATCATCCAAGGTACAAGGTCCTATGCCATTGTATATCGATTTATCTGAGACATCTGTGCAGAACGTAATTCAATGCTAAGTATCCCAATCAAGGACCCAATGACCTTCTGGGCTTCAATTCTTACTTAGATTTCTCTTTTCGTTCATATATTTCACCTCTATATTCTTATAAATATCGCAGGTTCCCAATACCATTGTTCATCGAGCAGAATGGTTCCTAACCAAAATTGAAAATGTTATTAACACTAACCATACACTCTTCCCTCAATCTAACTTTACAGAAAAGCAGTGACAGTGTTGGTCTTACAATTCAGGAATGTATGGGATCTTCCACCTGATGAGAACCTCAAAGGTATGTGCAGAAATGATCCCTGGAGAAGATGTAGGCAGCTATGAAGGACCTGAGAGAGCAAAAGTCATCTTCCATGGAAAACAACCTGGTAGGATGAAGTTTTGTGTCTGAATCAGCCTCTGTCTTCTTAATGTAGAGAAGACGGACCAAACCAGGCCTTATGGAGAGCTGTTCCTGAGAGCCTATGGATTATATCTCATTCTAACTTATGAAAGGGTCACAGGAAGTAGGGGCAGCCTCCATCTAAAGGGACCATAAGAAGCAACTGTTAAAACAAAGTGGTTGCCAAGGCAGTGACCTCATTCAGTTCCTGAAGGAAGTGACCTCACCTCACTTCCTTGGTGTTGGAACTCTCTGAACTTGGGATCCAGGAAGCCAGGCACCCCGAGCCAGTCCCAGTCCCAGTCCCAGTTGTCTCACTTGTTTGGATTTACCAAGGACAGGGTCAGTCTTTCTTGGTACCTACTGATTTGAAGATGTCCAAATGCCAGAAGAGCTCTGAAGAGGGGCCTTTCCTGAGAAAGAAGGTAGTGGCTCACCGCTGGTTCCTGTCAACTTCACAGAGTTGGCCAAGGAGACCAGATCTGAGAGAAGACAGGCCATTTCGGAGGAACATAGTATGGCCCAGCAGTCAGAGAACACTCCGAATAGTCACAGACCTACTTGGGGGAAGGAGGTGCCTTTGTGGGTGTGGTTGTGGGTTTGTGGTTTGGTCTCATGTTCTGAGAATAAGTTTTTTCAGATATCAGCTCCGGAGCCCAGGAATTAGTTCTCATTGGGGCTAAGGTTCCCCATCAGCGAGATTTGAAATTGGCGCTGGCTGCATTGTTAACAAGGGCGGGGACTTTTCACGCCACTGCAGAAAAGAAGAAGGTAGGAAGAAGAAGTCCTTAGGCGCCATGTTGGGGTTTTTCTCTGGGGTATGGCTGCCATTTATACTTTTCCTAACATTCCTCCATTTTTGTTTTTTAAGAAATTGGGGTGTTGTTTGTCATTTCTGGCTGATTCCTGCTGTGTAGGGGTGCTGTGGGGCCTAGAAAGGGAAGTGGACGAATGCTCTGGGGGCAGGTCTTGGGATATCATGGCAGCCAGAAATAAAACCCAGTGGTATAGATAGCTACTTCAGTAGGAGTAAAGTCTATGAAAGTTCCCTGATGCCACAAGTTGTCGATGGCATGAAACCAGTCCTGGATGGAGGAGATTGTTGGTATCAGCCACTGGTCCTGTAACAGAGACTCAAGAAAATACTGGAAGCGTTGCCTGGACATGGCGTCACCAGCACCTGAAGAAGATCAGAGCGAATAAAAACAGAATGAAGATAAAAATTAAAGCAAAGGTCAATTTTTGGCAGAAGTTCCATGTTGGGGGACTGACATAGAAGAGGCCAAGGGCCATGAGGAAGCTTAGAATGTCATAAAGACTCATGAATCCAGGATGGCAGATTAGGAGGTTCTCCAAGCTCGTTGCCTCCCGCTGTCTGATGTACGTTGCATTCCATCGTGCCTGGTAGTGAGCTTCATCATGGAGTGAACTGTTCTCTTGGAGATGTTAGGGGTTCATCGGTCATCAGAGGCTGGTAGTGCCTAAGCAAAAGCTGGTTGAAATTTTGATTAAAAATTTTTTGCAGTTGGGTTTGAAGGAACTTCATTATGCATGGCAAGAGAGCACAAAAAGGGAGCATCCCAATAAGGGGCCCCAAGATAGGTAGTAAGTACATGGCAAGATAGGATTGGAAGAACCCTGTTATGGGATTGGAGGAGCTAGGTTTGAGCAATTTGGTCGATAATTCCTGCAATTTAACAACATTTTTTCTATCAGCCCAGATTCATTAACATAATAGCAACATTCCTCTCTGAGGAATAGGCATGTACGCCCTTTTTCTGCAGTGAGAAGATCAATTGCCCTTTGGTTCTGTAAAGCCACGTGTGCCAATGAAGTAACCTGGCGCTGCAAGGAGCCCAGAGACTCAGCAGTGGTATCGAGTGCTTCCTGCAGTTTTTGTTGCAGGTCATTGGATGCCCATAGAACATGACCTATAGCTCCACCAGAGAGTCCGAGACCCGCCACTGAGGTTGTTAAAGTGAGGCCTACAAGAACCGGCAGAAAGACTGCCCTACGGGTTCGGGAAGGTAGGGCCAACTGTCGGAATTCGGTGGGAGTATACAAAGACAGCTGATTAACTACAGTAACCAAGAAACAGGTGCCAGAGACATTGATCGTTGAGGTACTTAAAGACCCATTACACCAGAGGAAATTTCCAGGTTGCATAAACGCAGGGCTCGATTGGGTGCTTAAGCTTAAGGAACAAATTGGTAAAGGATTCATTATTGGCAGGTGGAAACAGATGAAAGCAAATAAAGCATTGGTGGAATAACTTTCCCACAGTGGGATACGTGTCACATGTAGGGGTTGTCCTTTCTTAGAGAAATTGTAGGTTTTTGCTGAAATATTTCCTGCCGCTAACGGGACTGCTGCTAGAAGTGGACGACTAATTGAAGCACAGAGAAAGCACTGAGAAGGAGGCACAGAAAGAGGGGTGGATTTTAATAATTGAAGAGTTTGGTGTAACAAATTGAGCCATGTGTCAGGGGGACCTGAGGGGGTTGAAGGGTCTGAATCCTTTTTGGATGAGCTATGGATAAGATCTCAAAGTTTTGATTCTGACTCCTTAATGTGTTCGACTACCTGGATGGTTGCCTTAGGTGGCATAATCAGGGTGCTGCCAACAGTCATCCACATTGTGGGTCTGGCTGAGGTTGTCCGAGCATAGACAGCAAACTCAACATAGCCCCAACGTTTGGCCTTGGGGTCAGGTATATCTAAAGTATACCATCCATTGTTATCAGATGAAGAGCCTTTATGCCACTTTTGGTAACTAGATGTCCACCCTTTTGGGTAACCAAGTGAGTGGTAAGAATAGCTACCATGTTCATCATGGAACCTGCATGACCAATAGGGGCACCCATTATATATCTCAGGCCACCAATGACAATAGTCTTTTGTTTGATCAAAAAGGAAGCAAATGAAAGGCCAGTTCCAGCTACCAGGGACGAAGGTCCTTGACGGTGACAATTTTAGGGAAATAGAGGTGGAATTGTGGATGAAGCAAGTAGTTGTATCCACTGCACCGACCTTCTGCATGCCATGTTCTGAGTACCGTTCCTGAAGAGTGAATAAATACATGGTAGGAGAGGTGGGTAAAGACCAGTCCCGATAGAGTACAGAAAATAAGCAGAGCACAAAAAAACAAGCAGTTACAGAAGATTAGGGTGTTGGGAGAGATCATTGTGACTTTTTTAAGAGGAATTGGGCTGCATGGAACACCGTGTGAGCTGCAACTTAAATGGGTGAGATGAGTGTGGAGAGCAGGAGTTAAGGGGAGGTTCAGGAGGTGATTCTTGGAGTTCCTCTGGGTGGTCCTGTCGTCAGCAGGTGGGACCTCCTGGTGATATGGCTTCAACCTAGAAATGTGAATCCAGGGAGTGAGACGGTTGTCTGGTAAGGAGAGTTTGGCGGCAGTGGGGTTACAGAGAATGACAGGATAGGGGCATTTCCATTTTGGGGCAAGAGTCCCTTTCTCCTCTGGGGTATTATAATAGACTAGACTCCCAGGTGTTATGGGAGGAGTGTTTGGAGAGGACACTGGGTCCGGATGAAGCCAGTCCTGATATTTCCAGATTTTCGAGCAGAGATGATATAAAAGAGGCAAAGACAAATCTCGGGTGAGAGATCCTTGTGAAATGACCAACCCAGGGGGTATAAAAGGTCTTCCATACATTATCTCAAAGGGAGACAGTAAAGATGGTTTTTAGGGAGAGCTCTCATTCGAAGCAAATCCAAGGGAAGGAGTTTGACCCAGTCTAAGTTTAATTCCATTGTCAATTTGGTAAGGACTTCCTTTAGAGTACGATTTACCCTTTCCACTTTCCCTGAAGCTTGGGAGTAATATGGACAGTGGGAATGCCACTTGAAGGAGAGGGCTTGAGAGACCTTTTGTGTGATCCTAGAAATAAACTCAGGGCCATTGTCATATTGTAGAGAAGTGGGCATACCAAACCTGGGGATGATGTCTGTCAGTAAGATTAAAGCTACAGTGGAAGCCGTTTTATTGGAAGTGGGAAATGCCTCAATCCAACCAGAGAAAGTGTCCACAAAGACAAGGAGGTATTTAGTGCGCCATACTGTGAGCATGTTTGTGAAGTCTACCTGCCAGTCAGCAGTGGGAATGTGTCCCCGGGCTTGGTGGGAAGGGAAAGGTTTGGGCCTTAAAGGAGTATAAGTGTTGGTCCACTGACAGATCTGACAATTAGAGGCTATATTCTGTAGCATGGCTTTGTCAGAGAGGGTGAGCGAGAAGAAGCTCTGTAAAAAGAGGGTCAAAGACTGAGAATTGGAAAGGAATAGATTATGAAGGAACTTGAAGAGATTCTTGTTCTTACTGGAAGAAGTAGGGGCTTCAGATGAGCTGTATAAAGTGGCCATTATATGTCCCCCAGGGGGTCCATCATTGGAAGTGGTAGCAGCCATTTGTGCCACCTGGTCAGCTTTGGCATTGCCCTCAGTGATAAGAGAGAAGTCCTTCTGATTAGACCTACAATGGACAACTCCCACCTGGGTGGGTAAGTGGGAGGCCTCTATCAGATTTGTTATAAGAGCCGAATTAGTGATCACATTACCTTTGGTGGTAAGTAGGCCTCGCTCCTTTTATATTGCAGGATGGGATAAGATATGGAAGACATATTTTGAATCAGTATAAAGGGTGAGGGATTTGCCTTGTGCTAGAAGGCTGGCACGAGTGGCTACTATAAGTTCAGACTGCTGGTTGGTAGTTCCTGAAGGCAGAGCTTTGGCCTCTATAATCTCAGTGGCTGATACTACAGCGTATCCAAAGTAATGAGTGCCGTTCTGCCATCAGTAAACCAGATAAGGTCAGGCTTGGCTAGTAGTCACTCAGAAATGGAAGAATGACAGGGGAGGAAATCATCTAAGGTTTCCAACCAATTATGAGTTGGTGTGTTAGACGTGGGAGTCATTGGGAGCAGTGAGGCAGGGTTCTGTGCAGAGCAGGGAAGGAAAGTAATATTAGGGTTTTCCAGAAAGGAAGTGAGGAGCGACAGAAATCTGGATGGAGGAAGGGTTTGAAAGCCCTTATAAGCTAAAAGATCCTTCAAGTGATGTGGGGAGTGGATAGTTAAAGGGGCCCCAAAAGTAAGCTTAGAGGCTTCTTTGTGTAAAATTTGTCCAGCAGCCAGAGCTCTTAAGCAAGGGGCCCACTCACGGATGGTAGGGTCAAGTTGCTTGGACAAATATGCCACAGGTGCAAATGTAGGCCCATAGTTTTGACCTAAGACCCCAAGTTCTTGCCTCCCATTTTCATGGACATATACATGAAATGGTCTTGAAAGATCAGGAAGGTGAAGGGCAGGTGCCTTTAAGACAAGTTGCTGAAGCCTGCGCAAGTTGTAGTTTGGGAAGGAGGCAAGAGATTCACTAGGGGGTCTCTTTGCTAGGTCATACAGGATTTGTAAAGAAGAGAATAATTTGGGATCCAGGCCCTAAAATAACCTGCTAGTCCTAGGAATGATAGTATTTTGGCTTTTGTATGGGGCACTGGAAGATAAGAGAGAAGTTGCCTCCTATCCAGTGTTATTTCCTTTTTTCTGGGTGTAAGGCAAAAACAAAGATAGGTGACAGAAGACTGGGAAACATGGGCCTTGTGGGGAGACTCCCTATTTCCCTTGTCTGCTAGGAAATTAAGAAGCTGAGCAGTGTGGGATTGAGAGTGTTCCCAGAGGGACTACATAGAAGAAGGTTATCGACATATTGAAGGAGAGTAGAGTCAGGACAGGTCGGGTGAAAGGATGTGAGGTCCTGGGCAAGAACTTGGCCAAAGAGATGGGGGCTATCCCTGAATCCCTGTGGGAGGACAGTCCAGGTAAGCTGATGAGAATGGCGGGTGTGAGAGTCAGTGCAAGTAAAAGCAAAGATATACTGAGATTCTGAGAACAAGGGAATAGAAAAGAACGCATGTTTTAAACTTAGGACCAAGAAGTGGGTAATAGTGGCAGGGATCTGAGAGAAAAGGGTGTAAGGGTTGGACACTAGCGGGTGGATGGGGACCACAGAGGAGTTGACAAGGGGAAGGTCTAGAACCAGCCTGTAGGACACGTTAGGTTTCTTTACTGCCAGAATGGGGGTGTTGAAAGGAGAGTGTGTAGGCCTAAGATACCCCTTTCATAATAAATCCTGGATGATGGCTTCTAATCCGAGGAAGGCTGTGGTTGTGAGTGGATATCATGGTTGACTAATATATCTTGAAGGGTCCCGTAAGACAATATGAATAGGACTGCATTTAGCCATAAAGGGTGTAGTTGTGTCCCAAAACTCAGGGTTAACTGGTTTAGATAGTCGTGGGAGAGTGCATGAAGGAGGTGTATCTGCCCCTAGGAACATCATGAGGAAATGAGAGGTAGGAGAGGTGTGGGGTGATATGTGAATGGTGACTTTTAATAGTGAGAGTATGTCCCTTTCCAGAAGGGGAATGGGGCAATGGCTCATAACGAGAAAGGAGTGAGTGAAGGAAAAAAGGGATTTTGAGGGAAAATACGTTTACCTCCTACCACGACAATAGGAGTTTTTGAGGGTGTGGTAGGACCCCAATACTCCCTCAAGACTGAAAAAGTGGCACCAATATCCAAGAGGAAGGTGATGAAGCGTCCATCCACCAGGAAGGTGACCCTAGGCTCTTGATTCTTGATGGTAATAGTCTGGAGGGAAGGCCCAGGGCTCCATCAATCCTCCTCTGCCAAGCCCAGGAGAGGCTGGGGTTGCCGGGTGGCTGAACAACCTCCCTTCCGGGTTTTTGGGCAGTCTGCCCCCCAGTGTCTCCTTTGATGGCATGTTGGGCAGGGGTTTTACAGTGTTCTCGGCGAAGGACAATCCTTACCACATTTGAAGAAAGCTCCAGGGGGTGTCACATTGAGACGGCATGGTGATGGCCTTCTCTGAATGACCTGGGCCAACATTTGGAATTTGGCATTTTCAGCTCTCTGCCTATGGCAATCACTTTCATCCTCTCTACCATGAAAAACCTTTAAAGCGACAGCGAGGAT
This sequence comes from Callospermophilus lateralis, assembly GCF_048772815.1. Taxonomy (NCBI): domain Eukaryota; kingdom Metazoa; phylum Chordata; class Mammalia; order Rodentia; family Sciuridae; genus Callospermophilus; species Callospermophilus lateralis. The sequence continues at coordinate 1,485,638 of NW_027513022.1, forward strand.
TTTGGTCTGAGGAGTAGCAGGGCCCTGTTCAAGCTTTTTAAGCTTGGCTTTAATGTCAGAGTATTTTTGGGCCAGAACATATGTCATTAAGACATGACGGCCATCAGGGGTTTCTGGGTCGAGTTACGTGCACTGTTGAAGGGCCTTGGTTAGTCTATCCAGGAATTCTGAAGGTGTTTCCTCCTTCCTTTGAATGACCTCCTGCACCTTTTTAAAGTTAACAGCCTTGCGGGTGGCCTTTTTCAGGCCCGCCAAGAGGCAGGATGTAAAAAGGTCATGAGTCTGTAAGCCTTCAGGGGTGTTGTAATCCCATAGGGGATCCTGCTCTGGGACAGCATGAGGGCCCGTGGGGTGGTTAGGATTGGTCCTATGATTTTCATCAGCATGGGCTTGGACTAGCTCCCAGACCCATTGCCTTACCTCGGGGAGATGTGTATTGGCCAAGAGCATGTATATGTCATGAAGAGTGAGGCTATATGCTTGCAGGACCCATTGAAACTCCCGTATGTAAGTGGTGGGTTTAGTGGTGATTGAGCCTAACTTCCTCTCTAGCTGAGTAATGTCTGACCTGGAGAAGAGCACGTGGACTCTGATGACACCCTCAGGACCAGCTACCTCACGAAGGGGTGCGATTGTCTTAGGGGTGGGAAGGAGTCCTTTAGACCTGGTAACAGGAGGACTGAAAGAGGCAGGCGGCGGACAGGAAGGAGAGGAAGGGGAAGGGAGTGTCTCTTTGGAAGAGGAGGAGGTAGAGCAGGCAGAAGAGGATGGAGGGGAGGGGGATAAAATGGAAGGCTGAGGATCCATGGAATCAGGCAGAGGATGAGGAGGGTATAGCAGAAGAGAAGGGGCAGATGGGGCTGGGGATAAGGTGGGGGTTCATCTGCTGGGTCGAATGAGGAAGAATCTGTGAAGTCAGAAGTAGAAGTAGGGGAAGAGAGGGGATTGCAAGCAAGGAGGACCTGAGGGGGAGGGCAGGAGGAGCAGAGACAAGGTGCTGTGTGGGAAGGCTAAAACCTTCAATACAGGGAATCTTCCTCCACTTTTTCAGATGCTGCAGTAGTTAAAAAGGTCCCGGGGGAGGTTTGGATCTAAGGATCCTTCTTGGACTGATCCCCTCATGGAAACCTCAAGCCACAGGTTATGATGAGTGTCTATATGGAAGAAGATGAGGGCCTTGTGGGAGTGCTTTGGTTTTAATTGTGGTCATTTGTGTGGTGGTTGGAAGTGATGACTGGGTCTACCTCGGCTTGAACTCTGGTGTGATTCCCCTTAGAGTCTGAGTTCTGGAACTGATCTCATAGAAATATTGCCATGAACTGTGTTCAGATTTTAGGAGGCCACACATGGGATTCGCCCTTGGAAACTGAGATCAAGGACAGAGTGGCTTTCCACAGAGACTTGGAATCTCAGCTAGGATATCATATGATTTTATTCTGAAAGATTTGGCAGCCATAGTTGAGAGTCAGAAGACCCATGGACGTCACATTGAAGACCTCAATGGGCCTGGCTTCATGTGACCTTTTGAAGACTCTATGGGAAGACTTGCCTGTGAGAGTTCTCCAGAGCTTTCATTGAAATGAGCTTCCTCACCATTTAATGGTTCCTGAATGAACTGAAACCCACAGTGTCTCCAACTTCATCCATGAAAAAAAGCTAGATAAATACAATGAAATTTTTGAAATTCCAATAATCAGGTGGCACTGGAGAACCTTTGGATGTCTTGTTGCTGATCATGAGTGTACGAGAGAATGCCAAGATTGACCGGGTTTCATGAAAATGGTGTAGAACAAAGATGCCAGTAAGTTGGAGCCTGCTGGGTAGTGGGCCTATTGCAGTGGTGGGCAGGTGTGTGATAATATATCTGTGGTGTGGCCATGAGGATTTGCCATTGCCTTCCAAATGGCTTGTGACTGACATTGTGCATCCAGCAGACCCTTCTATGTAAAGGCATCTTCTTACATGGAGAGGTTCCAGGGCAAAGTTCAGAGTCAGATTTCTATGGACAAGGGGGCAAGCTCTGTGAGATATAACCTGGTTGTTGCATTCTCCTGCAGACCCTGACACACCACAAGTGACAGAACTCCTTCCAAAACTGGGTCCCAGTTGAACTCATTGTATTTCATGCAGCAAATACCAACCTCCAGTGCAGCAGCAAGAAACACCACGAAAAGTGGAGGATGAACAAATAGCTTCACAGTCCACACGGGAAGACACTTAGCACCCAGTGGCCACAGTTTACCTAAAAAGAGAAAATTCAGCACTGCTGCCTTATGTTCATTCGAATACAAGAAACCATGTCCTCCAGGTCACATAGATTCAAACCCAGCTTTGATGGTCTCACTAGAAAGGAAGCTAAAGCTCCTTACAACAACATATGTTTCAAGTGCCCAACCTCAGAGGAAGTTCCTCAAGAAGTCTTTAGGCCGGTAGAGCTCCATGTTTTTGGAGTGTTAACTGTTAGACAAGGACACAAGAAAAGACCACTGACTCTAATTAAAATCAAATTAAATTAATCTTATTATTTCCACCTTTCATGCTGCCTCCCCTCCCAAAACAGCCGGAACAGGACAGCAACCCCAGCTTTCCTACAGCCCAGCTTTATAGCCCAGAAAGTTACACAAAAGGGGTGTTACAGATAACAGAACTCTGACAAGCATCACACTAATGGTAGTTTAGATTTTTTTTGCTGTCCCTACATCAGAATTCAGAGGACCATTAGAGCCTCAGAGAGGGATGTTGTCTGGCCAGAGAAGGCAAATATTTATGATGTGTCACTAAAGTTTCAGAGAGGGCTGCTATCTGGTCAGAGAGCTGGGCATGCGTGAGTTCAAGGCACGGGCAGGCATTTCAAGCAGGTTCAGAACTTGCAGTAATTTATGGTAAAGCCAAAATTATCTTTTCATGGCTTTGTGGCAAGATGGCTCCCAATTTTAATAAAAGATCAGGTTGGGTCTATCATTTCCCCCTTTTCTCTGTGTCCCTTTCAAATCTTTAATAGATTAGGGGAAGAGCACTGAGGAAATTTTAATCCCTCAGGTAAGATTCTCCAAATTTTTAGAACTCACCCAAAACCGATCTCCCTGATTTTACCTGACTTAATTAATTACTTATATTGATAGTCTATTTATCTTTCTCTTCATTGTTGTAAGAAGAGTGGCGTCAATCATTATTTCTTCTTCTGACCTGAGACAGGGTGAAGTGAGTGGGCGTGAGGGACATGAGTTGCCTTTTATAAGTCAGTTGGGGGACATGAGTTGCCTTTTAGAAGTCAGTTCGGATTGAAGTCTGGTTGGGGAAGAACAGGTTGTAAAGTCATCTGGGGATGGGTTCTTCTATGAGAGAAACAAAAACCATGAGTACTGAATAAATGTTGCAGCAGCTGGAACATGTCACTGTATGGAAGTTCCCTCACCAGTCTTTAATATCCCCAGTTATCAGGACTATCAAATTAATATTTAACTTTTAGTGTTACAGTTGTCCCTCCCCGTAAGATACAGTTTAACAATTTAATGTCATCTGATCTTGTAAAATCCTTTTTTTTGTATGACCTCTATTTCTAATAGAGAAACCTTTAATTCTGTTACTCAGGGCTGGATAATCGTAGTAGCAAACACCAAGCCTACCTGTGTAGGTTAGGAATATCTGCAGGCCTTAAATTAGAAATTTCTGCCTGTGGCAGCTCTTCTTGATAGTCTCTTTTTATAAGTATCAGGCATTCCTGTCTGAGAATCCTTCTTTGTAGCCTCCAGTCTTACTTATTTTGGGAGGCTAAAATAAAGTGCATACCTTAAAATATTATTATTATTATTATTATTATTATTATTATTATTATTATTATTATTTTTATTATATTATTATTATTTAAAATGCCCAGGAATGGCTGTATTTTGGTCTTAACTGTCTTTCCAAAGTGTTTAAGATGAAGCAGTCAAACGGACTTTTGTTTCTATCTATTGTTAACAGTCAGCTGAGCTTTATGGGAGTCAATTCTGGAAAAACGAGAGCAGATTTTCAATTCTGCTAGTGCCATTTGCGCTAGGTGGGTCCAGGTCTTGCTTGACCATTTGGCTTCCCTCAGAAGCATCAGGGATATCTCCTTTCTCTGATGACTCTCATAACAAATGCACTGATTGGCTTTCTGTTCTCCAGTGGTCTCATTAATCTCCCTGATCAGGAGGTTATGTGGCTCAGAGTTGAAAAGCTCTTTAGAGAAGTCCCCTGTTCCCTGGATTCAGATTGACTCAGAGGGTAAGAGCCAAAATATAGGTTTTCTTGTCCCTTTTCATTTAACTTTAATTTTAAATCCTAATCTTAAAAATCCAGCAAATAAATTTTAACAGCCTTATATTAAGAGTACTGGACTTTAATGTCTATAACTTTATAATTATCTTTTAATTAATTGGGATCTGTATTATTCTGTCTGTATTGTAGGTGATGACTTATTATCTTGAATAAACCCATGTTGTGTTCTTAAAGCAACTAACAGGGAATCTTTAGATCACTTATAAGAAAATTTCAAAATAAAATTAACAAAAGTAAAAATACTTAGTTCGTGTAATAGCTACCCTAATTTTTTTGGCTGAGTATTACTTTATATCCCCTGTTTTAGATCCTAGGAATCTTGACATTTTTTAGGTTTTTAACATAACTTTAAAGAAATATTATCTGACCTACTGGTTTCGTAGTCATTCTCACATATAGTAAGATGGGACACACAGCCTTATCTCAGGTAAGGCAGGGCTCTTTATAAATCTTAAGTATTTTAGTTCTAAAGCTGATCTTTATTTTTAAATATCATTTGACAAAGTTTACATAAATTGCGGTCTCATGAACATTAGCTAACACCATATGATATCACATTTAAAACATGAATTAAAGAAAGCCTGAAAGTTTTCAACTTTTACATAGATTAGGCTCTCATTAACTTAAAAATACATTTAAATTGTTCCACAATGTAAAAAGTAACATGAAACTTTACATATCTTATTGATATCAGGTAAATAAACCTCCAATATATTTTTTTTACCATACAACTTCAGAACACCAGCTTGATATAATGCTCTTTTAAAGTTTCTACCTTACAGACTTGCATACCTGTAAGATATGAAAACATTAATAGCATCACAATTACATTGATGTTTCTACATTAACCAAGTTTACCTTTTAAAGAAATGGCAGTACAGTGCTCTAAAATAACAGTTCTGATTTAATAAGTTGTTTAATTTTTATGGTTCCTTGCTCTAGAAAAAATAAAACTTAATAAACACAATGTTATGGGTAAACTTATGTTTCAAAAAATTTTTGTCTCATTAACACATGACTGATTTTTAAAATCTTATATAGAGTTTAGTAAAAACTCATGCAGACCTTAGTAAATGAATCAGATATCTAACAAAAGTACTCACGAATGAGTAATCCCATATCAAATTTACTTTACTTATTTATCAAAATATTAGAGAAATGTATTGAACAGTGTAAACCATTTTTATGTTGAAGAAAATGTCCTAGAACCAAGGCACATTAGACGTTTTGTAGATACTAATATTTTATTAGATTTTTGAACACCTAGAAAAATTTGTAAGCTTAAATTTAAAAACATTTATTTTTATCTGTTTATCCAATTTAAATTGAAACATTTAAACCACGTGAACTAAAGATCTTTGGATCCACTTTTTAAAATTTGTTTTTATGAGCGCTCTTTTTATGAGCGCTCCTTATATATGTTAATTTGTGTATCATATATATGATATACGAACATATGTATATATAGACAGACAACACATAACAAAATTGTACACACATAATAATAGTAAAGGCCTTGTAGTTTTTTGCAGGTTAAATCTTTATTGCAATGTTTCAAAAAGTCCACAGTTGATCAAAGATAGAACTGATCAGAAAAACATTAACCTAGGTCTGCATGCTCAGAATCATGAGCTCAAAAAGAAAATACAGAATCTAAGGAAAAAAATAAGAGTCCTAGAAAAAACGACTGGCCAGTAATTAGTAAATACCATACAATTTACTTTTTTTTTTTTCGTTAGGCATCAAATCAGTCTCCTACTAAGCTTGCAGGCTTCTTTCATTTGCATTTCAACATAAGTCATGGATGAGGTCTGGAAGGAGCAGGAAAAAACTGCTATTCTGAGCAGACACCTCAGGCCTAAGGAATTTTAACCATAATTTTCAGGTTCGGGTGTTGAAAATTATGATACAAGTTTAAGATACAATTCACAAAATTTTATGTCTTTACATCTTATTTTGTCAACAGATACCATACTATGGTTTACTATCCTTGTCCAAATTAATGCACTGGTACACACAGTGACATTTTCCCTGGCTACCGAAATCAAAATTGGTTAAAAAAAAAAAAAAAAGACTGAATGATTGGGAAGTTACTTGCCAATTGGAAGTAGAGTTCTTCAGTTTTCCATCCTAAGTATTTAAGTTCTGTGGCATGAATTACCTGAAATCTTAAACTAAACAATTACCTAAACCCGACTTTTAACTGCAAGATTGTGCAATGCTTCAAAAACCCATTCAGATACCATTTTGTTATGATAAAACATCATCATTTAGACACACATTCAGCTAAGATCATTCCCAAGAAAAATTTTATAATATCAACACATTATTGCACATGTCTTAAAGGACCAGAAAAAAAGACACAAGACAGACAGAAAGGAGGTAGAGACTATGGTTGCCAGACAAAATCCTTTAAACCAGAGCAGATAAGAGAAAAATCTACTACACCAGTGGCACCATGGGGGGGACCAGATGTTTTAACAGAGGGGCAACCTGAAATGGAAAATAAAGTGTCTATATGGTGACTTTAATGAATTTAGTGTCCCCTTTTTCTTTTTCTCTTTTTTAACAAGACAGAGGTGGCGTAATTCTTACAGTGCACGGAAGGAAGGAGGGTATTCCCTGAATCAACAGGGCTTTGGCAGCTGCTGGGGGTCCCTCAGTCCCTCCTTTTACTTACAGGATTAGCTCCTCTGGTTCAGTTCCACCCCAAGCAAGCTCCATCTCCTAACATTTCAGTAGACAGCTCTCACAAAGTTCTGGGGCGGAGGGGGGATACCAAATTTGTAACTTAAAGTTCGGTTCCTGACCGAGAAGCCAATTTACACCAATTAAATAATGAGGAATGGGTTCTGAGAAAAAGAAAAGGGGAGGTTAATTGCTTTGCTAACAAAGGAGAAACACAGGGGACTCTGCCAAATTTTGTGACTCTCTTGATCTGGAGGGACAAGGGGTTTTAAAGGAGTTTCACTTGTTAACCTGGGAGATACTCAGTTCTTAGGTCCCCAGCAGGCATTGCCCTCTGCAATGGGTGTGCTCCAGGCAGCCAGCTATGGGCTTCTATCATCCTGCTTAACAAAGGGGGGTAAAGTTCATTGCAGTTCCTTAAAACACAGTTCAAACGGGTGTCGGGCTTACTCTCTTTATTACCCATTTTCACGTCCAATATCCTTAAGTTTTTACCACTGAAATCACACAACAAAATGAACAAAAGCAAACAAACAAACAAAAAAATAGAACGCAGAACAAAACACACACACACACACACACACACACACACACACACAAAGAAAAACAGAAACCCGGTGCCTAAACAGAAAAACAGTGGTACAGTGCAAGATCTTGCTAAAGCTCCAGGGTACGAGCGCGTGCGTGCCCGTGGGCACCTCTCTACACTTCCAGAGGAATTTCCTACAGAACAGAACAGAGGACAGAATGATTCTTGTTACTGTCCTGGACAGGAGTATATGTGAGTCTCCCCAGGCCACATCTCTGTCATCAGAAGAGATCTCCCTTAACCGGATATCAGATGTTATAAAGGCGCCACTTACCTATGGAGGCCTCCTCCATCAGGTGCTTGCTAATAGTTTTAGTGCGGAGGTTCACTGCAATGCTCCCGGGACTAAAGGCTCTCTTCCTAATATAGAGAAGATGGACCAAACCAGGCCTGAGTGGAGAGCTGTTCCTTGGTGCCTATGGTTTATATACCATTCTAATTTGTGAAAGTGCCACAGAAAGTAGGGTCAGCCTCCTTCTCATGGTACGCTTGGAAGCAACTGTTTGGACAAAGTGGTTGCAAAGGCAGTGACCTCATTCAGTTCCTGAAGGATGCGACCTCACCTCACTTCCTTGGTAATGGAACTCTCTGAACTTGGGATCCAGGAAGCCAGGCACAGAGAGCCAATCCCCGTCCCAGTCCCAGTGGTCTCACTTGCTTCGATTTAGCAAGGACAGAGTCAGTCTTTCTTGGTACCTACTGATGTGAGGATGGCCAAATGCCAGGAAAACTCTGAAGAGGGGCCTTTTTTGAAAAAGCAGGTAGTGGCTCACAGCTGGCTCCTGACCACTTCACAGAGTTGGACAAGGAGACCAGATCTGAGACAGGACAGGCCATATTGGGGGAACACAGTATGGCCCAGCAGTCAGAGGACACTCCGGAGAGTGAGAGACCTACTTGGGGGAAGGAGGTGCCTTTGTGGATGTGGATGTGTGCTTGTGGTTTTGTCTCATGTTCAGAGAATAGGTAGGAAAGTCGGTTTGTTTGGTTTGGAGTGAACTGTTTCTAGTAAGTTGTTGGACAAGTCGAGTGTTTCTATGTCTGTGTAACCCACTGTGTCCGTGGTTGTAGACGTTAGAAAAGAGAATGCATCAATGGATGTTTCCTGTCTATTAGAAAGCTTCCCAGCATTCATCCTGCCCAACTAATGAATGCTCTAGGGCTTGCCTTATCAATGGGCAACACCGGCTATCTTCCTAAGTTCCTGTTTTCTTCCTGAATTCTGGCCACTCTCCAGAATAGACTCATGCTTTTGTGTCCACGATATGTAGCACCTCCAAGCACTGTGACATGGACATGTACTGGATAGCTGAAGGAATTGGCAAGAATCTCAGAAAACTCAGATACCAGTGTGACCAGGATAGTCTCAGTGGAGAAACCCTGCAATTGGCCTTTTGATTACCTATTGTTCTGTTGCCCTGAATGTCAGGAAGGTCTTTGCCTCAGGCCACGCCTTAGAGATTCCAGAAGAAAACAGTTTTCAAATGGAAATGAGTGGGCATCACCTGTGGCTGTTTGCTTAATTGCTTTGGAAAGGGATGTGTCTGAATCAGCCCCTTGGCCCTGTGTGAGCCTAGAGCTTAGATTCTTAGCACCTGATGGATCATAAGAAAGATCCCATGTGTGGATCCAAATCAAAATGACCAAAAATCAGTCATTGTGGATGAAGTCTCTCGCATTCCTCCGTTAGGTTCTATACCTCCCTCAAGTGAGAATAGGGATACAATGGGTCAAATGAGTTATTCAAAGCCCTGCAGATGCTAGCCCATAGGTTCTTGGGTTTTCTTATGAATCCAATTCAAATAAAGAATCTAAACCGACAGTCAGTAGGCCTCAATTTGGAGAACAGAGCTGTGTTAACGGCAGGCATATTTGATCACTCCTGGATCACAGGAAGGGTGTCCAGGCCACCCTGACTTTTGGTAAATGAGGGGAAAGGGAGCTTATTTGGGACACTGTCTTGTGCTGCGCCTCTCATGGAATCCTCCTGCCAGAAGTTATGATGAGTGTCTATATGGAAGAAGATGAGTGTCATGTGAGAGTGTTTTGGTTTTAACTGCGGTCATTTGTGTGGAAGTTGGAAGAGATAACTGGGTCCAACGTGGCTTGCACTTTGGTGTGATTCTGCTTAGAGACTGTGTTTTGGAACTGACCTCCGAGAAGGTACAAGGTCCTATGACATTGTATATCCATATTTCTGCGACATCTCTACAGAACGTAATTCAATGCTAAGTATACCAATCAAGGGCCAAATGAACTTCTGGACTTCAAATCTTACCTAGATTTCTGTTTTCATACTTATATTGAAAGGTTAATAAAATAGATACTTGTCACTTCCTGTTTTTCTGTATGCTTAACAAAACACCGTTGTAATCTTGAGAACTGTTTACTATTCTTGTTCCCAGAATGTGCTGTCCCCAACTGCCAAATTGCAGAATGTACTCCGTCAACCAGTTGCACGCAAACTGCCCACTTGCCATTACCCATCAATAAATTTCTCTCCCTGCCCTCTCCAAGGAAAATATATAAGCATTTCTTAAGCTGTTCTCAGGGCTCTCTGCTCTGTTCAAGTGATCTCTGAGCCCTTCATGCCGGACTCCCAATAAACCCTTTGCTGTTGCATGAGACAGTCTCTTGGTGGTCTCTGCCACAGATGCTCGCCCAACCTTTACATCTGGTGGCCCTAGCGAGATCCGGCAGCTGCAGACAAAATACCCCCAACGGGCTCCTCTGGGGGTAAATAAGACCCACCTTTCTGGTTTCAGGCTTCAGGTTAGGGTATGGCAAAATGGCTATTGGTAAAGAGCGTGAGCTCTCTCCCATGGTGGCTGAAACACATGCCACAGAGCCACAGACCATGTCCCTGGGATATAGACTCGGGAAATCGAGGAACAATAGTCTCCTCGACTCAGTGATATTTTGTTTCTGATTCGGTATTGCCAGCCCTTCAGGTTTTGCCTACTAGTCAGTCCTGGTCTCAGTATTGGACGTCCATTGCCTGTCTTTATTGTCTTGTCTTGTCTGTGTTGTGTGTCGTTGCTTTCACTGTCTGTGTATATTTTATTATGGGACAGATCATTTCAATGCCTCTGTCCCTGACCCTTGATCACTGGACCAAATTCTGCTTAAGGGCTCAGAATCTTTCTTTTTCAGTAAAACGCCAGACCTGGCAGATTCTGTGTCACAGAATGACCCACCATTGCAGTCGGATGGCTCCTAGAAGGATCTTTGTACTTCGCACTTATTTGAAAAGTCCGAGATATTGTCTTTCACCAGGGGCCACATAGACATCCAGATCAACAGCCATATATCTTAACTTGTCAGTACCTCTACAAATCTCCTCCTCCATGGGTCAAGCCTTTCCTTGTCCCTGCACCTGCTCCTACTCCTTCCCCCACAATTCTATCTCTCAAACTCTCTGCTCCTCCTCCTCCACCCTCTGTTCTCCTTGAGTCTCAAGACTCTACTGGACTCTCCTCCCCCTCCTTATCATCTGCCCTCGTCTCCCAACCCCCAACACCCTCTAAGTGATTCCCCTTCTGCTGACTCAGCCTCTCCACCATTCGAGGAAGCTAGGCTGGCCCAGTGCCATCAAGATGACTGTCCCGCAGCACAGACAGCCCCTCCTTCCCTGGAGGAAGCTGGCCCGGCTAAAAGAACTCAGAGAACTCACCGACGTTTTCACACCTGCCTACTTGGGGTGACTGTCAACACCACCTAGCGACTCTCTTCATGACAGAGCAATGAGAGAAAAATCTCCTGGAATGTAGAAAAAATATCCTCAGACCTGATGGGCGACCAACACAACTTCCCAACATAATGAAAGCTGGCTTCTCCTTAAACCTATTCAACAGGGACCCCAACACGTTGGAAGATAGGGAGCATCTGTTCAATTATTGCCAGGCTCTAACAGCGGGTCTCCAAGGGACCGCTGGGTGACCAACTAATTTGGCCATGGTAAGAGAAATTATTCAAAGGCCTGATGAATCTCCCTTTATGTTTCTAGAGAGAATCATGGAGGCATATAAGAGATATACTTCTTTCGATCCTCAGGCAGCGGATTAAAAGGCATCTGTCATGATGGCCTTAATTGAGCAAGCTGCCATGGATATTAAAAAAAAATTTAAAAGAGAGATTTAGTCAAAGAAGCCAAGAAAGTATACTATAAGAGAGAAACAGGAAGAAAGAAAGGGAGCAAACAGAGGATGAGAGAAGCAAAAGACAGACTAAGGCATTGACTAAGGTCCTGATCACAACAAGAAAGAGGCCAGAAATTAAGACACAGGGTGACAGGAAGGGCCCATGCCAGAGGCCACCCCTGGCCTCAGATCAGTGTGCCTACTCTAAAGAAAAAGGATACTGGGCCATAGAGTTCCCTATAAAGAGACAGCCACGCCAGCTGGCCATTCTGACTCTGGAGGATGACTAAGAAAGTCGGGGCTCAGATCCCTTCCCCTAGCTCAGGGTAACTTTTGAAGTGGAGGGGACTCCAGTAAACTTTGAAGTGAATACAGGAGCAGTATACTCAGCCCTTAAGGCCCCATTGGGCCCTCTATCAAATAAAAGGTCTCTAGTTCAAAGGGCTGATGACAGTAAATATCGGGCTTAGACAACTAAGAGGACCATGGACCTGGGGAAAGAAAAAATCCATCACTCCTTCCTAGTAAGACCAGAATGCCCGCACCCATTGATGGGCAGAGATCTGCTCACTAAGCTCTGGGCCAAAATAACTTTTAACCCTGAAGGCCCCCAAATGAAATTTGTAAATCCTTCAGTAAAACTCCAATAGTCACCGCTTTAACTATATTAGTAGAAGATGAACGTCCACTCTTCACACCCCCCAAGACTGATCAAACAAGCAAGCTACCCCAAAAATGGATAACAGATTACCCAGATGCCTGGGCAAAAACTGCGGTGTTAGGTCTGGCCGTGAAACAACCTCCAATAACAGTGGAGTTAAAAACCTCAGTCTCCCCAATCAATGTCAAATAATATCCTCTAAGCAAAAAAACTAAAGGTGGGATAAGGTCCCATATTCAGAAATATCTGGCCTTAGGCGTCCTAAGGCCCTATCAATCGGCCTGGAACACTCCCCTGCTACTAGAAAAAAAAAAAAAAAGCCAGGAACCGGGGACTATCGCCCCATTAAAGAGCTAAGAGAGATCAACAAAAGAGTGCAGGACATTCACCCCACGGTACCTAATCTGTACAATCTGCTTAGCACTCTGAACCCTGAGCGGAAATTATATACTGTTCTGAACTTAAAAGATGCTTTCTTTTGCTTGCCTCTGCATAAAGATAGTCAGTTGCTGTTTGCTTTCAGGTGGGTAGACCCAGAAACCAAAACGTCTGGTCAACTAACTTGTACTAGACTCCCACAGGGGTTCAAAAACTCCCCCACTCTCGTTGATGAAGCCCTCCACAGAGATCTCAACAACTTCAGAACTACGCACCCTGAAGTTACCCAGCTTCAATATGTGGATGACCTGCTACTGGCAGCCAACACCAAGGAAAACTGTGAGTCTGGGACCCAAGCACTATTATATGAGCTTGCTCAACTCGGGTATAGAGTTTCGGCCAAAAAGGCCCAAATTTGCTAGCATAAAGTAATCTTCCTGGGCTATTCCCTTAGGGGCAGTAAACGATGGCTCACTGAGCCCAGAAAACAAACCATTGTGTAGATACCACCCCCATCTTACAGCAGACAACTCAGAGAATTTCTTGGGACTGCTGGCTTTTGCAGGTTATGGATACCTGGGTTTGCGTCCTTAGCTGCTCCTTTATACTGCTGTTAAAGGAAGATGCCCAATTCCAATGGAACCCTGAGTACCAGGAAGTTTTTGATAACATCTAAGGACACTGACACTGAACACCTCAACTTCACTGAGCTCAGCCTGCAATTACAGCAAGCCCTACACTACGTTAAAAATGCACATCAACTCACTCACCTTGGTTCAAAGAAACTGCAGGCATTACTGTAGGATTAAGAACAGAGTTCTCCACTAACCAACTCACAGCGAAAGGAAATAACTGAACGGGTAACAAAAGCCTGTCGGATCCGTCAATTGGGTAATGCTTACCCTTCCAAGTTTCCTAGAGGAAAGCACCTACGAGGAACCAGACCAGGACAATTCTGGGAAGTGGAGATTAATGAAATTAAGCCAGCAAGGTATGGACTTAAATATCTCCTAGTCTTTGTAGATACATTTTCAGGATGGATTGAAGCCTTACACACACACACAAAAAAAAAAAAAAAAAAAAAAAAAACAAAACAAAAAAAAAAAACGGCGCAAATGGTTTTCAAGAAGATCCTGAAAGATATTTTTCCAAGATCCGATCTGCCTAATGGACTGATAATGGACTGTTGTTCATGGCCCAGGTAAGTCAGGTGTTAACCAGGACCCTGTGGATTAATTGGAAGTTACATTATGCTTATATATCCCAGAACTCAGGACAGGTAGAAAAAATAAATAGAACCATTAAAGAGACCTTAACGGCCCCCTTAGGGATCTGGTGGCTATCTCTCCACCCATACATTTTTCAGCTCGGTAGAGGTCTTTCCTTTTTAGATATACCTGATGAAGAGGATCTCACTAAAATTTCATTAAATCCCTTCCATACCATAGATAATTGAAACAAACATTATGGATGCAGGGACACGCGAGCCAGATGCAGGTTGGCTAGCCTATATTACTATGTATGCCCGGCAGACTATCAAAGTGACAAACAGCCATGGCTTTGTGGGGGAAAAGCCGACTTCTTGTGTAAGTCATGGGGATGTGAGCATACAGGGGCTCCCTGGTGGAACCCAAACTCCTCATCAAATTCAGTACACAGCATTGGCCATATTACCAATTAGACAACCAAAAACTATGGCCCCCAGAGGGTTCTCTAGATCTTCAAATTCTGCATGACATTTTTAACTTTGGCAAGTGCTCAAAAGGGGGAAATTCCCCTATGTGGAATCCTTTTTCCTCCTGCGCTCACATCCTGTACTATGCTTCCCCAATAGTTCCTCACACTCAGCCTTCTGCTCTAGACTCTCTGCTTTCACTCCCACCTCAGCAACCTGATTTCTCCCCTCCAATTACTAGATCAAAAACCCAAACCTCCGCTGGATCTCAGAACATTGCCCCCTTGCTGAGGAAGCAGGTACCGAGGTACCCCTCCACCCACTCACTCCTCTCTTTTCCTGTCAGTGTCTGCACTAGGTCCCACCAAGTCCTCTAGCAAGCTTAGCCAAAGCTCAAACCAGCTGAGAAGAGCCCTCAGACCCCTATCCAAGATGTAATGAAAATGACCTTTAAAGTTGATTTGTCATCACTGAAAACAGGTTCTAAGAATTTAAAGTCCCTCACAGGCTTTTTGGAATACTCACTCCCGTCTTCCCCTCTGCTCTACCTGTTCTACTGCTCAAGTTTTGTTCTATGAAAATCCCAAACCCCTTTCCCATTATTCTTTGGCATCTCTCCTTCCTCATTCTCAGATCCACAGAGCTGCTCTCAGCATCGCCTTCCCTGTCATCCCCCTCTGTACCAGGTCCACAGAAATGTCTTAAATGACCTTCTCCAGAAGTCTTCACCAAGGCTTACTTTAGGTCTTTCAGCAAAAGAGTCCCTCTGAAAAAGTTCAATGGAGATAAACTTCCACTCTTCGTGTTGCCCTGTTCTACTTGGCCACTGGCTGGAAAAATCACCACCCCTAAGCTAGACATCGCCTTACCAGTTTTTCACAAAATATGTGAACAAGGACTCTGGCCTTGAGCTGGGGCTTCACAGAGATGGCTACATTTCTAAGATAAAAAAGTTACCAACTGGGCTCCATGGTGACAGCTGGCAAGGAGGAAAAAAAAAGAGACAAAAAAGCTCTCCCGTTCCAAGGTGTCCTTGAAAAGTTAACGTGCACAGAACAGAGGAAAAAAAACAGAAACAAAAACTGATTTGTGTAAATTTCTGCAGACTGTGAACTTCTGAGCCCCTTCCCTTACATGTTGGGTACAAATACTAAAACTACCAAAACTTGGGGTTCAGTGGATTAATTGATTACAACAGAATCAATGCCCTCTAAATACGGATGCAACCAAATAAAACTGCTTTCCTGTCTTTGGTGCTATCTTAGGTGCCTTTCCTTGTCCATCCCTACAACAGTATAATTCTATACACTTTAACATTATTTATGTTTTCATAAAATGGTCAATAGATGCGATTAATTATGTAATGATGCAGATGTTTTCGAGAGTGCTCTATCAGGATGCAGGTTCATTTAAAGATCAAATAGGGGGGCATACAACCCGGTTCCACCAGGAACCTGTATCCCTCACTTTAGCCATCCTATTAGGAATAATAGTTGCTAAAGGGGTGGGCACAGGAACAAATGCCCTAGTCCATGAGACACACCAAAGACACAATTAGAAGCAGAAATAGACCAAAGCTTAAAGACATTAAAAACCGCATCACAGCTTTACAGGAATTTTAACCTCTCTCTCTCTGAAGTTGTTTACAGAGCAGGCGAGTGTTGGCCCTCCTCTTCATGAGAGAAGGGTGCCTTTTTGCTTGCACTGAGGAAAGAATGATGTTTTTATGCCGACAATACTGGAGTTGTAAAAGAATCTATGAGTAAATTAAGAAAACGACTTGAAGAGGGTCAAAGAAAGACAGAGGCCCCCAAAAGGAGGTTTGAGTCTTGGTTCACATAGTCCACCTGGTTAACTACGCTTTTATCCACCCAGGCTGGTCCATTAATAATTCTCATATTATTGTTAACTGTAGGACCCTGTTTGCTCAACCATGTAGTTTCTTTTCTCACCCAAATTGAACCTGTTATTAACCCTAACCATACACTGTTCTCTCAATCTAATTTTACAGAAGAGCGGGGACAGAGTTGGTCTTAAAATACAGCAATATAGAGGATCTTCCACCTGCTGAGAACCTCAAAGGTCCATGAAGAAATGATCCCTGGAGAAGATGTAGTCAACTATGAAGGACCTGAGAGAGCAAAAGTCTTCCATGGCAAACAACCTGCTCATGATGAAGGGATGTGTCTGAATCAGCCACTCTCTTCTTAATGTAGAGAAGATGGACCAAAGCAGGGATGTGTTGAGAGCTTCTCCTGCGTGCCAATGGTTGACATACCATTCTAACTTGTGAAAGTGTCACAGAAAGTAGGGGCAGCCTCCTTCTCATGGGAACCTTAGAAGCAACTGTTAGGACAAAGTTGTTGCCAAGGCAGTGACCAAATTCAGTTGCTAAAGGAAGTGACCTCACCTAACTTCTATGGTGATAGAACTCTCTGAACTTGGAATCCAGGAAGCCTGGCACCCAGAGCCAGTCCCCGTCCCAGTCCCAGTTGTCAAACTTATTTTGATTTACCAAGGACAGAGTCAGTCTTTCTTGGGACCTACTGATGTGAGGATGGCCAAATGCAAGAAAAGCTATGGAGAGGGGGATTTCCTGAGAAAGCAGGCATTGACTCACCACTTGATCCTGAAAACTTCACAGAGTTGGCCAAGAAGACCAGATTTGAGACAGAACAGGCCATTTCTGGGAACATAGTATGGCCCACCAGTCAGAGGACTCTCCGGATAGTCACAGACCTACATGGGGGAAGGAGGTGCCTTTGTGATGTGGGTGTGAGTTTGTGGTTTTTGTCTCATGTTCTGAGAATAGGTATGAAAGAAGGTTTGTTTTGTTTGGAGTGAACGGTTTCTAGTAAGTCGTTTGACAACGCGAGTGTTTCTATGTCAGTGTATCCCACTGCGCCCGTGGTTGTAGACATTAGAAGAGAGAATGCATCAATGAATATGTCCTGTCAGGTAGAAAGCTTCCCAGCATTCATCCTTCCCAATTAATTAATGGACTGCAGCTTGCCTTATTGATGGGCAACACCTACTATCTTCCTAAGATCCTGTTTTCTTCCTGAATTCTGGCCACTCTCCAGAATAGGCTCATGGTTTTGTGTTTAAGATATGTACAACCACGAAGCTCTGTGAAATGACCATGTACTAGATAGCTAAAGGGAATGGCGAGCATCTCAGAAAACTCAGATATCAGTGTGATCAGTAAAGTCTCAGTGGAGAAACCATGCTTGGGGCCTTTTGCTTACCTTTTCTTCTGTTGCCCTGAATGTCAGGAAGGTCTTTTCCGCAGGCCACCACTTTGTGAAGCCTGAAGAAAACAGTTTTCAAATGGAAATGAATGGGTATTACCTGTGGTTCCTTGCTTAATTGTTTTGGAGAGGATGTGTCTGAATCAGCCTATTTGCCCTGTGTGAGGCTGTGGCTTAGTTTCTCACCTTCTGATGGATATAAAGAAAGATCCCATGTGTACATCCAAAACCAAAATGGCCAAAGAGCAGTCCTTGTGGATGAAGTCTCTCGCCTTCCTCTGTAACTTTCCTGAACTCCATCAAGTCAGAATAGGGATCCTTTGGGTAAAATGAGATCTTCCGAGCTCTGCAGAGGCTAGCCCATGGTTGCTTGGGTTTTCTCAAGACTCCAATTCACATAAAGAATCCAAACCCCACAGTCAGTTGACCTCAAATTGAAGAAGTGGAGCAGTATTAATGGGAGGCCTATTTGATCTCTCCTGGTTCACAAGAAGGGTGTCCATGCCACCCTGAATTAGGCAATTTAGGTTCAAGAGACCTTATTTGGGACACGGACTTGAGCTGTCCCCCTCATGGAAAACTCTAGCCAGAGGTTATTATGTGTGTTGGAGTCTTTTAATTTAAATTGTGGTCATTTGGGTGGCGGTTAGAAGAGATGACTTGGTCCACATGTGCTTGAACTCTGGTGTGATTCCCTTAGAGACTGAGTTCTGCAACTGAACTCAGAGAAGTATTGCCATGAATAGTGTTGAGGTTTCAGAAAGCCAGGCATGAGTGTCGCCCTTGGAAACTGAGTTCTAGGCCCAGGGTGGCTTTCCACAGAGCACTGGGCCTCTCAGCCAGGATACCACATGATTTTATTCTGAAAGACTTGGCACCCATCATTGAGAGTCAAAACTCATATGGACCTCACATTGTAGAGCTAAATGAGCTAAACATCATGTGATCTTTTCACCACTCTTTGGGAAGCCTTACCTGTGAGTGTTCTCCAGAGCTTTCATTGAAATGAGCTTCCTAACCATCTAATGGTTCCTGAATGAATTGAAACTCACAGTGCCTCCAACTTCATCCTTGAAAAATGGCTAGATAAATACCATGAAATTTTTGAAATTCCCATCACCAGGTGGCACTGGAGAACCTTTGGATGACATGTTGCTGATCATGAATGTTCCAGACAGTGTCTTGTTTTACTGGGTTTCATGTAAATGGTGTAGAACAGAGATGTCAGTAAGTTGGACTCTGTTGAGTAGTGGGCCTAGAGCAGTGTTGGGCAGGTATGTGATAAAACATCTGTGTGGGGCCATTTGGATCTGCCATTGGCTTCCAAATGGCTTGTGACTGATATGGCGCAGCCAGCAGAACCTTCCGTGTAAAGGCAACTTGTTATATGGAGAGATTTCAGGACATTGTTCAGAATCAGGTTGCTATGGTCAAGGGGTCAAGCTATGTGGGATAGAAGCCTGGTTCTTGTATCATCCTGCAGACCCTGACCCACCACACGTGACAGAACTCCCTCTTGCACTTTGTCCCAGGTGAACTCCCTGTATTTCGTGAAGCAAATACCAAACTCCCAGTGCAGCAGGAAGAAACGCCACGAAATGGAGGATGACCATATGGCTTCACAGTCCACACGGGGAGACACTAAGCGCCCAGTGGCCACAGTTTACCTACAAAGAGAGAATTCAGCACTGCTGCCTCGTGTTCATTGTAAAATAAGAAACTTTGTCCTCCTGGTCACATAGATGCAGACCCAGCTTTGAGGGTCTCACTACAAAGGAAGCTTAACTCGTGACAACAACCTATATTTCAGTGCCCAACCTCAGTGGCAGTTTCTCAAAAAGTTTTAGGCAAGCAGAGCTCCATGTTTGTGGAGTGTGTACTTTGTCCTTATTTTTGGAAACTCCTATACCACCTCCAAGTTTGTGCACTCTTGAGCATTTTCCATTCCAGAAATGTAATCACAGATTTTGTAACTCTTCTTCTCTAATTGTGTCTTACTTGGGGCGAAGGTAATGTCAAGGCATGGTTCTGGATGAGAGTGGGAAGATTTGTTGTAGCACATATTTGCATACACATTGGATTAATTTTCCTATTTTCCATTCGAAATTCTGAATCCCTGACACTAACACATATTCTACTAGACTCTGACTAATAATTCTAATATGATGGAGAAAAATAACCCAAACAGTATATAAGTACATGCAGTTCAGAGTTCGACTTGCCTTTTGCATGATAAAGGGTAGGTGTTATAAATCTAGTCAATTTTTAATTGAAATAGTTCTCGATGTGTTTTCAAAGGTAACAAATATGTGAACTACTGTCTCCCATTCTCTGGAGCCTATTCAGCACATGTATTTTTATATGCACAAATAGAATCCTGCATGGTATCACACGTACATTCTTGTGAATTACATGACATAGCAGATACAAAGTGTGAGAAGTGATCACTCCTCCTAAACCCTGTTGGAACTGAAAATTCAACCTATGGGTGAGCTTCCCAGTAGAACAACATAATACATAAACCCATGTTCAGTAAAATGAATGTTTTGCATCTTTATGATATATATTTCATGATGAATTTCGATTGGCATATATATTGCTACTTATTAATGTCTATGTTTGTGTGTGTGTGTGTGTGTGTGTGTGTGTGTGTGTGTGTATATATATATATATATATATATATATATTTATACTCTCCAGATTTTTAAAAATATGAAATATATGTGTCTTATATACAATCCCTAAATTCATTCATGTTCATGTATGTGGATTAATAATCAACTTTTCACAAGATTATTCTTAGAAATATTCATCCACCCGAAATACATATTTGTTTCCTAGTACTGAAAACTAACTTCAGTGAAAGGTGCATACAAATCCTAATATGTCTACATTAACTAACCCAGTTTAACATCAATGCATGTAGGTTACTATGGAACATGATGTGTATTTTGACGTTAATTTTTATTCCACACTGGTACATTACGATTTCTTCAGTTTATGTACATCATAGAATATATATTTGATTCACTAGTTGGCAAATTTATAGGCATTTGTTTCACTTTCTATCACTTCCTGCTCCAGAACACATGTATTCCTCTATGTTTCTTTACTGGTCTATTCATGAGACTTTTTTCCAAATATATTATTTTTGATTTCCATAATCAATTTTGAAACAAAACTCACAAACCCTTCATGATAAACCATAACCCTAAGATGATCATTAGATATATAACTGGTTGGAATGAATGATTGTATATCAATATAACATTTCTTATATATTTTCAGATATCTATTCAATCCATTATTTAAAGTGGATCCAGTTATATTATTTATTCACAGTATGGTCTATTCATGCATTATGTGTATATTCATAGAAATAGGGTACACCTCTTTGTACGACCATACTAATTTATAAGTCTTCAAAATATTGCTCCAAGAAATGGTGGAAGAAATACTCATGTCACCTGATCTACATACACATTTTATCACAGAAATATTCTGGACACCAAAAGCAAAGGTCACACTTACAATTGTACCAAAGCCTAAATAGAAAGTGAGCATGGATTACTAAAAACATCCATGTCCAGGTTGCCTAATGCTCTCAAATATCAATCCTATTGGTGACTACATATTTATTTCTTCCTAATATTATATATTCAACCTCAAACCTGTTGAAAATGTCTAACCCTATCACACACTTTATACTTTGCTTGATTTCCTAATGTCTCTATTGATATCTGCTTTCCTACATGTTTTCCCCAGTTCATCATTGTGACTGACTCTTCACATGTACTGACATTTACATACACTCTCTACCCGAAACCCTATTGCTAAAGAACTTTTGGTCCAAATCCTATACTCACTCTTCTTTCTAAACCTACCGACTACCTTCCTAATCCTACCGATTATCGCTTTTTGACTGGATGTTCTCTTCAACATTCAATCATCCAAAGTACAAGGTCCGATGCCAGTGTATATTGATTTATTTGAGACATCTGTGCAGCACATAACTCAAAGCTAAGTATCCCACTCAAGTCCCCAATGCCCTTCTGGGCTTCAAATCTTACCTAGATTTCTGCTTTCATAGTTATATTTCACATATATACTCTTGTAAATACCACAGGTTGCCAATGCCATTATTCATCCTGCAGAATGATTCGTAACCCAAATCGAACCTATTATTAACCCTAACCATACACTCTTCTTTCAATACAACTTACAGAAGAGCAGGGACACAGTGGGTCTTACAATATAGGAATGTAGATTATCTTCCACCTGCTGAGAACCTAAAAGATCCATGGAGAAATGATCCTTGGAGAATATGTAGGCAGCTATGTAGGACCTGAGAGAGCAATAGTCATCTTCCATGGCAAACAACCTGGTCAGGAAGAATTGATGTGTCTGAATCAGCCTCTGCCTTCTTAAAGTAGAGAAGATGGACCTATGCAGGCCTGTGTGGAGAGCTGTTCCTGGGTGCCTATGGTTGATATACCATTCTAACTTCTGAATGTGTCACAGGATGTTGGGGCAGATTCCATCTCATAGGAACCTTGGAAGCAACTGTTAGGACAAAGTGGTTACCAAGGCAGTGACCATATTCAGTTCCTGAAAGAAGTGACCTCACTTCACTTCCTTGGTGATGGAATTCTCTGAACTTGGGATCCCGGAAGCCAGGCACCCAGAGTCAGTCTCACTCCGAGTCCCAGTGGGCTAACTTATTTGTTTTTCCCAAAGACATAGTCAGTCTTTCTTGGTACCTACTGATGTGAGGATGGCCAAATTCCAGCAGAGCTCGGAAGAGGGGCCTTTCCTGAGAAAGTAGGTAGTGGCAAACCACTGGCTCCTGACAACTTCACAGAATTGGCCAAGGAGACCAGATCTGAAACAGGACAGGCCATTTTTTGGGGAACATAATATGGCCCACCAGTCAGAAGACACTTCGGATAATCACAGACCTACTTGGGTGAAAGAATCGCCTTTGCTGTTGTAGGTGTGAGTTTGTGGTTTTTTCTGATGTTCTGAGAATAGCTAGGAAAGGTGGTTTATTTGGTTTGGAGTGGACTATTTCTAGTAAGTCCTTTGACATGGTGAGTGTTTCTCTGTCTGTGTATCCCAGTGTATCCGTTGTTGTAGACATTAGAAAAGAGAATGCATCAATGGAAACGTTGTCTCTAGTTGAAAGCTTCCCCACATTCTTACTGCCCAATTGATGAATGGACTGCAGCTTGCCTTATGGATGGGCAACATCTACTATCTTCTTAAGTTCCTGTTTTCTTCGTGTTTTCCAGCCACTCTCCAGAATAGGCTCATGGTTTTGAGTCCCAGATATGTTACACCACAGGGCTCTGTGACATGGCCATGTACTGGATAGCTTAAGGGAATGGGAGCATCTCAGAAAACTCAGATATCAGTGTGACCAGTAATGTCTCAGTGGAGAAACCCTTCTTTGGGCCATTTGCTTACTTCTGTTTCTATTATCCTGAATATCAGGAAAGTCTTTGCCTCAGGCCACCCAGTTGTGTAGCATTAAAAAGACTGTTTTCATATGGAAATGAATGGACATCACCTGTGGCTCTTTGCTTAATTGCTTTGGAATGGAATGTGTCTGAATCAACCTCTTGTCCTTGAATGAGGTTGTGGCTTAGATTCTCAGCATCTATGGATCTAAAGAAAGATCCCATGTGGTTCCAAAACCAAAATGACCAAAAGAGAAGTCATTGTGGATGAATATTTTTGCCTTCTTGTTTTAGGTTCCTGACCTCCATCAAGTGAGAATAGGGATCCTTAGGGTCAAATGAGTCTTTGAAATCCCTGCAGAGGCTAGCCCACATGTGCTTGGGTTTTCTCATGACTCCAAATCACATCAAGAATTTATAGGCTTCAGCCAGTAGGCCTCAAATTGGAGAAGCGGAACACTTTAACAGCAGGAATATTTGATCACTCCTGGTTCACAGGAATAGTGTTCAGGCCACCATGTTTTTAGGCAAATGAGGGGCAAGTGAGCTTATTTTGGACACTACCTTGTGCTCATTGAAACCTCCAGCTAGAGGTTATGATGAGTGTCTACAAGGAAAAAGATTATGGCCCTGTGGGAGTGATTTCATTTTAATTTTGGTCATTTTTGTGGCAGTTGGAAGGGATGACTGGGTCCACCTGGGCTTGAAATCTGGTATGATTTATCCTTAGAGACTGAGTTCTGGAACTGACCTCAGAGAAGTATTGCCATGAATTGTGTTGGGATTTTAGGAGGCCACGCATGAGACTCACTCTTGGAAACTGAGATCTTGGCCCAGGGTGGCTTTCCACAGAGGCCTGGGAATCAAAGCCAGGATATCTCATGATTTTATTCTGAAAGACTTGGTAGCCATAGTTGAGATTCAAAACACACATGGACCTCACATTGTAGACGTCAATTGGCCTGGCTTCATGTGACCTGTTGGCAACTCTTTGAGAAGCCTTGACTTTAAAGTTCTCCAGAGCATTCATTGAAATGAGCTTTCTCAACACTTAACGGTTCCTGAATGAATTGAAACCCACAGTGCCTGTAACTTCATCCTTGAAAAATTGCTAGATAAATACCATAAAAGTTTTGAAATTCCCATGACCAGGTGGCACTGCAGAAACTTTGGATGTCCTGTTGCTGATCATGTGTATACCAGACAGTGCCTTGTTTGACTGGGTTTCATGAAAATGGTATAGAATACGAGATGCCAGGAATTTGGAGCCTGGTGAGTAGTGGGCCTAGAGTAGTGGTGGGCAGGTATGTGATGAAACATCAAGGTGGGGCCATGTGGATCGGCTATCGGCTTACAAATGGCTTGTGACTGATATGGCGCAGCCCCCATTCCCTTGTAGGTAAAGGCATCTTGTTATGTGGAGAGGTTTCAGGGCAATGTTCATAATCAGGTTGCTATGGTTATTGGGACAAGCTATGTGGGATAGAAGACTGGTTGGTACATTCTCCTGCAGACGCTAACCCACCCCACGTGACAGAACACGCTCCAGCACTGTATCCCAGATGAACTTCTTATATTGTGTGAAGCAAGTACCAAATTCCCAGTGTAGCAGCAAGACACACCACGAAAAGTGGAGGATGATCAAATGTCTTCACAGTCCCCACCGGGAGACACTTAGCCTCCAGTGGACATAGTTTACCTACAAAGAGAAAATTGAGCACTGCTGCCTCATGTTCATTGGAAAATAAGAAATCATGTCTTCCAGGTCACATAGAAGCAGACCCAGCTTTTATGGTCTCACTACAAAGGAAGCCAAAGCTCATGACAACAACATATATTTCAAGTGCCCAACCTCAGAGGCAGTATTCCAAGAAGTCTTAGGCCAGCAGAGCTCTTTGTTTGTGGAGTGTTTACCCTGTCCTTTACTTTTGGAAACGCCTCTACCACCTCCAAGGTTGTGAACTCCCGAGGATATTCCATTCCATATATGTATTCATAGATTTTCACACTTTTCTACTATAATTGTGTCTTACTTGGGTGAAGGTAATGTCAAGGCATTGTTCTGGATATTAGTGAGAAGATTTTTGTGTAGCACATATTTACATACACTTTGGATTCATTTTTCAATTTTCCATTTGAAATACTGAATCCCTGACACTAACCCATACCCTACTAGACTCTGACTAATGATCCTAATATGATGGTGAAAAATAACCCAAAAAGAAAAGAAATACAAGCAGTTCAGAGGAGGCATGGTGTATAGTTGGAATTGCCTTTTGCATTATATTTTGTAGGAGTTATAAATCTAGTTAATTTTTTTGTGAAATAGTTCTACATGTGTTTTTAAAATTATCAAATATATGAATCCCTGTCTCCCTTTCTCTGTAGCCTATTCAGCACATGTATTTTTATATGCACATATAGAATCCTACCTGATATCACTCGTATACACTTGTGAGGTGGCTGAATTGGCAGATGCAAATTGAGAGAAGAGATCACTCCTCCTAAATGCTGTTGGAACTGAAAATTCAACCTATGGGTGAGCATCCTAGTTGAATAACATTATACATAATTTCATGTTCAGTAAAATTAATATTTTTCAATCTGTGGATTATATATATTTCATGATGAATTTCTATTGGCATATATATCGCTACTTTTTTTTATTGGTTGCTCAAAACATTACAAAGCTCTTGACATATCATATTTCATACATTAGATTCAAGTGGGGTATGAACTCCCATTTTTACTCCAAATACAGATTGCAGAATCACATCAGTTACACATCCATATTTTTACATAATGCCCTATTAGTTACTGTTGTATTCTGCTACCTTTCCTATACTCTACTATACCCCCTCCCTTCTCTTCCCATCTTTTCTCTCTACCATACCTACTGTAATTCATTTCTCTCCTTGTTTATTTTCCCACAACCTCTTATATGTAATTTTGTGTAACAATAAGTGTCTCTCTCCATTACCATGCAATTTCCCTCTTCTCTCCCTTTCCCTCCCACCTCATGTTTCTGCTTAATGTTAATCTTTTCTTCATGCTCTTCCTCCCTGCTCTGTTCTTAGTTGCTCTCATTATATCAAAGAAGACATTTGGTATTTGTTTTTTAGGGATTGGCTAGATTCACTAAGCATAATCTGCTCTAGTGCCATGCATTTCCCTGCAAATTCCATTATTTTGGCATATTTTAGTGCTGCGTAATCCTCCATAGTATATAAAAGTCACATTTTTTTATTCATTCATCTATTGAAGGGCATCTGGGTTGGTTCCACAGTGTAGCAATTGTGAATTGTGCTGCTATGAAAATTGATGTGGCAGTATCCCTGTAGTACGCTCTTTTAAGGTCTTCAGGGAATAGTCCAAGAAGGGCAATAGCTGGGTCAAATGGTGCTTCCATTCCAAGCTTTCACAGGAGTCTCCATACTGCTTTCCAAATTGGCTGCACCAGTTTCAGTCCCACCAGCAATGTACGAGAGTACCCTTTTCCCCACATCCTCGCCAGCACTTGTTGTTGTTTGACTTCATTATGGCTGCCAATCTCACTGGATTGAGATGGTATTTTAGGGTGGTTTTTATTTGCATTTCTCTTACTGCTAGAAATGGAGAGCATTTTTTCATGTACTTGTTAATTGATTCTATGTCCTCCTCCGAGAAGTTTCTGTTCAGGTCCTTGGCCCATTGGGTTATTGGTTATCTTATTGTATAATTTTCTGAGTTATTTGTATACTTTGTATACTCTAGATATTAGGGCTCCATGTGAAGGGTGAGGACTAAAAATTTGTTCCCATGATGTAGGCTCCATATTTACCTCTCTAATTGTTTCTCTTTCTGAGAAAAAAAAAAAATTCAGTTTAAGTAAGTCCCATTTCTTGATTCTTGTTATTAACTCTTGTTTTATGGGTGTCCTATTAAGGAATTCAGAGCCTGACCACACAATATGTAGATCGGAGCCAACTTTTTCTTCTATCAGACGCAGAGACTCTGATTTGAATCTAGCTCCTTGATCCACTTTGAGTTAACTTTTGTGCATGGCAAGAGGAGGGGATTCAGTTTCATTTTGTTGCATATGGATTTTCAGTTTACCAAACACCATTTGATAAAGATGCTATCCTTCCTCCATTGCAGGCCATTAGCTCCTTTATCAAATATAAGATAGTTGTAGCTTTTTGGATTAGTCTCTGTGTCCTCCATTCTGTACCATTGGTCCACCCACCTGTTTTCGTACAAGTACCATGCTGTTTTTATTATGATTGCTCTGTAATATAGTTTGAAATCTGGTATCGCTATACTGCCTGATTCACACTTCCTGCTTAGAATTGCTTTTGCTATTCTGGGTCTTTTATTTTTCCATTTGAATTTTATGATTGCTTTATCTATTTCTACAAAAAGTTTCTATGGGATTTTGATTGGCATTGCATTAAACCTATAGAGAACTTTTGGTAATATCGCCATATTGATGATGTTAGTTCTGGCTATCCATGAACGGGGTATATTTTTCCATCTTCTAAGATCTTATTCTATTTCTATTTTTAGGGTTCTGTAGTTTGCATTATATAAATCTTTCACCTCTTTTGTTAGGTTGATTCCCAAGTATTTAATTATTTTGAGGAAATTGGGAATGCAGTGTTTGGACTCATTTTTGTTTCAGAAGTTTTGTCGCTAATATACAGAAATGCCTTTGATTTATGCATGTTGATTTTGTATTCTGCCACATTGCTGCATTCATTTATTAGTTCTAGTAGTTTTTTCTGTAGACCCTTTTGGGTCTTCTATGTATAGAATCATGTCATCTGCAAATAGTGATAATTTAAGTTCTTCTTTTCCTATTTTTATGCCTTTAAAGTCTTTCATCTCTCTAATTGCTCTGGCCAGTTTTTTCGAGAAATATATTGAATAGAAGTGGTGATAGAGGACATCCCTGTCTTGTTCCAGATTTTAAAGGGAATGCCTTCAACTTTTCTCCATTCAGAATGATGCTAGCCTGAGGCTTAACATAGATAGCTTTTACAATGTCGAGGTAAGTTCCTGTTATCCCTAGTTTTTAAAATGTTTTGAACATAAAGGAATGCTCTACTTTGTTGAATGGTTTTTCTGCGTCTATCCAGATGATCATATGGTTCTTATCTTTAAGTCCAATGATGTTGTGAATAACATTTATTGATTTCCGTATATTGAACCAGCCTTGCATCCCAGGGATGAATCCTAGTTGATCATGGTGCACAATTTTATTGATGTGCCTTTCTATCCAATTCACCAGAATTTTAATGAGGATTCTTTCATCTAGGTTCATCAGAGATATTGGTCTGTAGTTTTCTTTCTTTGAGGTGTCTTTGTCTGGTTTCAGAATCAGGGTGATGTTGGCCTCATAGAATAAATTTGGCAGAGCTCCCAGTTTTTCTATTTCCTGAATAACTTGAAAAGTATTGGTATTAATTCTTCTTTAAAGGTTTTGTAAAACTCTGCTGTATACCCATCCGGTCCTGGGCTTTTCTTGGTTGGTAGTCTTTTGATTGCTTCTTCTACTTCATCCATTGATATTGGTCTGTTTAAATTGTGTGTTCCCTTATGACTCAGTCTGGGCAAATCATATGACTTAAGAAATTTATCGATGTCTTCACTATTTTCTATTTTATTGGAATACAGTTTTCCAAATAATTTCTAATTTTCTTCTGTATTTATGTTGCATCTGTTGTGATATTGCCTTTTTCATCCTGTATGTTAATAATTTGAGTTCTCTCTCTTCTTCTCTTCGTTAGCACGGCTAAGGGTCTGTCGATCTTATTTATCTTTTCAAAGAACCAACTTTTAGTTTTGTTAATTTTTTCAATAGTTTCTTTTGTTTCAATTTCGCTCTGATTTTAATTATTTCTTGCCTTCTGCTACATTTGCTGTTGTTTTGCTCTTCCTTTTCTAGGGCTTTGAGATAAAGTGTGAGCTCATTTATTTGTTGTTTTTTTTTTCTTTTTTTGAGGAATGACCTCCAGGCGATGAATTTACCTCTTAAAACTTCTTTCATTGTGTCCCATAGAATCTGATATGTTGTGTCTGTATTTTCATTTATCTCAAAGAATTTTTTTATTTCCTCCTTTATGTCTTCTGTAACCCATTGATCATTCAGTAACATATTGTTCATTTTGCAGGTGATATATGATTTTTTCTTTTTTCTTTTATCATTGGTTTCCAGTTTCATTCCATTATGATCACAAAAAATTCATGGTATTATCTCCTCCCCTTTATATTTACTGAGGGTTGCCCTATGGCATAACATATGGTCTATTTTTGAGAAGGATCCATGTGCTGCTGAGAAAAAAGTATATCCACTTGATGATGGTTGATATATTGTATATATGTCAGTTAAGTCTAGGGTATTGATTGTGATATTGAGTTCTATAGTTCCTTTATTCAACTTTTCTTTGGAGGATCTGTCCAATGGTGAGAGAGGTGAGTTGAAGTCACCCATAATTATTGTATTGTGGTCTATTTGATTCTTGAACTTGAGGAGAATTTGTTTTATGAACATCGCAGCACCATTATTTGCTGCATGAATATTGATAATTGTTATGTCTTGTCGGTGAATGGTTTCTGTTAACAGTATATAATGTCCTTCCTTATCCCTTTTGATTAAATTAGTCTTGAGGTCGATTTTATTTGATAGGAAGATGGCCACCCCTGCTTGCTTACGAGGTCTGTGTGCATGGTATAAATTTTCCCAATCTTTCACCATTAGCTTGTGTATGTCTTTTCCATTCAGATGTGTCCCCTGGAGGCAACATATTGTTGGATTTGTTTTTTTTTTAATTCAAGTTACAAGCCTATGTCACTTTATTGGAGAGTTTAAGCCATTAACGTTTAGAGTTACTATTGATATATGGTTTGTACTGCCACCCATGTTTGCCTATATCTTTTTTTTTAAATTAGATTGTTTCTCCATGATTAGCTTTTCTCCGCCCTCTGTCATTACTGGGGCACTTCCCACTGATGGTTTTCGTTGTTGATTTTCATTTCTTCCTTGTGTAGTGTTTTGCTCCAGATGCTTTCCAATGCTGGTTTTCTGGCTGCAAATTCTTTTAGCTTTTGTTTATCATGAAATATTTTTATTTCGTTGTCTTACATTAAGCTTAATTTTGCTGGATACATAATTCTTGGTTGGCATCCATTGTCTTTCAGTGTTTGAAGTACGTTGTTCCAGGATCTTCTCACTTCCAGCATCTGTGATAAAAAAATCCATTGTTAACCTTTTTGGTTTACCCCTGATTGTAATCTGCCTCCTTTCTCTGGTAGCTTTTAATATTTTCTCTTTGTTTTGTATATTGGATATCTTCATAACAATGTGTCTTGGCATGGTTCTACTGTGATTTTGTGTGCTCAGTGTCCTGTAAGCATCTACAATTTGTTTATCTGTTTCCATTTTTATTTCTGGAAAGTTTTCTCTAATTATTTCATTCAGCAGGTTACTCATTCCCTTGGTTTGAATCTCTGTACCTTCCTCTTTCCGGATGACTCATAAGTTTGTTTTTTTATGTTATCCCATATCTCTTGGATGTTTTCCCATAATTTTTTACAGCATTTCTTTCTTGGCTAGAGTTTTTTTCAAGATGATATATTTTTTCTTCATTATCTGACATTCTCTCTTCTACTTGCTCCACTCTGTTAATGATACTCTCAATTGAGTTTTTAATTTGGTTTATCATTTCCTTCATTTCTAGAATTATTGTTTGATTTTTCTAATAATCTCTATCTCCTGATAAAGATGCCTAATTTCTTATTTTATCTGTTTATGTAATTCATTTTCAATGCGTTCTTTCACTGTTTTTGTTGTCTCGTATCCTCTTTAAGGTTCCATTCCATCTGTCTAAGGTATTCCTTGAGTTCTTTATATGACCATTTTTCTGATGACTCTAGATGCTCTTGAATATTTAGGCTGTCCTTCATTGTTTGCACTTTTTTTCTTCCTTGCTTTTTTATGCTTCTCATGTTACTTCTTGTTCTGTTTGACTAGTGAGTTACTGCTTACTCTTATAAATTTATTTGATGCTTGGAAGGAAAGATATTAGAAGGGAAGGGAAGAAGTCACTAAGGAGAATGAGAGTAGGCAGGTAGAATTCAAAGAAGGGGGTATAACAAAATTGAAAAGAAATGAAAAGACAAAAGAAAAAAATAGAAAATAAAGAAAATTTTAAGTAATAATGATAATTTAAAAATGAAAATTAAAATTTAAAATAATAATAATAATAATAAAATAAAAAATTAAAAAAAATAAAAACATTAAAAAAGTTAAAGAACAACAACAAAAATGAAAATCAAAGAAAAAGAAAAGCATACAAATAAAATAATAATATTAATACATGCAGTCCTAGAGTTCAATTTACTTCTCTTCCAGTAGGTGGACCTGTGTGCACTGGGCCAAGATTCTCCTCTCAATTAGCGGGAACCAATCACTGTGCAGCAGCTCTTCCTCCCAGACTGGGCGGGTCTCTGATCCTGAGTGCCTAGGGCCTTCTCTTGTGCTTCCTCAAGCCATGCCCCGCTCACCTTTGACGCTCACCACAATACTGGTTACACGCCAGGCCTCTGCTCCTGGTAGCCCTGTTTTAATGAACACCTGGGCACACTCTCCCTGTTTGCCTCCCTCAGACCCTAAGTTTGTAGAGCTTTGGCCTGAGAACCCCCAGCGAATTTTCTTGTCCTCCGGGAGCCATGCCCCCGGTAGGTGGTGTAAGAGACCTCAATTGTCAGCACTGGTGGGAGTGGTAGCCGGGAATTCCACGCCGCGAGTCCCGAGCCAATCCTGATTCCCTAGGTCTGGCTATCGCGCTCCTGGGAGACCTGGGAGGGGCCATTACGGCAGAGCTGGGAAGGGCCCTTGAGGTTTCCCCATGGTTTTGAGAGAGATGGCAATGGGATTACACACTTGTCGCGTTGGTTTCAATGAAGTTATCTCCTCCGCCTGTAATGTCAGTTCTCTGCCATGGTCGTATCCCATTAAAATGGTGACCATTCGTTCCCTTTGCTGGGTGACCAATGCAACAGGTGGGTCCTGACTATATCTCCCAAGCCCCATTTCAATCCTGTGGCCACTGCCTATGAAGGCTCAGTTGTCTTTTAACTCTGTCAATTCAGAAAGACCGACCAGTTATTTCAGCGGGAATGTTAGTGCTGAGTCACAAAAACCAGACGAATCTAAGCTTGAATGCAGCCAATCCGGGCTCTGTGTGTGTTCTGAGGGGCCCAGACTGTTCGCCCCAGATTCACAACAGGTCAACATTGCCTAGTGATTCTGAGCAAACAGCATTTAGACAGTTTACGACTCCCTATGCCCGTGCAGCTGAAGAGATCATAGACTTGATTTCTCCATGCCTGCCTTCATAATGGATCTCCTGTATTGCTACTTTTTAATATCTGTGCATGTGCGTGTGTGTGTGTGTGTGTGTGTGTGTGTGTGTATATATATATATATATATATATATATATATATATATACACTCTCCAGATTTTTCAAAATATAAAATATGAAATATATGTGTCTTATTATACACTCCCTAAATTCATTCATATTCATATCTGTGGATTTATAATCAACTTCCCACAATATTATTCTCAGAAATAATCATCCACCTGCAATACATATTGTTTCCTAGTACTGAAAACTAAATTCAGTGAATGGTGCATACAAACCCTAATATTTCTACAGTTACTTAGCCAGTTTAAAATCAATGCAAGTAGATTCCTAGGGGACATGATGTGTATTTTGACTTTCATTTTTATTCAACACTTGTACGTTACTATGTCTTCAGTTTATGCACATCATAGGATATATATTTCAGTCACAAATTAGAAAATTTATAGGAATTTGTTTCACGATCAATCACTTCCTGATTCAGAACACATGCATTCCTCCATGTTTCTTGACTAGTCTTTTCATGAGACTTCTTTCCAAACACATAATTTTTGTTTAACATCATCACTTATAAAGCAAAACTCAAACACCATTCATCATAAACCATAATCCTAATATTACCATTAGATATATAACTGGTTGGAATGAATGATTGTATATCAATATAAGATTTCTTATATATTTTCACATATCAATTCAATCCATTATTTAAAGTGGAATCAGTTATGTTATTTATTCATAGTATGGTCTATTCATGCATTATCTCTATATTCATAGAAACAGGTTACACCTCTTTGTGCCCCTAATACTAATGTATACATCTTCAAATTATTGCTCCCAGAAATGGTGAAAGAAATACTCATGTCACCTAATCTACATATACATTTTATCACAGTAATATTCGGAGCAAAAAAAAAATAAAATGTCACACTTATTATTGTACCAAAGCCTAAAAGGAAAGTGAATGTTGATAACTAATAGCATCCATGTCCAGGTTGCCTAATGCTCTCAAATGTCATTCCCATTTGTGACGACATATTTGTTTTTTCCTATGATTATATATTCAAACTCAAGCCTGTTGAAAATGTCTAATCCTATCACTCACTTTATACATTGCCTGATTTCGTAATGTCTCTATTGACACCTGCTTTCCTACATATTTTCCCCAGTACATCATTTTGGCTGACTCTTCACATGTGCTTACATTTTCATTTACTCTCTAAACGAAACCCTATTGCTAAAGAAGCTTTTTATTCCAAATCATATACTCACTCTTCTTCCTAAACCTACTGACTATCTTCCTAATCCTACCGACTATCCCTTTTTGACTGGATGTTCTCTTCTACATTCAATCATCCAAGGTACTAGGTCCTATGCCATTGTATTTCGATTTAACTGAGACAATTGTACAGAACATAATTCAACACTAAGTATCCAAACCAAGGGCCCAATGCCCTTCTGGGCTTCAAATCTTTCTTAGATTCCCGTTTTCATACATATATTTCACCTATATATTCTTATAAATATCACAGGTTCCCAATCCCATTATTCATCCTGCAGAATGATTCCTAACCCAAATCGAAAATATTATTAACTCTAACCATACACTAACTTTGCAGGAGAGCAGGAACTATGTGGGTATTAAACTACAGGAATCCAGGGGATCTTCACCTGCTGAGAAACTCAAATGTTCATGCAGAAATGATCCCTGGTGAAGATGAAGGCAGCTATGAAGTACCTCAGAAAGCAAAAGTCATCTTCCATGGCAATCATTCTGGTAAGGATGAAGGGTTGTGTCTGAATCAGTCTCTCTCTTCTTAATGTATAGAACATGGACCAAACCAGTCCTGTGTGGAAGCTGTTCCCGGGTGCTTATGGTTGATACAGCATTCTAACTAGAGAAAGTGTCCCATGAAAATCGGGGCAGCCTCCACCTCATGGTACTTTTGGAAGCAACTGTTAGGACAAAGTGGTTGCCAAGGCAGTGACATCATTCAGATCCTGAAGGAAGTGATCTCACCTCACTTCCTTGGTGAGGGAACTCTCTGAACTTGGGATCCAGGAAGCCAGGCACCCAGAGACAGTCCCTGTTCTAGTCCCAGTGGTCTCACATGTTTGGAATTACCAAGGACAGAGTCAGTCTTTCTTGGTACCTACAGATGTGAGGATGGCCAAATGCCAGGAAACCTGTGAAAAGGGGCTTTTCCTGAGAAAGCAGGTAGTGTCTCACCGCTGACTCTTGAGAACTTCACAGAGTTGGCAAAGCAGACATGATCTGAGACAGAAGAGGTCATTTCCGGGGAACATAGTATGGCCCACCAGTCAGAGGACACTCCGGGGAGTCACAGACCTACTAGGGGGAAGGAGGTGCCTTTGTGGGTGTGGGTGTGAGTTTGGGGTTTTGTCTCATGTTCTGAGAATAGGTAGGAAAGGCGGTTTGTTTGGTATGGAGTGGAATATTTCTATTAAGTTCTTTGACAAGGTGAGTGTTTCTATGTGTGTGTATCCCACTGAGTCCATTGTTGTAGACATTAGAAAAGACAATGCATCAATGGATGTGTCCTGTCTAGTAGAAAGCTTCCCAGCATTAATCCTGCCCAATTCATGAGTGGACTCTGGCTTGCCTTATGGATGGGCAACACCTACAAGCTTCCTAATTTCCTGTTTTCTCTCTCATTTCTGGCCACTCTCCAGAATAGTATCATGGTTTTGTGTCCAATATTTGTACCACCTCCAAGATCTGTGACATGGCTATGTAATGGATAGCTGAAGGAAATGGCTAGCATCTCAGAAATCTCAGATATCTGTTGACCAGGAAAGTCTCAGTGGAGAAACCCTGCTTTGGTCCTTTTGCTTACCTATTTTTCTGTTGAATGTCAGGAAGTTTTTTGCCTCAAGCCACCACTTTGTGAAGCCTGAAAAAAAGAGTTTTCAAATGGAAATGAATGGGCATCACCTGTGGCTCTTTGCTTAATTGCTTAGGATTGGGATATGTCTGAATCAGCCTGTTGGCCCTGTGTGAGGCTGTGGCTTAGATTCTCAGCACCTGATGGATCTAAAGATAGATCCCATGTGTGCATCCAAAACCAAAATGGCAAAAAGTTCATATATTTTTGATGAACTCTCTTGCCTTCCTCTCGTAGGTTCCTGATATCCATCAAGTGAGAATAGGGATCCTTTGGGTCAAATGTGTTCTTCAAAGCCCTGCAGAGGCTAGGCCATAGGGGCTTGATTTTCATGACTCCAATTCACTTAAAGAATCTAAACCCCAAAGCTAGAAGGCCTCAAGTTGGAGAAGTCAAGCAATATTAAAGGCAGGCCTATTTGATCACTCCTGGTTCACAGGAAGAGAGTCCATGCTACCCTGACTTTAGGCAAATGAGGGGCAGGGAGCTTATTTTGCACACTGTCGTGGGCTGCTTCACTAATGGAAACCTCCAGCCAGAGGATATGATGAGTGTCTATATGAAAGAAGATGAGGGCCATGTGAGAGTGTTTTGGTTTTAATTGTGGACATGTGTCTGGCGGTTGGAAGAGATCACTGGGTCAAACTAGGCTTGCACTCTGGTGTGATGCCCCTTAGAGACTGAGTTCTTTACTGATCTCAGAGAATTATTGCCAGGAATTGTGTTGGAATTTTAAATGGCCATGCATGAGAGTTGCCTTTGGAAAGTGACATCTAAGCCCAAGTTGACTTTCCACAGAGGACAGGGAATCTCAGCCAGGATATCACATGATATTATTCTTAAAGACTTGGCAGCTATATTTGAGAGTCAAAACACACATGGACCATACATTGTAGACCTCAATGGGCCTGGCTTAATCTGAATTTTGGGCACTTTTGGAAGCCTTGCCTGTAAGAATTCTCCAGAGTTTTCATTTAAATGAGCTTCCTCACCATTTAATGGTTTCTGAGTGAATTGAAATCCACAGTGCCTCCAACTTCATCCTTGAAAATTGGCTAGATCAATAACATGAAATTTTTGAAATTCCCATGACCGGGTAGCACTGGAGAACATTTGGATGTCCTGTTGCTGATCATGAGTATACAGGACAGTGCCCTGATTGACTGGGTTTTATGAAAATCGTGTAGAACAGAGATTCCAGTAAGTTGGATCATGCTGAGTAGTTGTACTAGAGCAGTGGTTGGCAGGTGTGTGATAAAACATCTGTGGTGGGGGCATGTGGATCTGCCATTGGCTTCCAAATGGATTGTGACTGACATTTTGCAGTCAGTAGAACCTTTTATGTAAAAGCATATTGTTATATGGAGAGGTTTCAGGGCAATGTTCAGAATCAGGTTGCTATGGTCAATGGGGCAAGCTATGTGGGATAGAAGCCTGGTTGGTGCATTCTCCTGCAGAACCCGACCCACCACACTTGACAGAACTCACTTCAGCACTGTGTCCCAGTTGAACCCTTGTATTTAATGAAGCAAATACCAAACTCCCAGTGCAGCAGCAAGAAACACCACGAAAGTGGAGGATGACCAAATGAATTTACAGTCCACACGGGGAGACACCAGTGGCCACAGTGTACCTACAAATAGAAAATTCAGCACTGCTGCCTCATGTTCATTGGAAAATAAGAAACCATGTCCTCCAGGTCACATAGATGCAGAACCAGATTTGATGGTCTCACTACATATGAAGCTAATGCTTCTGACAACAGCATATATTTCATTGCCCAACCTCAGAGGCAGTTTCTTCAGATGTTAAGCTGGCAGAACTTCATGTTTTTGAAGTAATTACCCTGTCCCTTTTGGAAACTCCTCTACCACTTCCAAATTTGTGAACTTCTGAGCATTTTCCATTCCACATATGTATTCACATATTTTCTAAATCTTCTCCTCTAATTGTGTCTTATGTAGGGCGAAGGTAATGTCAAGGCATTGTTCTGAATGAGAGTGGGAAGATATTTGTGTAGCACATATTTGCATACACATTGGATACATTTTCCAATTTTCCATTCGAAATACTGAATCCCTGACACTAACACATACCCTACTAGACTTTGACTTCTTATCCTAATTTGATGGAGAATAATAACCCAAACAGAATACAAATACAAGAGGTTCACAGGAGGCATGGTGTATAATTGGACTTGCCTTTCATATGATAAATGGTAGGTGTTATAAATCTAGCGAATTTTAATTGAAATAGTTCTCCATGTGTTTTAAAAGTTAACAAATATGTGAATAACTGTCTCCCTTTCTCTGTAGCCTATTCATCACATGTATTTTTATAAGCACATATAGAATTCTACCTGGTATCAGTCGTACATTTGGTGAGGTGGCTGGCTTGGCAGATACAAATTGTGAGAAGAGATCACTCCTACTTAATGCTGTTGGAACTGAAAATTCAACATATGTGTGAGCTTCTTAGTTGAACAACATAAATCCATGTACATTAAAATTAATATTTTTGGATCTGTGGATGATATATATTTCATGGTGAATTTCAATTCACATACATAATGCTACTTTTTAATGTCTGTGTGTGTGTGTGTGTGTGTCTGTGTGTGAATATATATATATATATATATATATATATATATATATATATTCACTCTCCAGATTTTTAAAAATATTTAGTATATTTTTTTATACCCTCCCTAAATTCATTCATATTCATGTATGTGGATTTATAATCAACTTTTCACAAGAATATTCTCAGAAATATTCATCCACCTGAAATACATATTTTTTTCCTAGTACTGAAAACTAACTTTGGGGGATCACATGATGGCGGCGAATGGAGTGCATTACCCCCATGTACCGCGTCACTGTGCGGGAGAATGACGAGTTAGAACGGCTAAAACCTATCTTGTTAGGATTTTCCAGCAAATTTGGGGTGCTCCACAACCTAGTGGACATATATCCATCTGATGAGGATCAGCTACGGGGGCTCAAACGCGAGTGATTTGTCCGCACGGAGGGTCATGCTGCTTATTCAGCAAATTGCCCTGCAGCTAGAGTCTGTGGCGCGCACTGGGAAACGACGAGATAGCATCGCAAATATACAGTGGTGCGGATTATATGGCCTCCTGCCAGCTATGCAATTACTGTGCTCAGTGCTGTATTCTGGGATTGAGACGGGGATGGATGCGGTCCAATTCCGTTCTCCATACCGGTCAGACCACAGAGGAAGCCAGCGTCCACCATCTTGAAGAGCTGACGTCACCATCCCTGTTTTCGACTGATCGCAGCTCATTCAGCTATAGAACAGGTAATTTCAGGATGCCATTCACCTTTGTCTCGCGAGACAAATTACTCAGGCTCAGTGCTAAAGAACCCGCAGAAACTGCGTCTTGGAGCCTGCTCCTATTAGAACATACACTGAGCCCAGAGCGGCCAAATTTGGCCTCCCCGAACTGATCTTGCTCAGGGCTAAAGAACCCGTGGAAACTGCTTCCCGGTCCGGGTCTTGCTGAATAATGTGGAGGTAAATATCAACCGAGCCTTCATAGGCAGTGGCAACAGGATTGAGACGGGGCTTGTGAGGGCAAGTCAGGACTCACCCATTGCATTGGTCACCCAGCAAAGGGAACGAAATGCTGACTTTTGCATGGGATACCAACATGGCAGAGATCTGATGTCATCAGAAAGCAGCGGAGGAGATAACTTCATTGATACCAGCGGTTACAGAAACAGTTAGTCTCCTGGTAAAGAAAGTGAGTCACAAACACCCGAGTCTCTCTCACTTTTTCATCAAGCCAGAGGGGCAGAGCAGAGCCGCTGCCCATGCTCGGAACAGGCCCAGCGACACACCTGCATGATAATCACTTCACCCCAGTTGGAATAGAAGAAGAGCAGAGCCACTGCAAGTGCCCAGAACAGGCCCAGTGACCAGCAGGCGTGGTAGTAACGTCACCTCAATTGGAGTAGTTGCAGAGCAGAGCCTTCTCCCGCGCCTAGTACAATCCAAGTGGCCCACCGGCATGGTAGTCACGTCATCCCAATAGAAGTAGGGGCAGAGCAGAATCTTTGCACGTGCCCGGAACAGGCCCAGCAACCTACCGGCTTGGTAGTCACGACACCCCAATTGGAGTAGCGGCAGAGCAGAGCCACCACC
Organism: Callospermophilus lateralis; assembly: GCF_048772815.1. NCBI lineage: Eukaryota > Metazoa > Chordata > Mammalia > Rodentia > Sciuridae > Callospermophilus > Callospermophilus lateralis. The sequence goes on from NW_027513022.1 coordinate 1,525,265, forward strand.
CGCGCCCTCAAGGTAGACAAATTTGCACCTGACCAGCAGAAGAGGCCCAGCGGCCTGCCAGCATGGCAGACACTTCACCCATTTGGAGTAGGGGCAGAGCAGATCCATCGCCCATGCCCTCAAGGTAGGCAGACCTGTGACCGACCACAGAACAGGCCCATCCACCCGCCGGCGTGGTAGTCACGTCACCCCAATTGGAGTAGGGGCAGAGCAGAGCCGCCGCCCGCGCCTCCAAGGTAGGCAGACCTGCGACCGATCGGCAGAACACCCCAGGGGTCCACGGGTGTGGTAGACACGTCACACCAATTGGAGGAGGGGCAGAGCAGAGCCGCCTCCCACGCCTGCATGGTAGGCAGACCTGCGACCGATCAGGAGAACAGGCCCAGCGGCCCATCAGCGTGGTAGATAGATCACCCCAATTGGAGGAGCAGCACAGCCACCCCCCGCCCCTGCAAGGAAGATTTTTCAAATATACAAGAGCAATATAAATATATAGGGGGAAAATTTCAAAATCACAACAGTTTCACCAAGCAGAAAGAAACGCGAGCCGTATGAAAAGACAAAGAAAAAAGGACCACAAGCAATGCAGGTCAACACAAATTTAGAAGAGTTAATAGCTGCAGCAGATGGAATGTCAGATAAAGAACTCAGGATATACATGCTTCAGATGATCTGGAGTCTCCAGGAAGACATTAGACAGCAAAATCAGACAATGAAAGATCACTTCGACAATGAATTACACAAACAAATCCAAGAAGCAAAAGATCAATTATACAGGGAGATAGAAGTTGTAAAAAATAACAAACAGAAATCCTAGAAATGCAGGAAGCAATAAACCAACTTAAAAACTCAATTGAGAATACTACCATCAGAGTAGAACACTTAGAAGATAGAACATCAGACAATGAAGACAAAGTATTTCAAATTGAAAAGAACATAGACAGCTCAGCAAGACTGTTAAGAAACCATGAACAGAACATCCGAGAAATATGGGATAACATAAAGAGACCAAACTTTTGAGTCATTGGGATACAGGAAGGTATAGAGGTCCAAACCAAAAGAATGAGCAATGTAATCAATGAAATAATATGAGAAAACTTCCCAGACTTGAAGAATGAGACAGACTCCCAAGTCCTAGAAGCCAACAGGACGCCGAATGTGCAAAATCATAAGAGATCCACACCTAGACACATTATAATGAAGATACCCAACATACAGAATAAAGAGAGAATTTTAAAAGCTACAAGAGAAAGGAAGCAGATTACATTTAGGGGTAAACCAATCAGGATAACAGCTGATATTTCAACACAGACTCTGAAAGCTAGAAGATCCTTGAAATATATGTTTTTGTCAGGAGCTTTAGCTTCATTTCTAGTGAAAGCATCAAAGCTGTGTCTGCATCTATGTAACCTGGAGGACATGGTTTCTTATTTTCCAAAAGACATAAGGAGGCAGTGCTGAATTCACTCTTTGTAGGTAAACTGTGGCCACTTAAGGCTAAGTGTCTCCTGTGTGGACTGTGAAGCCATTTGATCATCCTCCACATTTCATGGTGTTTCTTGCCACTGCACTGGGAGTTTGGTATTTGTTTCACTAAATAAAACGAGTTCAACTGAGACCCAGTGCTGAAGGGAGTTCTGTCATGTGTGGTGGGTCAGAGTCTGCAGGAGAATTCACCAACCAGGATTCTATCCCACATAGATTGCCCCCTTGACCATAGCAACCTGATTCTGAACATTGCCCTGAAAATCTGCATATAAAAAGATGCCTTTACATGGAGAGGTTTCAGACATATAAGTTTCTGCTGGATGCACCATGTCAGTCTCAAGCCCTTTCGAAGCAATGGCAGATCCACATGGCCCCACAAGAGATGTTTTATCACACACCTGCACACCACCGCTCTAGGCCCACTATTCAGTAGGCTACAAGTTACTGGCATTTCTATTCTACATCATTTTCATGAAACCCAGACAATCAAGGCACTGTCTGGTACACTCATGATGAGCAAAAGGACATGAAAGGTTCTCCAGTGCCACCTGGTCATTGGAATGCCAAAAATTTCATGGTATTTATGTAGCCACTTTTCAATGATGAAGTTGGAAGCACTGTGGGTTTCAATTCATTCAGGAACCATTAAATGGTGAGGAAACTCATTTCAATAAAAGCTCTGGAGACCTCTCACAGGCAATTTTTCCCAAGGAGTTGGCTAGATCTCAGTTTACAAGGGCGAATCTCATTAGTGGCCTATTCCACTGCCACACAAATGACCACAATTGAAACCAAAACACTCCCACATGACCCTCATCTTCTGCCATAGAGAAACTCATCATAACCTCTTGCTGCAGGTTTCCATGAGAGGTGCAGCCCAAGACAGTGTCCAAAATAAGCTCACTTACCCCTCAATTGCCTAAAGTCAGGTTGGCCTGGACACCCTTCCTGTGAACCAGGAGTGATCAAATAGTCCTGCCCTTAATACTGCTCTGCTTCTCCATTTTGACTCTTACTGATTGTTGAGTATAAATTCCTTTGTGTGAATTGGAGTCATGAGAAAATCCAAGCACCTATGCATTAGCCTCTGCAGGGCTTTGAAGAACTCATTTGACCCAAATGATATCTATTCTCACTTGATAGAGGTCAGGACTTACAGAGGAAGGCAAGAGACTTCATCCACATTGACTGCTCTTTTGGCCATTTTGGTTTTGGATTCACAGATGGGATCTTTCTGTAGATCCATCAGGTGCCGAGAATCTAAGCCCCAGCCTCACATAGGGCCAAGGGGCTGATTCAGACACATCCCTTTTTAAGCAATTAAGCAAACAGCCACAGGTGATGCCCATTCATTTTCATTTGAAAACTGTTTTCTTCAGGATTTACAAAGGGGTTGCCTGAGGCAAAGAAATTCCTGACATTCAGGGCAACAGAACAATAGCTTAGCAAAAGGCCCAAAGCAGGGTTTCTCCACTGAGACTTTACTGGTCACACTGATATCTGAGTTTTCTGAGATGCTCCCATTGCCTTCAGCTATCCAGTACATGGCCATGTAACAAATCTTGGAGGCGGTACATATCTTGGACACCAAATCATGAGAGTATTCTGGAGAGTGGCCAGAATTCAGGAAGAAAACTGGAGCTTAGGAAGATAGTAGGTGTTGTCCATTCATAAGGCAAGCTGCAGTCCATTCATCAATTGCACAGGATGAATGCTGGGAAGCTTTCTACTAGACAGGACACTTCCATTGATGCATTCTCTTTTCAAATGTCAACAACCACGGACACTGTGGGATACACTTTTTGAAACCCTCGCAGTGTCAAACGACCTTCTAGAAACAATCCACTCAAAAACAAACAATCCAGTATTCCTACCTATTCTCAGAACATGTGATAAAACCACAAACTCACACCCACACCCACAAAGCACCTCCTTCCCAGAAGTAGGTCTTTGATTATCCGGAGTTTCCTCTGACTGGTGGGCCATACTATGTTCCCCCGAAATGGCCTGTACTTTCTCAGATCTGGTGTCTTTGCCAGAACAACTACCTGCTTTCTCAGGAAACAGCCATCTTCATAGCTTTCCTGGCATTTGGCCATCCTCACATCAGTTGGTACCAATAAAGACTGACTCTGTCCTTGGTAAATACAATCAAGTGTGCCAACTGTGACTGGGACTGGCTCTGGGGGCCTAGCTTCCTGGTTCCAACGTTCAGAGAGTTCCATTACAAAGGAAGTGAGGGGAGGTCACTTTTTTCAGGAACTGAATGAGGTCACTGCCTTGGCAACCACTTTGCTCTAACAGTTGCTTGCAAGGGTCCCATGAGATGGATGCTGCCCCAATTACTGTGACATTTTCACAAGTTAGAATGGTATATCAAACATAGCCACCCAGCAACAGCTCTCCACACAGGCTTGGTTTGGTCCATCTTCTCTACATTAAGAAGAGAGAGGCTGATTCAGACACAACCCTTCATCCTGACCAGGCTGTTTGCCATGGAAGATGACCTTTGCTCTCTCAGGTTATTCATACCTGCCTACATGTTTTCCAGGGATAATTTCTGCATGTACCATTGAGGTTCTAAGTAGGTGGAAGATCCCCTCCATCCCTGCATTGTAAGACCAACTCTGTTCCAGCTCTTCTGTAATGTTAGATTGAGGGAACAGTGTATGGTTAGGCTTAATAACCAGTTCGATTTGGGTTAGGAATCATTCTACGGGATGTATAATGGTATTATGTAACTGCGATACTTACAAGAATATATAGGTGAAATATAAGTATGAAAACAGAAATCCAGGTAAGATTTGAAGTCCAGAAAGTCATTGGGTCCTTGATTGGATTACTTAGCCTGAATTATGTTCTGCACAGATATGTCAGATAAATTGATATACAATGGCATAGGAACTTGTACCTTGGATTATTGATTGTAGAAGAGAACATCCCCTCAAACAGAGATAGTCAGTAGGATCAAGAAGATAGTCGGTAAGTATCAGAAGAACAATGAGTATAGGATTTGGACCAAAAGTTATTTAGCAATAGGGTTTCGGTTAGAGAGTGAATTTCAATAACAGCACATGTGGAGGGTCTCCAACAATGATGAAGTGGGGAAAATATGTAGCAATGCAGATATCAATAGAGACATTAGGAAATCAGGCAAAGTATAATGTGAGTGATAGGATTAGATATTTTCAACAGGGTTGAGGTTGAGCATATAATCTTAGAAAGAAACAAATTTGCAGTCACCAATAGGATTGACATTTGAGAGCATAAGGCACACTGGACATGGATGATTTTAGTAATCCATGTTCACTTTCTATTTAGAATTTGGTAGAATCATAAGTGTGACCTTTGAATTTTGTGTCCAGAATATTACTGTCATGAAATGTATATGTAGATCAGGTGACATGAGTATTTCTTCCACTATTTCTGGAAGCAATATTTTGAAGACGTATAAATTTGTATTGGGGCTACAAAAAGGTGCACCCTGTGTCTATGAATACAGAGGAAATGCATGAATAGACCATACTGTGAATAAATAATAAAACTGGTTTCAACTTGAAATAATAGATTGAAATAAATGTGAAAATATATAAGAAATCTTATATTAATATACAATCATTCATTCCAACCCATTATACATTTAATGGAAATATGAGGATTTTGGTTTATCATGAAAAGTGTGTGAGTTTTGCTTCATATTGATTATGGAAATCGAAAATAATTTGTTTGGAAAGAAGTCTCATGAAAAGACCAGTCAAGAAACCTTGAGGAATACATGTGTTCTGAAGCAGGAAGCGATTGAAAGTGAAACAAATGCCTATAAAATTGCGAAATTGTTGATGAAATATATGTCCTATTGTGGTAAGCCATTGTTGTAGATTGTGGCCACCATTAGAAGATGGCGCCGGCTTCCACTGTGGCCTGTGATAAACAAATTCTTTTGTGGAGAGTTGGCACGCTATCCCTTGCCACCCTATAAGAAAGATCCACGCAGCGGCTTAAGATTGGTACGTGGGAGACTTTATTAGGCTGTGCTTGGGCGCTCGCCAGTAGAGAGGGGGGTCACAAAAAGATACTTTAATCAAGGCCTGAATAAACTGCTGAAAGAAGATTCCTGAGTTGCGTCTTCCTTGCGGGCAAGGGGTCGCGACAAGTGGTGCTGAAAACCCGGGAACCAGAACTTTCAGCAGTCAGGGGTGGTGAACCAGTTAGTCCCAGGTAAGTAGGACCCGCGGTCAAAGCGGAGATCAGTCCTAGATAAGTGGGACCCGCTCTCAAAGCGGAGATCAGTCCCAGATAATTGGGACCCGCTATCAAGGCGGAGATTAGTCCTAGGTAATTGGGACCCGCTATCAAAGCGGAGATTAGTCCTAGGTAATTGGGACCCGCTATCAAAGCGGCAGCTCCTCTGTAAAGCCAGAGAGAGCATTACATCTTATTGCAGCTGCACTGTGTACTTTCGCTCTTACTTTCACTTTTGTTTTTTGTGTGTCTTTTGTTGTGTCATGGGTGCCGTATCTTCAAGTCCGCTTCTCCTGGCCCTAGATAACCTGTTACGTTCCAAGGGCCTAGAAGTGAAACGTAGTACTTTACAGAGATTTTTACAGAAGACAGATATTGTTGCACCGTGGTTCGCGTTCTCGGGTAGCCTCACTCTACCTAGCTGGGATAAGTTAGGCACAGATCTTGACTTTGCTTCTGAGCAGGGCATATTAGATGGTGGGGTGATACCCCTTTGGAAGATGATCCGTAGTTGCCTCGCAGATGGCAGATGTCAGGAAGCACTTACTAAAGGACAAGAAGTTTTAGAGCAATTACATGAAGAAAGATCAGAAATGGCAGGCAGTGAGGTATTTCAGGAGGGTGGGAGTGTGCGGAGCGAGAAACAGGGGAGGAAACAATTATCTCCAGCATTCAGTGACGTATTTCAGGAGGATGGCAGTGTGCGGAGGGAGAAACAGGGGAGGAGGCGATTGTCTCTGGCACGGAGTGAAATATATCAGGAGGAAGGGAATGTGCAGAGCGAGAAACGGGGGAGGAAACGCTTGTATCCAGATCTCAGTACACTGCGCACACTCACATGCAAAAGTGGGTCAGAAGAGAAGGACGATGAGGAGGAGGAGCTCGGGAGACTGTCTCGGCAGCTAGGAAGTCTAACTATGGGAGAAGGGAACAAAAATAAACAGGAGCTCAGAAGAAAAAAAAAAATGATCCTCCGGACCCGCCGCCGTACGGTGGGGGTGTTTCGAGAAGAGCTTTCCATGCCCAAACACGGGGGCTGTTAACATTTTTACTGATGGTTCCAAGTCTGGAATGGGAGCCTACATAATTAATGACTCTCCCCTTATCCAGCATCAATTTGCTCCTGGAAATCCACAATGGGTAGAACTACAAATTGTTATTGAAGTTTTTAAACAGTGTTCTTTTCCTTTTAATCTTATTTCGGACTCAAGCTATGTGGTACAAGCACTAAAAGTCCTGGAGGCCGTGGGAACTATTAGTGATGCCCACAATGTGTCTGTTTACTTTACTCAGCTTCAACAGCTTATCTCTAACCGCACTGCTTCTTTTTATCCAATGCATATCAGGGCTCACACCTCTCTTCCTGGTCCGTTATCCCAAGGTAATGCCTGTGCGGACTTAGCCACTAGAGGTCAATTGATATGCTTGGCTTCCTCCTTAGAGGGGGCTAAGTTGTTTCACCAAAACTTCCATGTTAATGCATTAACGCTGCGCAGGCATTTTTCCATTTCAAGAGCGGATGCTCGGCAGATAGTATTGCAATGTCCCCATTGTGTCACATTTCTTCATCCCCCTAATTATGGAGTAAACCCACGGGGATTAAAGCCATTGATTGTTTGGCAAATGGATGTGACACATATACCTGACTTTGGTAACCTTAAGTATGTGCATGTTTCCGTTGATATGTGCTCTGGAATTATCCATGCTTCTGCTTTATTGGGAGAAAAGGCACGTAATGTCATTACTCACTGTTTAGAGGCATGGGCAGCATGGGGTGCACCTGCATCCCTTAAGACTGATAATGGAACTGCTTATACTGGCAGACAATTTACAGCTTTTTGTTCTACTATGGGAGTGCAACTTACTCATGGTTTGCCTTATAATCCTCAAGGACAAGGCATTGTTGAGCGTGCTCATCGCACCTTAAAGGAAACTTTACAAAAACAAAAAGGGGGAATAGGAGCTGAACACACTCCTAAAGAACGACTGTCCTTAGCTCTATTTACCATTAATTTTTTGAATTTGGATATTCATGGTCGCTCTGCGGCCGATAGACATGTGTCCCCTCAGCCCTCTGTGATTGGCTATGTTAAGTGGAAGGATGTTCTTACGGGACAATGGAACGGCCCTGACCCCGTGCTGACATGGGCACGAGGATCTGTATGTGTTTTTCCCCAGGATCGTACGGAACTGTTGTGGGTCCCTGAACACTTGACAAGAAGAGTCTCGACATCAACTGACCAGCAACAAGAGATAGCACAACAATCCTGTGATGAAGATCTTCATTCTGCTAAGTGCTCTGGCTCTGGTGCTGGTGCCGATGGCACAGGCGACACCAATGCGGTCGTGGGCAGTGGCACGGGCCTGGCCAATGCCGATGCCGGTTCATGGTAATTCTAGTGTCCTCCCCACTCTTTTTTCAACCTCATGTGAGATGTCTGCTCCCTGTTCCTCTCCTAGAGGGGACCTGGAGAGAATTTTTAATCAATCTCAAGTTAATCTCACAGGAGTTTTTTGTTTCAGCCTTAGAAACGCTAATTGCATTAGCCTTAAGACCAAAAATTTGACTAACTGGGAGGACCCATTGCGGTCCAATCAGGTCTCAGGAAGCATTATCAGTGCTGTATTGAGCAAGGTAGCTTCGGGGAAGCAATCAGGCTCAGAGACCCCCGCAAACAGCAGCTCTGCTCTTAACATAACTACCTTGGCTATTATCTCCGAGGTACTAATCCCAGTGCCTCCTTTTTCTAGTAGTATTTATAATGCCACTCATTTCAAGGCCTCTCCTTACTGTTCCCCTAATCTTGGTTTCCCCCCAACATTTACGCCTTGTCAGGATCATTCTTGGGAGAAACATCAAGTTGCTAAAGGTTTCTCCCTTTCCCCCTCTCTTAATAGGTATGTTTATAACTTTAACAATAGTGCCAGCTCCTCTACAGGAGTAGGTTGGTCCTGGTTTCAATGGCTGATTTCCAATGAAAAGTGGGCTTCAGCCAATATTTCTGCACTGGCTCAGTTGCTAGGAGCCAAAAGTTGGCTGGCTAATATTTCTGGTACTGTTAGGGAAAGTGAACAAGGTAATAGACTTACATCTGTTTCATTCAACTCTCTGTTGTATAATGCCACATTGCCTCCTGCAATGGTCTGTGTCCAATCCCCCTTCTTATTCCTTTTGGCTGAGGCCACCTCGTCGGGGATGCTGGATTGTTCTCATACTACCTGTCTCTTATCTGAGTGTTGGAATGGTTCCTGGACTGTAGCAGTGATTATGAAAATTCCAACTTTTGTCCCAATCCCGGTCACTGCGGATGCTGATAAATTCCCTATTGTTGAGCTACTTAGAGTCCGCAGAGATTTTGGAATCACAGCGGCTATAGTGATAGCAGTGGCGGTATCTGCTGCTGCAGTGGTTACGGCTGGAGTGGCTATGGCCAATCCAGTACAAACTGCTGCCACCATTAATCACCATTAATCAAGTTGTCCAACAATCTTCCACTATACTTGAATCCCAAAATACAATTAATCAACATATTTTGTCAGGGATTTTAGCTGCCAACCAAAGAATAGACTTATAATTTTGTTCAACTAGGAAGTTCACCCATAGGTTGAATATTCAGTTCCAAAAGCGTTTAGGAGGAGTGATCTCTTCTCACAATTTGTATTTGGTGAGGAAGCCACCTCACAAAAATGTAGGTGTGATACCAGGTAGCTTTCGGTATGTGCATATAAAAATACATATGTTGAATAGGCTACAGAGAAAGGGAGACAGTAATACACATATTTTGAACTTTAAAAACACATGGAGAACTATTTAATTAAAAATTGACTAGATTAATAACACATAAACTTTATCATGCAAAAGGCAAGTCCAAATATACATCATGCCTCCTTTGAACTGCTTGTATTTATATTCTGTTTGTGTTATTTTTCTCCATCATATTAGGATTAGTAGTCAGAGTCTAGTAGGGTATGGGATAGTGTCAGGGATTCTGTATTTTGAATGGAAAATTGGAAATAGTATCCAATGTGTGTGCAAATATGTGCAACCCAAAACTTCCCACTCTGATCCAGAACAATGCCTTGACATTACCTTCGCTCCAAGTAAGACACAATTAGAGGAGAAGAGTTAGAAAATTTGTGAATACATGTCTGGAATGGAAAATTCTCAGGAGTTCACAAACTTCGAGATGGTAGAGGAGTTTCCAAAAGCAAGGGATATGGTAAACACAACACCAACATGGAGCTCTTCTGGCCTAAAGACTGTTTGAGAAACTGCATGTGAGATTGGGCACTTGAAATATAAGGTGTTGTCAGAAGTTTTAGCTTTATTTTTAGTGAGACCATCAAAGATGGGTCTGCATCTATGTGACCTGAACGACATGTTTTCTTATTTTCCAATGAACATGAAGCAGCAGTGCTGAATTCTCTCTTTGTAGGTAAACTGTGGCCACTGGGGGCTTAGTGTCTCCCCGTGTCGCTGTGAAGCCATTTGGTCATCCTCCACTTTTCGTGGTGTTTCTTGCTGCTGCACAGTGAGTTTGATATTTGCTTCACAAAAAACAAGGAGTTCAACTGGGACACAGTGCTGCAGGGAGTTCTGTCACTTGTGGTGGGTTAGAGTCTGCAGGAGAATGCACCATCCAGGCTTCTATCACTCATTGCTTGCTACAATGCCCCCTTTTCCATTGCAACCTAATTCTGAACATTGCCCTGAAACCTCTCTATATAACAAAGTGCCTTTACATAAATGGGTCTGCTGGCTGCTGCAAGTCAATCACATGCTATTTGGAAGCCAATGGCAGATCCAGATGGCCCCACCACAGATGTTTTGTCACACACCTGCCCACACCTGGTCAAGGCGCACTACTCAGAAGGTTCCAACTTACTGGCATCTCTGTTCTATGCCATTTTCATGAAACCCAGTAAATCAAGGCCCAGTCTGGTACACTTATGATGAGCATCAGGAGATCTAACTGTTCTCCAGTGCCACCTGGTCATGGGAATTTTTAAAATTTCATGGTATTTATCTAGCCATTTTTCAAAGATGAATTTGGAGCCACAGTGGGTTTCAATTCATTCATGAACCATTACATGTTGTGGAAGCTCATTTCAATGAAAGATCTGGAGAACTCTCACAGGCAAGTCTTCCCAAAGAGTGGCCTAAAGGTCACATGAGGCCAGGCCCATTGAGGTCTACAATGTTAGGTCCATGGGTGTTTTGACTTTCAAATATGCCTGCCAAGTCTTTCAGAATAAAATCAGGTTATATGCTGGCTGACATTCTCAGTGCTTTGTGGAAAGCCACCCTGGGCCTAGATCTCAGTTTCCAAGGGCAACTCTAATGCGTGGCCTCCTAAAATCCCAACACAATTCATGTCAATACTTCTCTGAGGTCAGTTCCAGAACTCAGTCTCTAAGATGAATCAAACCCGAGTTAAAGCCCAGGTGGACCCAGTCTTCTCTTCCAACAGCCAAATAAATGACCACAATTAAATCCAAAACACTCCCACATTGCCCTCATCTTCTTCCATATAGACACTCATCATTACCTCTGGCTGGAGGTTTCCATGAGGGGTAAAGCACAAGACAGAGTCTGAAATAATCTCCCTTGCCCTCATTTGCCTAAAGTCAGTGTGACCTGGACACCCTTCCTGTAAACAAGGAGTGATTTAATAGGCCTGCCACTAATACTGCTCTGCTTCTCCAATTTGAGGCCTACTGACTGTCAGGTATAGATTCTTTATGTGATTTGGATTCATTAGAAAACCCAAGCACCTATGGGCTAGCCTCTGCAGGGCTTTGAAAAACTCGATTAATTCAAAGGATCCCCAAATTCACTTGATGGAGGTCAGGAACCTAACAGAGAAAGGCAATAAACTTCATCTAAAATGACTGATTTTTTAGAAATTTTGGTTTTGGATGCACACATGGGATCTTTCTTAACATCCATTAGGCGCTGAATATCTAAGACACAGTCTCACACACGGCCAAGAGGCTGATTCACACACATATCTCTCAAAGCATTTTAGCAAACAGCCACAGGTGATGCCCATTCATTTCCATTTGAAAACTGTTTTCTTCAGGATTCACAAAGGGGTGGCCTGAGGCAAAGACCTTCCTGACATTCAGGGCAACAGAGGAATAGGAATGCAAAAGGCCCAAAGCAGGTTTTCTCGACTGAGACTTTCCTTGTCACACTGATATCTGAGTTTTCTGAGATGCTCCCTTTCCTTTCAGCTATAGAATACATGGCCATGTCACAGAGGTTGGAGGTGGTACATAACTTGGACAAAAAACCATGAGCCTACTCTGGAGAGTGGCCAGATTCAGAAAGAAAACAGGAACTTAGGAAGATAGTACGTGTTGCCCATTGATAAGGGAAGTCACAGTCCATTCATAAATTAGGCAGGATAAATGCTGGAATTCTTTCTACTAGACAGGACACATCCATAGATGAATTCTCTTTTCTAATGAATACAACCACGGACACAGAGAGTTACACAGACATAGAAACTCGCATTGTCAAAGGAATTACTAGACACAGTCCACTCCAAACCCAACAAACTGCCTTTCCTACTTATTCTCAGAACATGAGAAAAACCACAAACTCACTCCCACACCCACAAAGACACCTCCTTCCCCCAAGTAATTCTGTGACTATCCTGAGTGTCGTTTGACTGGTAGGCCATACTATGTTCCCCCAAATGGACTGTCCTGTCTCAGATATGGTCTCCTTGGCAAATCTGTGACGTTGTCAGGAGCCAGAAGTGGGCAATTACCTTTTTCTCAAGAAAGGCCCCTCTACAAAGCTCTCCTGGCATTTGGCCATCCTCACATCAGTAAGTTCCAGGAAACACTGACTCTGTCCTTGGTAAATCCAAACAAGTGACCTCACTGGGACTTGGACTGGGACTGGGACTGGCTCTGGTTGCCTGGCTTCTGCATCACAAGTTCAGAGAGTTCCATCACCAAGGAAGAGAGGTGAGATCACTTACTTCAGGTAGTGGATGAGGACACTGCCTTGGCAATCACTTTGTCCTAACTGTTGCTTCCAAGGGTCTCATGAGATAGAGGCTGCCCCTACTTCCTGTGACACTTTCACAAGTTAGAATGGTGAATCAACCATAGGCACCCAGGAACAGCTCTTCACACAGGCCTGGTATGGTCCATTTTCTCTACATTGAGAACAGAGAGGATCATTAAGATACAACCCTTCATCCTGACCAGGTTGTTTGCAATGGAAGATGAGTTTTTATCTTTAAGGTCCTTCATAGCTGTTTATATCTTCTCCAGGAATCACATCTGCATGGACCTTTTAGGTTTTCAGCATATGGAAGATCCCCTACATTCCTGTATTGTAAGACCAACACTGTCCCTGGTCTTTTGTTAAGTGAGATTGTGGGAACAGTGTATGTTTAGGGTTTAATAACATGTTTGATTTGGTTAGGAATCATTCTGCTAGATGAATAATGGTATTGGGAACCTGTGACATTTATTAAAACATATAGATAAAATATAAGTATGAAAACAGAAATCTAGGTAAGATTTGAAGCTCAGAAGGACATTGAGCTGTTGATTGTGATACTTAGCTTTGAATTATGTTCCGCATATATGTCTCAGATAAATCGATAATCAATGGCATAGGACCTTGTACCTTGGATGATTGAATGGAAAAGAGAACTTCCACTCAAACAGGGAAACTCAGTAAGATTAGGAAGATAGTCAGTAGCTTTCAGAAGAAGAGTGAGTACAGGATTTGGACCAAAAATTCTTTATCAATAGGGTTTCGGTTAGAGAGTGAAAGTAAATATCATCACATGTGAAGAGTCACTCACATGGTGAACTGGGGAAAATATTTAGGAAAGCAGACATCAATAGAGACATTAGGAAATCAGGCAAAGTATAAAGTGAGTGATAGGATTAGACATTATTAACTGCATTTAGGTTGAATATATAATCTTAGGAAGAAACAAATACGTAGTCACCAATAGGATTGATATTTGAGACTATTAGGCAACCTGGACCTGGATGTTTTTAGTAATCCATGTTCAGTTTCCATTTAGGCTTTGGTACAATCATAAGTGGGACTTTTGCTTTTTGTGTCCAGAATATTACTGTGATACAATGTATATGTAGATAAGGTGACCTGAGTATTTCTTCCACCATTTCTGGGAGCAATATTTTGAAGAAGTATAAATTAGTATTCGGGGTACAAACAGGTGTACTCTTTGTCTTTGAATATGGAGAATATGCATGTATAGACCATACTGTGAATAAATAATATAACTGGTTCCAACTTTAAATAATGGATTGAATTGAAATGTAAAAATATACAGGAAATCTTATATTGATATACAACCATTCATTCCAACCCGTTTTACATCTAATGGTAATATGAGGATTATGGTTTATCATGAAGAGTGTGTGAGTTTTGCTTCAAATTGATTATGGAAATTGAAAATAATTTGTTTGGAAAAAAGTCTCATAAAAAGACCAGTCAAGAAACCTGGAGAAATACATGTGTTCTGAAGCAGGAAGTGACTGAAAGTGAAACAAATGCCTATAAATTTGCGAACTTGTAGATGAAATATATATCCTATGATGTGCATTAACTGAAGGAGTAGTAATGTGCCAGTGTTGAGTAAAAATGAACGTCAAAATAAACATCATGTCCCATAGGAATCTTCTTGCATTGATGTTAAACTGAGTCAGTTAATTTAGAAATATTAGGATTTGAATGCACCATTCACTGAAGTTAGTTTTCAGACCTAAGAAACAAATATGTATTTTAGGTAGATGAATATTTCTGAGAATAATCTAGTGAAAATTTGATTATAACTCCACATACATGAACATGAATGAATTTTGGGACTGTACATAAGACACATCTATTTCATATTTTGAAATATATGGAGAGTGTGTATATATATAGATATATATACACACACACACACACACACAACAGACATTAAAAAGTAGCAATACATATGCCAATTGAAATTCTTCATGAAATATATATCATCCACAGATCCAAAAATCTTCATTTTACTGAGCGTGAATTTATGTGTAATATTGTTCAACTAGGAAGCTCACCAATAGCTTAAATTTTCAGTTCCAACAGCGTTTAGGAGGAGTGATCTCTTCTCATAATTTGTATCTGCCAAGTCAGCAGCCTCACAAAAATGTACGTGTGATACCAGGTAGGATTCTATATGTGCATATAAAAATATATGTTCTGAATATGCTACAGAGAAAGGGAGACAGGAATTCACATATTTGTCAACTTGAAAAACACATTGAGAGAGGGAGGGGCAGATCTGCCAATCGCTCCTTCAAGGTAGGCGGACCTGCGACCCACCGGCTGAACAGGACCAGTGGCCCGCCACCGTGGAAGACACATCGCCCTGGTTGGGGGAGGGGCAATGCCGCAGGGCCTGCAAGGTAGGCAGACCTGTGACCCACAGCAGGACAGGCCCAGCAATCTGCGGAGGGGCAGAGACGCCCTCCGCACCTGCAAGGTAGGTGGACCTGCGACCACCGACAGACCAGGCCTATGGCCCGCCAGCATGGTAGACACATCGTCCCGGTTGGGGGAGGGGCAGAGCAGGCACACGCGCCTGCAAGGTAGACAGACCTGCAAGGGACAGACAAAACAGACCCAGTGGCCCGCAGATGGTCAAAGCTGCCGCCCACGCCTGCAAAGTAGCCCGACTTGCGACCCACTGGCAGAACAGGTCCAGTGCCTGCAGAGGGGCAGAGCTGCTGCTCGCACCTTCAAGGTAGGCGGACCAGCTACCGACTGACAGAACAGGCCCAGCAGCCTGCTGGTGTGGTAGGCACATTGTCCCAATTGTAGGAGGGGCAGAGCCACCACCCGTGCCTGCGAGAGAGACTTTGAAACTATACAAGCAATAAAAATATATAGGGGAAAAATTCAATAACACAACAGTTTCACCAAGCAGAAAGAAATATGAACAGAATGAAAAGACAAGGAAAGAAAGGACCATAAGCAATGCAGGTAAAGTCAACTTTAGAAGAGGTAATATCTGCAGCAGATGGAATGTCAGATAAAGAACTCAGGATATACATGCTTCAGATGATCTGGAGTCTCAAGGAAGACATTAGAGAGCAAAATCAGACAATGAAAGATCACCTTGATAATGAATTACATAAAAAAATCCAAGAAGCATAATATCAACTATGCAGGGAGATAAAGATTATAAAATCAAACAAACAGATATCCTAGGAATGCAGGAATCAATAAACCAACTTAAAAACTCTATTGAGAATACTAACAGCAGAGTAGAACACTTAGAAGATAGAACATCAGACAATGAAGACAAATTATTTCAACTTGAAAAGAACACAGACAGCTCAGGAAGACTTTTAAGAAACCATGAGCAGAACATCCAAGAAATATGGGATAACATAAAAAGACCAAACTTAAGAGTCATTGGGATACAGGAAGGTATAGAGGTCCAAACAAAAGGAATGAGCAATATATTCAATGAAATAAAAGAGAAAACTTCCCAGACTTGTAGAATGAGACAGAATTGCAAATCCTAGAAGCTTACAGGATGCCAAATGTGCAAAATTATAAGAGATCCACACCTAGACATATTATAACGAAGATGCCCAACATACAGAAAAAAGGAGAGAATTTTAAAAGCTACTAGATAAAGGAAGCAGATTATATTTAGTGGTAAACCAATCAGGATAACAGCTGATCTTTCAACACAGACTCTGAAAGCTAGAAGATCCTGCAATAACATTTTTCAAACACTGAAAGTAAATGGGTTCCATCCAAGAATTGTGTATCTAGCGAAATTAAGCTTCAGGATAGAAGATGAAATTAAAACTTTCCACGATAACAAAAGTTAAAAGAATTTGCAGCTAGAAAACGATTTCTTCAAAACATCCTTGGCAAAACACTACAGGAAGAGGAAATGGAAAATAACAATGAAAACCAACAGTGGGAGGTAGGACAGTAAAGGGGGGAAAATAATCAAGGAGGAAAAAAACCATGTTTAGTAACATAAATATACAAATATGGCTGGAAGAACATCCCATATCTCAATAATAACCCTAAATGTTAATGGCTTAAACTCACCAATTAAGAGACACAGGCTAGTAGAATGGATCACAAAACAAGACCCAACAGTATGCTGCCTACTGGAGACACGTTTGTTAGGAAAAGATATACATAGACTGAAGGTGAAAAGTTGGGAAAAATCATATCACCCATATGGACTTCGGAAACAAGCAGAAGTGTCCATACTCATATCAAATAAAATAGATTTCAAGCTAAAGTTAATCAAAAGGGATAAAGAGCAACACTACATACTTCTCAAGGAAACCATACACCAACAAGACATAACAATCATAAATATATATGCCCCAAACATTGGTGCAGCTATGTTCATTAAACAAATTCTTCTCAAGTTCAAGAGTCTAATAGACCACCATACAATACTCATGGGAGACTCAAACACACCTCTCTCACTACTGGACTGATCTTCCAAACAAAAGTTGAATAATGAAACTATAGAACTCAATAACACAATTAATAACCCAGACTTATGATATATATAGAATATACCACCCAAAATCAAGCAGCTACACTTTTTTCTCAGCAGCTCATGGATACTTCTCAAAAAATAAATCATATATTATGTCACAGAGCAACTCTTAGACAATATAAAGGAGTAGATATAATACCAGGCATCTTATCTGATCATAATCAAATGAAACTGAAAATCAACGATAAAAGAAAGAAGGAAAAATCATGTATCACTTGGAGAATGAAAAATAAGTTACTGAATGATCAATGGGTTATAGAAGACACCAAGGAGGAAATTAAAAAATTCTTAGAGATAAATGAAAACACAGACATAACATATCGGAATCTATGGGACACATTGAAAGCAGTTCTAAGAACAAAATTCATTGCTTAGATTTCATTCCTTAAAAAAAGGAAAAAAAAAACGACAAATAAATGATCTCATACTTCATCTCAGAATCCTAGAAAAAGAAGAGCAAAACAACAGCAAAATAAGTAGAAGGCAAGAAATAATTAAAATTAGAGCTGAAATTAATGAAATCGAAACAAAAGAAACAATTGAAAAAATTGACAAAACTAAAACATGGTTCTTTGAAAAAATAAATCAAAACGACAGACCCTTAGCCAAGCTAACAAAGAAGAGGGAGAACTCAGTATCACAACAGATAGTTCAGAAATACAGAAGATAATCCGAAATTATTTTGAATTCTTATTTTTCAATAAAATAGAAGATAGTGATGGCATCGATAAATTTCTCAGTCATATAATCTGCCCAGATTTAGTCAGGAGGATATAGGCAACCTAAACAGACCCATAACAATTGAGGAAATAGAATAAACCATCAAAAGACTACCAACTAAGAAAAGCCCAGGAACGGATGGGTATACAGCAGAGTTTTACAAAACCTTTAAAGAGGAACTAATACCAATACTTTTCAAGCTATTTCAGGAAAAATGCAAAAATCCTCAATAAAATTGTGGCGAATTGGATACAAAAACATATTAAAAAAATTGTGCACCATGATCAAGTAGGATTCATTCCTGGGATGCAAGGCTGCTTCATTATACAGAAATCAATAAATGTTATTCATCACATAAATAGACTTAAAAATAAGAACCATTTGATCATCTCAATAGATGCAGAAAAAGCATTTGACAATGTTCAGCGTCCCTTTATGTTCAAAACTCTGGAAAAACTAGGGATAACAGGAACATACCTCAATAATGTAAAAGCAATCTATGCTAAGTCTCAGGCTAGCATCATTCTGAATGGAGAAAAATTGAAGGTATTCCCTCTAAAATCTGGAAGAAGATAGGGATGCCCTCTCTCACTACTTCTGTTCAACATAGTTCTCGAAACACTGGCCAGAGCAATTAGAGAGATTAAAGAAATCAAAGGCATAAAAATAGGAAAAGGAGAACGTAAATTATCACTATTTGCAGATGACATGATTCTATACTTAGCAGACCCAGCAAGGTATACAAAGAAACTATTAGAGGTAATAAATGAATTCACCAAAGTGGCAGGATATAAAATCAATATGCATAAATCAAAGGCATTCCTGTATATCAGCAACAAATCCTCTGAAATAGAAATGAGGACAACAACTCCATTCAAAATATCCAGACACACAAAAAAAAAATACTTGGGAATCAACCTAACAAAAAGGGTGAAAGACTTATAAAATGAAAACTACAGAACCCTAAAGAGAGAAATAGAAGATGATCTTAGAAGATGGAAAAATATACGATGTTCATGGATAGGCAGAACTAACATCATCAAAATGGCAATATAACCAAAAGTTCTCTATATGTTAAATGCAATGCCAATCGGGTCTAAAAGCATGCAATGGAGGAAGGATAGCATCTTCAACAAATGGTTCTGGGAAAACTGGAAATTCATATGCAACAAAATGAAACTGAATCCATTTCTCTCGCCATGCACAAAAGTTAACTCAAAATGGATCAAGGAGCTTGATATCAAATCAGAGACACGGCATCTGATACGAGAAAAAGTTGGCTATGATCTACATACTGTGGGGTTGGGCTCCAAATTCCTCAATAGGACACCATTAGCACACGAGTTAATACCTAGAATCAACAAATGGGACTTACTCAAACTAAAAAGTTTTTTCTCATCAAAAGAAACAATAAGAGAGGTAAATAAGTAGTCTACATCCTGGGAACAAATCTTTACTCCTCACACTTCAGATAGAGCCCTAATATCAAGAGTATACAAAGAACTCAAAAAATTAAACAATAAGAAGACGAATAACCCAATCAACAAATGGTCCAAGGACCTGAACAGACACTTCTCAGATGAGGACATACAATCAATCAATAAGTACATGAGAAAATGCTCACCATCTCTTGCAGTCAGAAAAATGGAAAACAAACCCTCCCTAAGATACCATCTCACTCCAGTATGATTGGCAGCCATTATGAAGTCAAACAACAAGTGCTGGCGAGGATGTGGGGAAAAGGGTACACCTGTACATTGCTGGTGGGACTGCAAATTGGTGCAGCCAATTTGGAAAGAAGTATGGAGATTTCTTGGAAGCTAGGAATGGAACCACCATTTGACCCAACTATTCCCCTTCTCGGTCTATTCCCTAAGACCTAAAATGTGCATGCTGCAGGGACACTGCTACATTGATGTTCATAACAGCACAATTCAAAATAGCAAGAGTGTGGAACCAACCTAGATGCCCTTCAATAGATGAATGGAAAAAAAAAATGTGCATTTATACACAATGGAGTAATACTCTGCATTAAAAAATGTCAAAATCATAGAATTTGCAGGGAAATAGATGGCATTAGAACAGATTATGCTAAGTGAAGCTAGCCAATCCCTAAAAAAACAAATGCCAATAGTTTTCTTTGATATAAGGAGAGTAACTAAGAACAGATTTGGGAGGAAGAGCATGAGATGAAGATTAAGATTAAACAGGGGTGACAGGTAGAAGAGAAAAGGAAAGAGAAGGGAAATTGCATGGAAATGGAAGGAGACCCTCATGGTTATACAAAATTACATACAAGAGGAAGTGAGGGAAAAGGGGGGAAAAAACCAAGGGGGAGAAATGAATTACAGTAGATGGGGTAGAGAGAGAAGATGGGAGAAGAGGGGATGGGGGATAGTAGAGGATAGGAAAGACAGCAGACTACAACAGACACTAGTATTGCAATACATAAAACAGTGGATGTGTAACAGATGTGATGCTGAAACCTGTATACGGAGTAAAAATGGGAGTTCATAACCCACTTGAATCAAAGTGTGAAATATGATATGTCAAGAAATAGGTAAATTTTGAACAACCAACAATAAAAATTAAAGGAAAAAAAACACATAGAGAACTATTTCAATGAAAAATGGACTAGACATATAACACCTACGCTTTATCATGCAAAAGGCAAGTCCAACTATACACCATGCCTCCTCTGAACGGCTTGTATTTCTATTCTGTTTGTGTTATTATTCTCCATCATAGTAGGATTAGTAGTCAGAGTCTAGTAGGGTATGGGTTAGTGTCAGGGATTCAGAATTTTGAATGGAAAAAAGGAAAATTAATCCAATGTGTATGCAAATATGGGCTACACAATAAATTACCCACTCTCATCCAGAACAATGGCTTCACATTACCTTCGCCCCAAATAAGACACAATTAGAGGAGAAGAGTTAGAAAATCTGTGAATATATATCTGGAATGGAAAATGCAAAGGAGTTCACAACCTTGGATGTGGTAGAGGAGTTTCCAAATGTAAGGGACAAGGTAAACACTCCACAAACTTGGAGCTCTGCTGGCCTAAAGACTTCTTGAGAAACTGCCTCTGAGGTTGGGAACTCAAAATATATGTTGTTGTCAGGAGCTTTAGCTTTCTTTCTAGTGAGACCATCAGAGCTGGGTCTACATCTATGTGACCTGGAGGACGTGGTTTCTTATTTTCCTATGAACACTAGGCTACAGTACTGAATTATCTCTTTGTAGGTAAACTGTGACCACTGGGGTCTAAGAGTCTCCCCGTGTGGACTGTGAGGGCATTTGGTCATTCTCCACTTTTCGTGGTGTTTCTTGCTGCTGCACTGGGAGTTTGGTATTTTCTTCACGAAATACAAGGAGTTGAACTGGGACACAGTGCTGGAGGGAGTACTGTCATGTGTAGTGGGTCATGGTCTGCAGGAGAATGCACCAACCAGGCTTCTAGCCCACATAGATTGTCCCCTTGTCCATTGCAACCTGATTCTGAACATTGCCCTAAAAATTCTCCATATACCAATATGCATTTACATATAAGAATTTCCTGGCTGCACCACGTCAGTCACATGCCATTTGGAAGCAATGGCAGATCCACATGGCCCCACCACGGATGTTTTATCACAAACCTGCACACCACAGCTTGCGCCTACAATTGAGGAGTATTCAACTTACTGGCATCTCTGTTCTACACCAATTTAATGAAACTCAGTCAATTAGGGCACTTTCTGGTACACTCATGATCAGCAACAGGGCATACAAAGGTTCTCCAGTGCCACCTGGTCATAGGAATTTCAAAAATTTCATGGTATTTATCTAGCCATTTTTCAAGGTGGAAGTTGGAGGCACTGTAGGTTTCAATTCATTTAGGAACCATTAAATTGTGAGGAAGCTCATTTCAATGAAATCTCTGGAGGACACTCACAGGCAAGTCTTCCCAAAGAGTAGCCAAAAGGTCACATGAAGCCAGGCCCATTGAGGTCTACAGTGTGAGGTCTATGTGTGTTTTGACTGGCTGCCAAGTCTTTCAGAATAAAATCTTGTGATATCCTGGGTGAGATTCCCAGTGCTCTGTGGAAAGCCACCCTCGGCCTAGGTCTCAGTTTCCAAGGGCGAGTCTCATGTGTGGCCTCCTAAAAACTCAACACAATTCATGCCAATACTTCTCTGAGTTCAGTTCCATAACTCAGTCTCTAAGGGGAATCAGACCAGATTTCAAGTCCTGGTTGACCTACTCATCTCTTCCAACCCCAACACAAATGACCAAAATTAAACCAAAACATTCCCACATGACCCTCATCTTATTGCATATAGACACTCATCTTAACCTCTGCCTGGAAGTTTCCATGAAGGACACAGCCCAAGACAGGGTCCAAAATAGGCTTCCTTGCCCCTTATTTTCCTAATGTCAGGATGGCCTGGACACCCTTCCTGTGACCCAGGAGTGATCAAATAGGCCTGCCGTAATACTGCTCTGCTTCTCCAATTTGAGGCCTACTGACAGTGGGGTTTAGAATCTTTATGTGAATTGGAGTCATGAGAAAACACAAGCACCTCTGGGCTAGCATGTGCAGGGCTTTGAAGAAATCATTTGACCCAAAGGATCCCTATTCTCACTTGATGGAGGTCAGGAACCTTACAGTGGAAGGCAAGAGACTTTATGCTCAATGACTCCTCTTTTGGGCATTTCGGTTTTGGATTCACACATGGGATCTTTCTTTATATCGATCATGTGCTAAGAATCTAAGCCAAAGCCTCACACAGGGCCAAGAGGCTGATTCAGACACACCCCTTTCTAAAGCAATTAGGCAAAGAGCCACAGGTGAGGCACATTCATTTCCATTTGAAAAATGTTTTCTTCCAGCTTCACAAAGGGGTGGCCTGAGGCAAAGAAATTCCTGAAATACAGGGAAATAGAACAAAAGGTAAGCAAAAGGCCCAAAGCACGGTTTTTCCACTGAGACTTTATTGGTCACACTGATATCTGAGTTTTCTTAGTTGCTCGCCATTCCCTTCAGCTATCCAGTACATGGCCATGTCACAGAGCTTGAAGGTGGTACTTCGCTTGGACACAAAACCATGAGCCTATTCTGGAGAGTGGCCAGAATTCAAAAATAAAACCAGACCTTAGGAAAATAGCAGGTGTTGCCCATCGATAAGGGAAGCCACAGTGCATTCATATATTCGGCTGGATGAATGCTGGGAAGCTTTCTACCAGACAGGACACATCCATTCATGCATTCTCTTTTCTAATGTTTACAACCACGGACCCAATGGGATACACAGACATAGAAACACTTGCCTTATCAAATCACTTATTAGAAACAGTTCACTCCAAACCAAACAAACCGCCATTCCTACCTATTGTGAGAACATGAGACAAAAGCACAAACACACACCCACACCCACAAAGCACCTTCTTCCCCCAAGTAGGTCTCTGACTATCCGGAGTGTCCTCTGACTATTGGGCCATACTATGTTCCCCTGAAATTGCCTGCCCTGTTTCAGATCTGGTTTCCTTGGCCAACTCTGTAAAGTTTTCAGGAGGCAGCGGTGATCCACTACCTGCTTTCTCAGGAAAGGCCACTCTTCAGAGCTTTCCTGGCTTTTGGCCATCCTCATATCAGTAGGTACCAACAAAGACTGATTCTGTCCTTGGTAAATCCAAAGAAGTGAGACCACTGCTACTGGGACTGGAATGGGATTTGGGTGCCTGGCTTCCTTGATCCCAAGTTCAGAGAGTTCTATCACCAAGGATGTGAGGTGAGGTCTGAGGTCACTCTCTTCAGGAACTGAATGAGCTCACACCCTTGGCAACCACTTTGTCCTAACAGTTGCTTACAAGGGTCCCCTGAAATGAAGGCTTCCCCTACTTTCTGTGACAGTTTCACAAGTTAGAATGGTATATTAACCATAGGCAACCGGGAACAGCTCTCCACACAGCCTGGTTTGGTCCTTCTTCTCTACATTAAGAAGAGAGAGGATGATTCAGACATATCCCTTCATCCTGACCAGGTTGTTTGCAAGAGAAGATGACTTTTGCTCACTCAGTTCCTTCATAGCTGCCTACAACTTCTCCAGGGATCATTTTTGCATGTACCTTTGAGTTTCTTAGCAATAGGAAGTTCCCCTACATTCCTGTATTGTAAGACCTACTCTGTCCCTGCTCTTCTGTAAAGTTAGATTGAGGGAACAGTGTATGGTTAGGGTTAATAACAGGTTCAATTTGCTTTAGGAATCATTCTGCTGGATGAATAATGGTATTGAAAACCTGCGATATTTACAAGAATATATAGGTGAAAATTAAGTATGAAAACAGAAATCTAGGTAAGATTTGAAGCCCAGAAGAGCATTGGGACCTTGATTGTGATACTGAGCTTTGATTTATTTTCTGCACAGATGTCTCAGATACCTCAATATACAATGGCAAAGGTCCGTGTATTTTGGATGATTGATTGTCAAAGAGAACTTCCAGTCAAAAAGGGATAATCAGTAGGATTAGGAAGATAGTCGGTAGGTTTAGAAAGGAGAGTGAGCATAGGATTTGAACCAAAAGTTCTTTAGCTATAGGGTTTCGGGTATAGAGTGAATGTAAATGTCACCACATGTGAAGAGTCAGTCACAATGATGAACTGGGGAAAATATGTAGGAAAGCAGATATCAATAGAGACATTAGGAAATCTGGCAAAGTGTAGTCCGTAGTGAAAGGTTAATAAAATAGGTACTTATCACTTCCTGTTTTCTGTATGCTTAATAAAACACTGTTGAAATCTTGAGAAATGTTTGCTAGTCTTGTTCCCAGAATGTGCTGTCCTCACCTGCCAAACTGCAGAATGTAATTCCTCACCCGGTTGCCCACAAACAGCTCACTCGCCCGGACCCATCAATAAACATACTGCCCTGCCCTCTCCAAGGAAAGTATATAAGCTCTGCTTAAGCTGTTCTCAGGGCTCTCTGCTCTATTCAAGTGAACTCTGAGCCCCAGCATGCTGGACCCATAATAAACCCTTTGCTTTTGCATGAGACAGTCTCTTGGTGGTTTCTTCCCCGGACGCTCGCCTGACCTTTACATATGGAGGTTCCACTGAGATCCAGCAGCGGCAGATGAGAGACCCCAACGGGCTCCTCTCGGGGTATGTAAGGTGCCTCTTTCTAGTTTCAGGTTTCAGGTTAGGGCTTGGCAAATGGCTGTTGATGAAAAGTGTGAGCTCTCTCCGACGGTGGCTGAGAGACATGTCATAGAGCCACAGGCCACGTCACTGGGGGACTCCCCAGAGGACTCGGGAAATCGAGGAACAATAGTCTCCTTGACTCAGTGATATTTTGTTTCAGATTCGGTATTGCCAGCCCATCGGGTTTTGCCGGCTACTCAGTCCTGGTCTCAGTGTTGGACGTCCATTGCCTGTCTTTATTGTATTGTCTTGTCTGTGTCGTGTGTCGTTGCTTTTACTGATTGTTTATCTTTCATTATGGGATAGAGCACTTCAATGCCTCTTTTGCTGACCCTTGATCATTGCACCAAAGTCCGCTTAAGGGCTCAGAATCTTTCTTTTTCAGTTAAACGCTGGACCTGGCAGACTCTCTGTGCCTCAGAATGGCCCACCTTTGGATTCAGATGGCCCCTAGAAGGATCTTTCTACTTCCCACTAATTTAAAAAGTCAGAGATACTGACTTTCAGCCAGCGCCACATAGACATCAGGATCAAGAGACATATATCTTAACTTTGCAGGACCTCTGCAATTCTCCTCCTCCATGTGTGAAGCTTTTCCTTGCCCCTGCCCCCGCTCCTACTCTTTCCGTCATGCTCTCTCAAACCTTCTGCTTCTCCTCCTCCTTCAACCTCTGTTCTCCCTGAGTCACAAGATTTTACTCTACTGGACTCTCGTCCTACTACTTATTCCCTGCCCTCGTCCCCCAACCCCCAACACCCTCTAAGTAATTCCCCTGCTGCTGTCTCAGCCTCTCCGCCATTGGAGGAAGCTAAGCGAGCCCAGCGCACTCCAGATAACTCCCCTGCAGAAAACACAGCCCCTCCTTTCCTGGAGGTTGCTGGCCCGGCTAAAGGAATTTGCCGGCGTTGAATGATTGAAATCCCTGGAACTCACGTGATGCTCCCTCTCCATTTCTAAGGTACAATGATCGATGACAACCATGGGGGAAAAATGCAATCCTACCGGTATTTACCTTTCTCCTCTTCAGACCTAAATAACTGGAAAAATAACAATCCCCCTTTTACCGAGGACACCACCTGGGTCTCAGGTGTGGTTGAGTCATTGATGTTTTCACACCAGCCTACTTGGGATGACTGCCAACAACTCCTAGGGACTCTCTTCATGACAGAGGAACAAAAGAGAATCTTCCTGGATTCTAGAAAAAAATATTATCGGACCAGATGGGTGACCGACAAAACTTCCCAACATATGCAAAGCCGCCTTTCCCTTGCACCGACCCAACTGGGACCCCAAAACCTGTGAAGGTAATGAGCATCCTTCCTCTTATTGCCGGGCTCTAATAGTGGGTATCTTAGTGGCCGCTAGGCGACCAACTATTTTGGCCAAGGTAAGAGAGATTATTCAAGGGACTGATGAATGTCCCTCCATGTTCCTACAGAGAATTATGGAGGCATATAGCATATTTAATCCTTTCGATTCTCAGGGAGAGAATCAAAAGGCATCTGTCATGGTGGCCTTTATTGGGCAAGCTGTTCTGGATATTAAAAGACAGTTACAATGCTTAGATGGATTACAAGATATGACTTTGAGAGGTTTAGTCAGAGAAGCCAAGAAGGTATACTATAAGAGAGAAACTGAGGAAGACTAGGGAGCAAAGGGAGGATAAAAGAAACAAAAGACAGACTAAGGCATTGACTAAGATCCTGGTCACAACAACAAATAGACCAGAAATTAAGAAACATGGAGACAGGAAGGGACACCGGGGCCCACACAAGAGGCCACCCCTGGCCTCAATTCAATGTGCCTACTCTAAAAAAAAGGACACTGGGCTAAAGAGTGCCCTAGAAAGAGACAGCCAGGCCAGCTGGACATTCTGACTCTGTAGGATTACTAAGAAAGTCGGGGCTCAGATCCTCTCCCCGAGCTCAGGGTAACTTTTGAAGTGGAGGGGACCCCAGTATACTTTGAAGTGGATACAGGGGCAAGATATTCTGCCTTTAAGGCCCCATTGGAACCTCTATCAAATAAAAGGTCTCTAATTCAAGGGGCTAATGGCAGTAAATATCGGGCTTGGAAAACTAAGAGGACCATGGACCAGGGGAAAGGAAAAATCCATCACTCATTCCTAGTAATCCCAGAATGCACGGCCCCATTGATTGGCAGAGATCTGCTCACAAAGCTCTGGGCCAAAATAACTTTTTACCCTGAAGGCCCCCAAGTGGAATTTCTAAATCCTTCAGTAAAAACTCCTATAATCACGGCTCTAACTATGTCAGTAGAAAATGTACATCAAATCACTCACCTTGGTTCAAAGAAACTGCATTCATTTCTGAAGGATCAAGAACAGAGTTTTCCATTAACCAACTCACAGTGAAAGGAAACAACTGAATGGATAACAAAAGCCTGTTGGGTCCATCAATTGGTTAATTCTTACCCTTCCAAGCTTCCTGCAGGAAAGCACCTACAAGGAACCAGACCAGGACAATTCTGGGAAGTGGACTTTACTGAAATTAAGCCAGCAAGGAATGGACTTAAATATCTCCTAGTCTTTGTAGATACATTTTCAGGATGGATTGAAGCCTTCCCCCCAAAAAAAAGAAAAGAAAAGAAAAGAAATGAAACAGCGCAAATGGTGGTCAAGAAGATCCTGGAAGATATTTTTCCAAGGTACGGCCTGCCTAAAGTAATAGGGTCTGATAATGGACCGGCGTTCGTGGCCCAGGTAACTCAGAGGTTAGCAAGGACCCTGGGGATTAATTGGAAGTTACATTGTGTTTACAGACCCCCGAGTTCAGGACAGGTAGAAAGAATGAATAGAACCATTAAAGAGACCATAACGAAATTAAACTTAGAAACCGGCATAAAAGATTGGGCTATGTTCCTGCTTTATGTACTGTTTCATGCAAGAAATACTCAATCTATTTCTTTGTGTAACCTCACACCCTGTGAAATTCTCTATGGTGTCCCTCCTCCAGTAAGGGACCTACCCCAACTCTAAGACCTAACGATTCCTTCCACACCCCCTTGCTTAACAGACTTAAAGCTCTTGAAAGAACTCAGGGATACCTGTGAAAACAGATGGCCACTGCCTACCAACCTGGGGATGAGGGGACTCTACAGCGATATCAAGTAGAGACTTCGTCTATGTAAGACGACATCTGGTGTCATCCCTGGAACTCCGCTGAAAAGGACCATACCAGGTGCTACTTATAACACCTACAGGGTAAAGGTAGTCAAAATCACTTCCTGGATCCCTACCTCTCATCTCAAGCCTGTGCCCTGTCCAGACTCTGGCTGGAAACTGGAAAAGACTGGAAACCCTTTCAAATTGTGGATTCGCTGTGTGGATAAGGCTATAGACTCTCCCCTTGACCACCAGTAGTCCTAACCCTTATAAGCCTGTTCAGCAGCGATGGCTGATCACAAATCCTACTGGAACGGAAGTATGGTCTATCTTGCATACAGCCCGCTTACGGACCTGGTGGCCATCTCTCCAGCCAGACATTTGTCAGCTGCGTATAGGTCTTCCCGATTGGGATATCCCTAATGAAGAGGAACCCACTAAAATTCCATTAAATTCCTTCCATACCATAGATAATGGAAACAAACATTATTGATGTAGGGACACGCGAGCCAGATGCTGGTTGGCTAGCCTAGATTACTATGTTTGCCCAGTGTACTATCAAAGCCACAAACAGTCAAGGCTGTGTGCGGGGAACGCCAACATCTTCTGTAAGTCATGGGGATGTGAGCATACAGGGACTGCCACATGGAACCCAAAATACTCATGAAATTCTCTACACAGCATTGGCCATATTACCAATTAGACAACCAAAACCGATGGCCCCCAGAGGGGTCTCTAGATCCTCAAATTCTGTGTGACCTTTTTTACTTCTGCAAGTGCTCAAAAGGGTGAAAGGAGATTCCTCTATGTGGAGGCCTTTTCTCTCCTTTGCTAACATCGTGAACTATGCTTCTCCAATACATGCTCACCCTCAGCCTTCTGCTCTAGACTCTCTGTTGTCACTCCCACCTCATCAACTTGATTTCTCCCCTCCAATTACTATATTAAAAACCCAAACCTCCACCGTTTCTCAGACCATTGCCCCCTTGCTGAGGTAGCAGGTACTGAGGTAACCCTCCACTCACTCACTCCTCTCTTCTCCTGTCAGTGCCCACACTGGGTCCCACCAGGTCCTCTTACCAGCTAACCCAAAGCTCAAACCAGCTGAGAAGAGCCCTCAGACCCCTATCCAAGATGTAATGAAATGGCCTTTAAAGTTGCTTTGCCATCACTGAAAACAGGTTACTAAGAATTTAAAGTCCCTTACAGGCTTTTTGGGATACTCACTCCCATCTCCCGATCTGTTCTACCCGTTCTACTACTCATGTTTTTGTTGCTAGGAAGATCTCAAAACCCTTTTCCATTATTTTTTTTACATCTCTCCTTCCTCATTCTCAGATCCAAAGAGCTGCTCTCAGCCCTGCATTCCCCGTCTTCCCCCTCTGTACCAGGCCCACAGGAAAGTCTTAACTGACCTTATCCAGAAGTTTTCACCATGGCTAACTTTAGGACTTTCAGCAAAAGAGTCCCTATAAAAGAGTTCAGTGTAGATAAACTTCCTCTTTTTGTGTTGCCCTGGTCTACCTGGCAACTGGCTGAAAAAAATCAGCACTCCTGAGCTAGACACACCCTTACTAGTTTTTCACAACATATGTGATCAAGGCTTCTGTCCTTTAGCTGGGGCTTCATAGAGATGGCTACATTGCTAAGATGAATAAGTTACAAACTGGGCTCCATGGAAACAGCTGGCAGGGGGAAAAAAAGGGAAAAAAAAGCTCTCCCCCACCCAGGTGTCCTTGAAAATTTAACTTGCCCAGAACTGAGGAAAAATCAGAAACAAAAACTGCTCTTTGTGAACTTCTGCAGACTGTGAAATTCAGAGCCCCTTCCCTTACATGTTGGGTACAAAATTCTGAAACTACCTAAACTTGGGTTTCAGGGGATTAATTGATTACAACAGGAGCAATGCCCTCTGAATCTGGTTGCAACCAAATATGACTGTTTCCTTGTCTTTGGTGCTATCTTAGGTGCCTTGCCTTGTCCGTCCCTACAACAATATAATTCTATATACTTAAACGTTGTTTATGTTTTTATGAAATGGTCAACAGAAGTGATTAATTGTGTAATGGTGCAGATGTTTCCCAGAGTGCTCTATTATGACGCAGGTTCATTGGAAGATCAAATAGAGGGGCATACAACCCGGTTCAGTTGGGAACATATATCTCTCACCTTAGCCATTCTATTATGAATAGGAGTTGCTGCCTGGGTTCGCACAGGAACCACTGCCCTGGTCCATGGGACACAACAAATGACCCAATTAGAAGAAGCAATAGATCAAAACTTAAAGATATTAGAAAATTCCATCACAACTTTGCAGGAATCTTTTACCTCTCTCTTTGAAGTTGTTTTACAGAAAAGTCGAGGTTTGGACCTCCATTTCATGAGAGAAGGGAGCCTTTGTGCTGCATTGAGGAAAGAATGATTTTTTTTTTTTTTTTTATGTCGACCATACTGGAGTTGTAACAAACCCTATGAGTAAATTAAAAAGATGCCTTGAAGAGCATCAAAGAGAGATAGAGACCCAAAATTGGTGGTTTGAGTCTTGGTTTACACAGTCCCCCTGGTTAACTACGTTTTAATCAACCCTGGCCGGTCCAATAATAATCCTCATTTTATTGCTTACTATAAAACCCTGTTTCTCAACCATGTAATTTCTTTTCTCCAAGCTCAAATTGGACAAGTTAAACTTATGTTAATACCCCACTAGCATACATAAAATGTGACACCCCCCAACAATCACTTTTATGATTAAAAGTAGCCAGAAGAAGAAGTGGGGAATGAAATGTTAATAAAATATGTACTTGTCACTTCCTGTTTTCTGTATGATTAACAAAACACTGTTGAAATGTTGAGAAATGTTTCCTAATCTTGTTCCCAGAATGTGCTGTCCCCAACTGCCAAACTGCAGAATGTACTCCCTCACGCGTTTACACACAAACCGCTAACTCCCCCTGACCCATCAATAAACTTCCCTCCCTCCCCTCTCC
Organism: Callospermophilus lateralis; assembly: GCF_048772815.1. NCBI lineage: Eukaryota > Metazoa > Chordata > Mammalia > Rodentia > Sciuridae > Callospermophilus > Callospermophilus lateralis. The sequence continues at coordinate 1,556,590 of NW_027513022.1, forward strand.
AAGAAAATTATATAAGTTCTGCTTAAGATGTTCTCAGGGCTCTCTGCTCTATTCAAATGAGCTCTAAGCCCCAGCATTCTGGACCCCAAATAAACCCTTTCTGTTGCATGAGATAGTCTCTTGGTGGTCTCATCCTCTGACACTCGCCCTACATTTACTTGGATGATTGAATGTAGATGAGAACATCCATTCAAAAGTGATAGTCGGTAAAATTAGGAAGATAGTCGGTAGGTTTAGGAAGAAGAGTGAGTATAAAATTTGGAACAAAAGTTCTTTAGCAATAGGGTTTCGGTTACAGAGTGAATGTAAATGTCAACACAAGTGAAGAGTCAGTCACAATGATGAATTGGAGAAAATATGTTGGAATGCAGATATCAATACAGACATTACAAAATCAGGAAAAGTATAAAGTCAGTGATAGAATTAGACATTTTCAACAGGGTTGAGTTTGAATATATAATCTTAGGAAGAAACGAATATGTAGTCATCAATTGGATTGATATTTGAGAGCAATAGGCAAATTGGACATTGATGTTTTTAGTAATCCATGTTCACTTTCCATTTAGGCTTTGGTACAAATATAAGTTTGACCTTTGAATTTTGTGTCCAGAATATTACTGTGATAACATGTATATATTGATCGGGTGACATAAGTAATTCTTCCACCATTTTTGGGAGCAATATTTTGAAGACTTATAAATTAGTATTTGGGGTACAAACAGGTGTACCCGGTGTCTATGAATATAGAGATAATGCATGAATAGACCAACTGTGAATAAGTAATATAACTGCTTCCACTTTAAATGGTGGATTGAATTGATATCTGAAAATATAAAAAATCGTATATTGATATACAATCATTCATTCCAACAAGTTATACATCAATGTTAATATTAGGGTTATGGTTTATCATGAAGGGTGTGTGAGTTTTGCTTCAATGTGATTATAAAAATCGAAAATAATGTGTTTGTAAAAAAGAATCTTGAGAAGACCACTCAAGAAATATGGAAGAATACATGTGTTCTAAAGTAGGAAGTGATTGAAAGTGAAAAAATGCCTATAATTTTGTGATCTTTTTGATGAAATATATATCCTATGATGTGCATAAACTGAAGAAATAGTAATGTACCAGTGTTGAATTAAAATGAACATCAAAATATACATCATGTTCCATATGAATCTTCTTGCATTGAGGTTAAACTGGGTCAGTTACTCTAGATATATTAGGATTTGTATGCAACATTCACTGAAGTTAGTTTTCAGTACTAAAAACAAAAAAGTATTTCAGGTGGATGAATATTTCTGAGAATAATATTTAGAAAAGATGATCATAAATCCACATACAAGAATATGAATGAATTAAGGGAGTGTATATTAAGATACAAATATTTCATATTTTAAAAAATCTGGAGAATGTGTGTATGTATATATATATATATATATATATATATATATATATATATATATATATATACACACACACACACACACACACATATATATACATACAAACACACATATATATACATACACACACACACATTAAAAACTAGCAATATATATGCTATTCGAAATTCATAATGAAATATATATCATTCACAGATCTAAAAATATTCATTTTACTGAACATGGATTTATATATAATGTTGTAAAACTAGGAAGCTCACCCATTGGTTATATTTTCAGTTCCAACAGCGTTTAGGAGGAGTGATCTTCTCTCACAATTTGTATCTGCCAAGTCGTTCACCTCACAAGAATGTAGGTGTGGTACCAGGTAGGATTCTATATGTGTTTATTGCTGTTGCATTGGGAGTTTAGTAATTGCTTCATGGAATCCAAGGAGTTCAACTGGGACACAGTGCTGGAGCGAGTTCTCTCAGGCGTGGTGCGTTAGGGTATGCAGGAGAATGCACCAACCAGGCTTCTATCCCACATAACTTGCCCCCTTAAACATAGCAACCTGATTGTAAACATTGCCGTGAAACGTCACCATATAACAAGATGCCTTTGCATAGGAGGGTCTGCTGATTGCACCATGTCAGTCACAAGCCATTTGGAAGCCAATGGCAGATCCACATGGCCCCACCACAGATGTTTTTTCACACACCTGCCAACCACTACTCTAGGACAACTACTCAGCAGGCTCCAACTTATTTTCATGAAACCCAATCAATCAAGGCACTGTCTGGTACACTCATGATCAGCAACAGAATATCCAATGGTTCTCCAGTGCCACCTGGTCATGGGAAATTGAAAATTTTCATGGTATTTATCTAGCCATTTTTCACGGATGAAGTTGGATGCACTGTGGGTTTCAATTCATTCAGGAACCATTAAATGTTGAGGAAACTCATTTCAATGTAAGTTCTGGAGAATTCTCACAGGCAAGGCTTCCCAAAGAGTGGCCAAAAGGTCACATGAAGCCAGGGCCATTGAGGTCTAAAATGTGATGTCATTGTCTGTTTTGACTCTCAACAATGGCTTCCAAGTCTTTCAGAATAAAATCATGTGATATCCTGGTTGAGATCAGAGTGCCCTGTGGAAAGCTACCCTGGGCCTTCATCTCAGTTTCCAAGGATGACTCTCATGCGTGGCTTCCTCAAATCCCAACACAATTCATAGCAATACTTCTCTGAGGTGAGTTCCAGAACTCAGTCTCTAAGGGGAATCACACCAGAGTTCAAGCCCAGGTGGACCCAGTCATCTCTTCCAACTGCCACACAAATGACCACAATAAAACCGAAATTCTCCCACATGGTCCTCATCTTCTTCCATATTGACACTCATCATAACCTCTGGCTGGAGGTGTCCATGAGGGACGCAGCCCAAGACAGTGTCCAAAATAAGCTCCGTTGCTCCTCATTTGCCTAAATTCAGGGTGGCCTGGACACCCTTCCTTTGTACCAGGAGTGATCAAAAAGGCCTGCCTGTCATACTGCTCCACTTTTCCCATTTGAGGCCTATTGAGTGTCACTTAAAGATACTTTATGTGAATTGGAGTGATGAGAAACCTAAGCACCTACGGGATAGCCTCAGAAGGGCTTTGACGAACTCATCTGACCCAAATGATCCCTATTCTCACTTGATGGAATTCAGGAACCTTACAGAGGAAGGCAGAAGACTTCATCCACAATTACAGCTCTTTTTGCCATTTTTGATTTGGATGCACACATGGGATCTTTCTTTAGATCCATCAGGTGCTGAGAATCTAAGTCAAAGAATCACACTGGGCCAAGAGGCTGATTCAGACACAACTCTTTCCAAATCAATTAAGTAAAGAGCCAAAGGTGAAGCCGATTTATTTCCATTTGAAAACTATTTTCTTCAGGATTCACAAAGGGGTGGTGTGAGACAAAGACTTCCTGACTCTCAGGGCAACAGAACAATAGGTAAGCAAATGGCCCAAAGCAGGGTTTCTCCACTGAGACTTTCCTGGTCAACTGATATCTGAGTTTTCTCAGATGCTCGTCATTTCCTTCAGCTATCCAGAACATTGCCTTGTCACAGAGCTTGGGTGTGGTACATAACTTAGACACAAAACCATGAGCCTATTCTGGAGAGTGTCCAGAATTCTGGAGGAAAACAGCAACTTAAGAAGGTAGTAGGTATTGCCCATTAATAAGGCAATCCACAGTCCATTCATAAAATGGGCAGGATGAATGCTGGGAAGCTTTCTACTAGACAGGACATATCCATTGATGCATTCTCTTTTCTAATGTCTACAACCACGGACACAGTGTGATACACAGACCCAGAAACACTTGCCTTGTTAAATGACTTACTAAAAACAGTTCACTCCAAACCAAACAAACTGACTTTTCTTCCTATTCTCAGAACATGAGACAAAACCACCAACCCACACCCACACCGACAATGACACCTTCTTCCCCCAAATAGGTATGAGACTATCCGGAGTATCCTCTGACTGGTGGGCCATACTATGTTCCCCCGAAATGTCCTGTCCTGTCTCAGATCTGGTCTCCTTGGCCAACTCTGTGAAGTTGTCAGGAGCCAGGAGTGAGCCACTACCTGCTTTTCCAGGAAAAACCCCTCTTCCAAGCTTTCCAGGCATTTGGCTTCCTCACCTTAGTAGGTACCAAGAAAGACTGATTCTGTCCTTGGTAAATCCAAACAAGTGAGACCACTGGGACTGGGACTGCGACTGGATCTGTGTGCCTGGCGTCCTGGATCCCATGTTCAGAGAGTTCCATCAATAAGGAAGTGCTTTGAGGTCATTTCCTTCAGGAACTGAATGAGATCACTGCCTCGGCAACCACTTTGTCCTAAGAGTTTCTTCCAACGGTCCCATGAGATGGAGGCTGCTCCTACTTCCTGTGACACTTTCACAAGTTAGAATAGTATATCAACCATAGGGAACCAGGAACAGCTCTCCACACAGTCTTGGTTTGTCCATCTTCTCTACATTAAGATGAGAGAGGCTGATTCAGAAACATCCCTTCATACTGACCAGGTTGTTTGCAATGGAAGATAACTTTTGCTCTCTCAGGTCCTTCATACCTGCCTACATCTTCTCCAGTGATCATTTCTGCATGGAGCTTTGAGGTTCTCAGCAGATGGAAGATCCACTACATTCCTGTATTGTAAGATCAACACTGTCCCTGCTCTTCTGTAAACATGTTATTAACACAAACAGTGTATGGTTAGTGTTAATAACATGTTCCATTTGGGTTAGGAATTATTCTGCTGCATGAATAATGGTATTGGAAACTTGTGATTATTTTAAGAATATAGAGATGAAATATATGTATGAAAAAAGAAATCTAAGTAAGATTTGAAGCCCAGAAGGGCATTGGGCCCTTAATTGTGATACTTAGCGTTGAATTACATTCTGCACCGATGTCTCAGATAAATCAATATACAATAGCATAAGACCTTGTACCTTGAATGATTGGATGTAGAAGAGAACATCCAGTCAAAAAGGGATACTCGGTAGGATTAAGAAGATAGTTAGTATGTTTAGGAAGAAGAGTGAGTATAGGATTTGGAACAAAAGTTCTTTAGCAATAGGTTATTTATTAGGGTGTGAATGTAAATGTCAGCACATGTGAAGAGTCAGTCACAATGATGAACTGGGGAATATATGTAGGAAAGCAGATAGCAATAGAGACATAATGAAATCAGGCAAAGTATAAAGTGAGGGATAGGATTAGACATTTTCAATTGGGTTGAGTTTGAATATATAATTTTAAGAAGAAACACATATGTAGTCACCAATAGGATTGACATTTGAGAGCATTAGGGAACCTGGACATGGATGTTTTTAGTAATCCATGTTTTCTTTCCATTAGGGCTTTTATACAATCATAAGTGTGACCTTTGCATTTTGTGTCCAGAATATTTCTGTGATTAAATGTATATAAAGATCAGGTGACATGAGTCCACATCCACCATTTCAGGGAGCAATATTTTGAAGACGTATAAATTAGTATTGGGGGTACAAAGAGGTGTACACTGTGTCTATGAATATAGAGATAATGCATGAATAGACCATAGTGTGAATAAATAATATAACTGGTTCCACTTTAAATAATGGATAGAATTGATATCTGAAAAGATATAAGAAATCTTATATTGACATACAATCATTCATTCAAACCAGTTATACATCTAATGGTAATATCAGAGTGATAATTAATATGAATGGTATGTGAGTTTTGCTTCAAAAGTGATTATGAAAATCAAAATTAATGTGTTTGGTATAAAATCTCATGAAAAGACCAGTCAAGAAACTTAGAGGAATACATGTGTTCTGAAGCAGGAAGTGATTGAAAGTGAAACAAATGCCTATAAATTTTTGAACTTGTGGATGAAATGATATATCCTATGATGTCCATAAACTGAAAAAATAATAATGTACCAATATTGAATAAAAATAAACTTCAAAATACACATCATGTCCCGTAGGATTCTACTTGCATTGATGTTAAACTGATTCAGTTACTGTAGAAATATTAGGATTTGTAAGCTCCATTCACTGAAGTTAGTTTTCAGTACTAGGAAATAAATATGTATTTCAGGCGGATGAATATTTCTGAGAATTATCTTGTGAAAAGTTGATTATAAACCACATATAGAAACATGTGTGAATTTAGGGAGTGTATAATAAGACATATATATTTCATATTTTGAAAAATCTGGACAGTATATATATATATATATATATATATATATAGATATAGATATAGATATAGATATAGATATAGATAGATATAGATAGATAGATAGATAGACACACACAGACATTATAATGTAGCAATATAAATGCTAATCGAAATTCACCGTGTAATACATATCATCCACATATCCAAAAATATTCATTTTACTGAACATCGATTTATATATAATGTTGTTCATCTAGGAAATTCACCAATAGGTTTAATTTTCAGTTCTATCATTATTTAGGGGGAGTGATATCTTATCACAATATGTATCTTTCAAAATCAGCGAGCTTACAAAAATGTACTTGTGATACCAGGTAGGATTCTAAATATGCATAAAAAATACATGTGATGAATAGGCTACAGAGAATGGGAGACAGAAATTTACATATGTGTTAACTTTAAAAACTCATGGAGAACTATTACAATGAAAAGTTTACTAGATTTATAACACATACCCTTGATAAAGCAGTAGGGAAGTCCAAGTATACACCATGCCTCCTATGAACCGCCTGTATTTCTATTCTGTTAGGTTTCTTGTTCTCCATCATATTAGGATTAGTAGTCAGAGTCTAGTAGGTTATGGGTTAATGTCAGGGATTCAGTATTTCAAATGGAAAATATGAAAATGAATCTAATGTGTATGCAAATATGTGCTACACAAAAATCATCCCACTCTCATCCAGAACAATGCCTTGACATAACCTTCGCCCCAATTAAGACACAATTAGTGGAGAAGAGTTAGAAAATCTGTGAATACGTATGTGGAAATGAAAATGCTCAGGAGTTCACAGCCTTGGAGGCGGTAGAGAAATTTCCAAAAGTATGGGATAGGGTAAATACTCCACAAATATGGAGTTCTGCTGGCCTAATGACTCTTTGAGAAACTGCCTTTGAAGTTGGGACCTTGTAATATATGTTGTTGTCAGGAGCTTCAGCTTCCTTTGTAGTGAGACAATCAAAGCTGGATCTGCATATATGTGACCTGAAGGACATGGTTTCTTATTTTCTAGTGAACATGAGGCAGCAGCTCTGAATTCCCTCATTGTAGGTAAACTGTGGCCACTGGGAGCTAAGTGTCTCCTCGTTTGGACTGAGAAGCCATTTGGTCATCCTCCACTTTTCCTGGTGATTCTTACTGCTGCACTGGGAGTTTGGTATTGGCATCAGTAAATACCATGAGTTCAACGGGGACACAGTGCTGGAGGGAGTACTCTCACGTGTGGTGGGTCAGGGTGTGCAGGAGAACGCCCCAACCAGGCTTCTATTCAACAAAGCTTGCCTCCTTGTCTGCAGCAACCCAATTCTGAACATTGCCCTAAAACCTCTCAATGTAACAAGATGCCTTAACATATAAGGGTCTGCTGGCTGCACCATGTCAGTCACAAAGCATTTGGAAGCCAATGGCAGATCCATGTGGCCCCATCACAGATGTTTTATCATACACCTGCAAACCACTGCTCTAGGCCCACTACTAAGCAGGGTCCAACGTACTGGCACCTTTGTTCTACACCATTTTCATGAAACCCAGTAAATCAAGGCACTGTCTGGTACACTCATGATCAGCAACAGAACATCCAAAGATTCTCCAGTGCCACCTGCTCTTGGGAATTTCAAATATTCCATGGTATTTATCTAGCCATTTTTCAAGGATGAAGTTGGTGTCACTGTGGGTTTCAATTCATTCAGGAACCATTAAATGGTGAGGAAGCTCATTTCAATGAAAGCTCAGGAGAACTCTCACAGGCAAGTCTTCCCAAAGAGTGGCCAAAAGGTCAAATGAAGCCTGGCCCATTGAGGTCTACAATGTGAGTTCCATGTGTGATTTGACTCTCAAGTATGGCTGCCAAGTTTTTCAGAATGAAATCATGTGATATCCTAGCTGAGATTCCCAGTGCTCTGTGGAAAGCCATGCTGGGCCTAAATCTCAGTCTCCAAGGGCAATTCTCATGCGTGGCCTTCTAATATCCCAACAGAATTCATGGTAATACTTCTCTGAGTTCAGTTCCAAAACTCAGTCTCTAAGGGGAATCACACCATAGTTCAAGCCCAGGTTGACCCAGGAATCTCTTCCTACTGCCACACAACTGACCACAATTAATACCAAAACACTCCCACATGGCCCTCATCTTCTTTTATATAGACACTCATCATAACCCCTGGGTTGAGGTTTCCATGAGGGGTGCATACCAAGACAGTGCCCAAAATAATCTCCCTTGCCTCTAATTTGCCTAAAGTCAGGGTGGCCTGGAAACCCTTCCTGTTAACCAGGAATGATCAAATAGGCCTGCCATTAATACTGATCTACTTCTCCAAATAATCACACTGGGAAAATATGCTGATTAAGACACATCTCTTTACAAAGCAATAAAACAAAGAGCCACAGGTGATGCCTATTCATTTCCATTTGAAAACTCTTTTCTTCAGGATTCACAAAGGGGTGGCCTAAGGCAAAGACGTTCTAGATATTCACAGCACCAGAACCATAGGTAAGCAAAATTCCCAAAGCAGGGTTTCTCCACATAGACTTTACTGTTCACACTGATATCTGAGTTTCCTGAGATGCTCCCATTTCCTTCAGCTCTCCAGTACATGGCCATGTCACAGAGCTTGGAGGTGGTACATATCTTGGACAGAAAACCATGAGCCTATTCCGGAGAGTGGCCAGAATTCAGGAATAAAACAGGAAATTAGGAAGTTAGTCATTGCTACCCATCCATAAGGAAAGCTGCAGTCCAATCATGAATCGGGCAGTATGAATTTTGGGAAGCATTATACTAGACAGAACACATTCATTGATGCATTATGTTTTCTAATGTCTACAACTACAAACACAGTGGGATACATAGACATAGAAACACTTGCCTTGTCAAACAACTTACTAGAAACAGTCCACTTCAAATCAAACAAACTGCCTTTCCTACCAATTTTCAGAACATGAGACAAAACAACAAACTCACACCCACAACAACATAGGACTTTCTTACCCAAGTAGGTCTTTGACTCTCCGGAATTTCCTCTGACTGTTGTACCATACTATGTTCCCCCAAAATGCCCTGTACTGTCTCAGAGCTGGAATTTTTGGCCAACTCTTTGAAGTTGTCAGGAGCCAGCTTTGAGCCACTACCTTCTTTCTCAGGGAAGGCCACTCTCCAAAGCTCTCCTGGCATTTGGCCATTCTCAAATCAGTAGGTACCAAGAAAGACTGATTCTGTCCTTGGTAAAACCAAACAAGTGAGCCCACTGGGACTGGGTCTGGGACTGGTTCTGTGTGCCTGGCTTCCGGGATTTCAAGTTCAGAGTGTTCCAAGACCAAGGAAGTGAGATAGGTCACTTCCGTTCGGAACTGAATGAGGTCACTGGTTTGGCAACCACTTTGTCCTAACAGTTCCTTCTAAGGGTCCCATGAGATGGAGGCTGCCCCTACTTTCTGTGACACTTTCACAACTTAGAATGGTATATCAACCATAGGCACCCAGGAACAGCTCTCACACAGAACTGGTTTGGTCCATCTTCTCTACATTAAGAAGAGAGAGGCTGATTCACACACATCCCTTCATCCTAACCAGGTTGTTTGCCTTACAAGATGACTTTTGCCCTCTCAGGTCCTTTATAGCTGCCTTCATCTTCCCCAGGGATAATTTCTGCATGGACCTTTGAGGTTTTCAGCGGGTGGAAGATCCCCTATATTCCTCTATATTAAGACCAACTCTGTCCCTGTTCTTCTATAAAGTTAGATTGAGGGAACAATGTATGATTAGGGTTAATAACATGTTCAATTTGAGTTAGGAATCATTCTGCTGGATGAATAATGGTATTGGGAACCTGGGATATTTATAAGAATATAGATGTGAAATATAAGTATGAAAACAGAAATCTAGGTAAGATTTTAAGCCCAGAAGGGCATTGGGTCCTTGATTGGAATACTTAGCATTGAATTTCGTTCGCACAGATGTCTCAGATAAATCAATATACAATGGCATATCACCTTGTACCCTGGATGATTGAATGTAGAAGAGTTCATCCAGTCAAAAAGGGATAGTTGTTAGGATTAGGAAGATAGTCGGTCTGTTTCGGAAGAAGAGTGAGTATAGGATTTGGACCAAAAGTTCAATAGCCCTAGGTTTTCGGTTAGAGAGTGAATGTAAATTTCAGCACATGTGGAGAGTCAGTCACAATGATGAACTGGGAAAATTATGTAGGAAATCAGATATCAATACACACATTATGAAACCAGGCAAAGTATAAAGTGAATGATAGGATTAGACATTATCAATAAGGTTGAGTTTCAATATATAATCTTAGGAAGAAACAAATATGTAGTCACAAATATGATTGACATTGGAGAGCATTAGGCAACCTGGACATGGATGTTTTTAGTAATCCAGGATCACTTTCCATCTAGGATTTGCTACAATCAGAAGTGTGACCTTTGCATTTTGTGATCAGAATATTACTGTGATAAAATGTATATGTAGATCAGGTGACATGAGTATTTCTTCTAACATTTCTTGGAGCAATATTTTGAAGAGATATAACTTAGTATTGGGGGTACACAGAGTTGTACCCTGTGTCTATGAATGTAGAAGTAATGCATGAATTGACAATACTGTGAATAAATAATATACTGTTTCCACTTTAAATCATGGATTGAATTGATATCTGAAAATACGTAAGAAATCTTATATTGATATACAATCATTCATTCCAACAAGTTATACATCTAATGGTAATATTAGGGTTATGTTTTATCATGAAGGGTGTGTGAGTTTAGCTTCAAAAGTTATTATGGAAATGGAAAATAATGTGTTTGGAAAGAAATCTCATAAAAAGATGAGTCAAGAAATATAGAGGAATTCATATGTTCTGAAGCAGGATTTGATGGTAAGTATAAAAAAAGCCTATAAATTTCCTAACTTGTGGATGAAATATATATCCTATGATGTGCAAAAACTGAAAAAATAGTAATGCACCAGTGTTGAATGAAAATGAACGTCAAAATACACATCATATCCCATAGGAATCTACTTGCATTGATGCTAAACTGGGTCAGTTACTGTAGAAATATTATGATTTGTATGCACTATTCACTGAAGTTAGTTTTCAGTAGTAGGAAACAAATACGTATTTCAAGTGGATGAATTTTTATCAGAATAATCTTGTGAAATGTTGACTATAAATTTACATATATGAACACGAATGAATTTAGGGAGTGTATAATAAGAAACATATATTTCATATTTTGAAAAATCTTGAGAGTGTATATATATATATATAGATATGTGTGTGTGCATTTATGTATATATATATATATATATATATATATATATATATATATATATATACACACACACACACACACACACACACACAGACACTAAAATGTATCAATATGCATGCCAATCGAAATTCACTATGAAACATATATCATCCACAGATCCAAAAATAATCATTTTACCGAACATGGATTTATGTATAATATTGTTCAACTAGGAAGTTCACCCATAGGTTGAATTTTAAGTTCCAACAGCGTTTAGGAGGAGTGATCTCTTCCCATGATTTGTATCTCCCAAGACAGCCAAACTCACAAGGATGTACGTGTGATACCAGTTATGTTTCTATATTTGCATATAAAAATACATGTGCTGAACAGGCTACAGAGAAAGGGAGACAGGAATTCACATATTTGTTAACTTTAAAAACACATGGAGATCTATTTCAATTAAAAACTGACTAGATTTATAACACCTACACTTTATCATGCAAAAGGAAAGTCCAACTATACACCATGCCTTCTCTGAACTGCTTTCATTTCCATTCTGTTTGGTTATTTTTGTCCATCATTTTAGGATTAGTAGTCAGAGTCTATTAGGGTATGGGTTAGTGTCAGGAATTCAGTAATTCGAATGGAAAATAGGAAAATGAATCCAATGTGAATGCAAATATGTGCTACACAAAAATATTCCCACTCTCATCCAGAACATTGCCTTTACATTACCTTTGCCCCAAATAAGACACGATTAGAGAAGAAGAGTTAGGAAATCTGTGAATACATATCTGAAATGGAAAATATTCAGGAGTTCACAATATTGGATGTGGTAGAGGAGTTTCCAAAAGTAAGGGACAGGGTAAACACTTCACAAACATGGAGCTCATTGGACCTAAAGACTCTTGAGAAACTGGCTCTGAGGTTGGGCACTTGAAATATATGTTGTTGTCAGGAATTTTAGCATCCTTTCTAGTGAGACCAACAAAGCTGGGTCTGATCTCTGTGACCTGGAGGATATGTTGTTTTTTTTTTTATTTTCCAATGAACATGAGGAAGCAGTGCTGAATTCTCTCTTTGTAGGTAAACTGTGGCCACTGGGGTCTAAGTGTCTCCCCATGTGGACTGTGAAGCCATTTGATCATCTTCCACTTTTCGAGGTGTTTCTTGCTTCTGCATGGTGAATTTGGTATTTGCTTCAGGAAATACAAGGAGTTCAACAGGTACCAGTTATGGAGGGAGTTCTGTCACGTGTGGTGGGTCAAGGTCTGCAGGAAAATGCACCAACCAGGCTTCTACCCCACATAGCTTGCCCGCTTGTCCATAGCAATCTGATTCTGAACATTGCCCTGAAACCTCTCCATATAACAAGATGCTTTTATATATAAGGGTCTGCTGACATCACCATGTCAGTCTCAAGCCATTTGGAATCCAAGGGCAGATCCACATGGTACCACCACAGATGTTTTATCACATACCTGCACACCACTGCTCTAGGCCCACTACTCAGCAGTCTCCAACTTACAGGGATCTCTTTTCTACACTGTTTTCATGAAACCAAGTAAATCCAAGCACAGTCTGGTACACTCATGATCAGCAACAAGTCATCCAAAGTTTCTCCATTGCCACCTGGTCATGGAAATTTCAAAAAATCCATGGTATGTACATAGCTATTTTTCAAAGATGAAGTTGGAGGCACTGTGGGTTTCAATTTATTTAGGAAACATTAAATGGTGAGGAAGCTCATTTCAAAGAAATCTCTGGAGAACTCTCACAGGCAAGGCTTCCCAAAGAGTGGCCAATATTTCACATGAATCCAGGCCCATTGAGGTCTAAAATGTGAGGTCCATGTGTGTTTTGACTCTCAATTATGGCTGCCAAGACTTTCAGAATAAAATCACGTGAAATCCTGGCTGAGATTCCCAGTGCTCTGTGGAAGCCACCTTGGCCTAGATCTCAGATTTCAGGGTGACTCTCATGTGTTGCCTCCTAAAATCCCAACACAATTCATGGCAATACTTCTCTGAGGACAGTTCCAGAATTCAGTCTCTAAGGGGAATAACACCAGAGTTCAAGCCCAGGTGAACTAAGTCATCTCTTTCAACCGCCACACAAATGACCAGAATTAAAACCAAAACACTCCCACATGGCCCTCAACATCCTCCATATAGACACTTATCATAACCTCTGGCTGGAAATTTCCATGAGGGGTGCAGACAAAGAAAGTATCCAAATAAGTTCCCTTGCCCCTCATTTGCCTAAAGTCAGGGTGGCCTGGACACCGTTCCTGAGAACCAAGAGTGATTAAATAGGCCTGCACTTAATAATGCTCTGCATCTCCAATTTGGGGCCTACTTACTTTCAGGTATAGATTCTTTATGTGATTTGGAGTCATGAGAAAAGCCAAGCACCTCTGGTCTAGTCTCTGCAGGGTTTGAAGAACTCATTTGACCCAAATTATCCCTATTCTCACTTGATGGATTTCAGGAACCTAACAGAGGAAAGCAAAAGACTTAATCCACAATGACTGCTCATTTGGCCATTTTGGTTTTGGATGCACACATGGTATCTTTCTTTAGATCCATCAGGTGCTAAGAATCTAAGCCACAGCCTCACATAGGGTCATGAGGCTGATTCAGACACATCCCTTTCCAAAGCAATCAAGCAAAGAGCCACAGGTGATGCCCATTCATTTGCATTTGACAACTCATTTCTTCAGGCTTCACAAAGGGGTGGTCTGAGGCAAAAAGCTTCCTGAAATTCAGGGCAACAGAACAATTGGTAAGCAAATGGCCCAAAGCAGGATTTCTCCACTGAGACTTTCCTGGTCACACTGATATCTGAGTTTTCTGAGATGCTCGCCATTCCCTTTAGCTATCCAGTACATGGCCATGTCACAGAGCTTGGAGGTGGTATATATATTGGACACATAACCATGAGCCTATTCTGGAGAGTGGAGTGGATTCAGGAACAAAATATAATCTTAGGAAGATAGTAGGTGTTGCCCATTCATAAGGCAAGCCGCAGTCCATTCATAAATTGGCAGGATGAATGTTGGGAAGATTTCTACTATACAGGAGACATCCATTGATGCATTCTCTTTTCTAATGTCTAGAACCACGGACACAGTGGGATACACAGACTTAGAAACACTCGCCTTTTCAAAAGACTTATTAGAAACAATTCACTTCAAACCAAAAAACCGCCTTTATTACCTATTCTCAGAACATGAGACAAAACCACAAACCAACACCCACATCCACAAAGACACCTTCTTCCCCCAAGTCAGTCTGTGACTATCCATAGTGTCCTCTGATTGGTGGGCCATACTATGTTACCCCGAAATGGCCTGTCCTGTCTCAGATCTGGTCTCCTTGGTCAACACTGTGAAGTTCTCAGGAGCCAGCGGTGATCCACTAACTGCTTTCTCAGGAAAGGCCACTCTTCAGAGCTTTCCTGGCATTTGGGCATCCTCACCTCCGTAGGTACCAACAAAGACTGACTCTGTCCTTGGTAAATCTGAACAATTGAAACCACTGCGACTGGGACTGGGACTGAGACTGAATTTGGGTTCCTGGCTTCCTGGATCCCAAGTTCAGAGAGTTCCATCACAAAGGATGTTAGGTGAGGTCACTTCCTTTAAGATCTGAATGAGGTCACTGCCTTGGCAACCACTTTGTCCTAACAGTTGCTTCAAAGTGTCCCATAAAATGGAGGCTGCCCCTACATCCTGTGACACTTTCACAAGTTAGAATGGTATATCAACCATAGGCACCCGGGAAGTGCTCTCCACACTGGCCTAGTTTGGTCCTTCTTCTCCATATTAAGAAGAGAGAGGCTGATTCAGACACATCCCTTCATCCTGACCAGGTTGTTTTCAATGGAAGATGACGTTTGCTCTCTCAGTTCGTACATATGTGCCTACAACTTCTCCAGGGATCATTTTTGCGTGGACCTTTGAGTTTCTCAGCAGTTGGAAGAAACCGTAAATTCCTGTATTGTAAGACCAACTCTGTCCCTGCTCTTCTGTAAAGTTAGATTGAGGGAAGAGTGTATGGTTAGGGTTAATAACAGTTTCGATTGGGGTTAGGAATCATTCTGCTGGATGAATAATGGTATGGCGAACCTTCGATATTTTCAAGAATATATAGGTGAAATATAAGCACTAAAACAGAAATAAAGGTAATATTTGAAGCCCAGAAGGGTGTTGGGCCCTTGATTGCAATATTTAGCATTGATTTATTTTCTGCACAGATGTCTCAGATAAATCAATATACAAATGCATAGGACCTTGTACTTTGGATTATTTATTGTCAAAGAGAACTTCCAGTCATAAAGGGATAGTCGAGGGGCTGGGGATGTGGCTCAAGTGGTAGCGCGCTCGCCTGGCATGCGTGCGGCCCGAGTTCGATCCTCAGCACCACGTACAAACAAAGATGTTGTGTCTGCCAAGTACTAAAAAAAATAAATGTTAAAAAATTCTCTCTCTCTCTCCCTCTCTCTCTAACTCTTTCTTTAAGAAAAAAAATTAAAAAAAAGAATAGTCGGTAGGATTAGGACGATAGTCGGTAAGTTTAGAACGGAGAGTGAGTATAGGATTTGCACCAAAAGTTCTTTAGCTATGGGGTTTCGGGTATAGAGTGAATGTAAATGTCAGCACATGTGAAGAGTCAGTCACAATGATGAAATGGGGAAAATATGTAGGAAAGCAGATTTCAATAGAGACATTAGGAAATCTGGCAAAGTATACTCGGTAATGAAAATTTAGTAAAATAGGTAAATGTCACTTCCCGTTTTTCTGTATGCTTAACAAAACACTTTTGAAATCTTGAGAACTGTTTGCTAATCTTGTTCCCAGAATGTGCTGTCCCCAACTGCCAACCTGCAGAATGTACTCATTCACCCGGTTGCACGCAAACTGCTCACTCGCCCAGACCAAACAATAAAGTTCCCTCTCTGCCCTCTCCAAGCAAAGTATATAAGCTCTGCTTAAGCTGTTCTCAGGGCTCTCTGCTCTATTCAAGTGAGCTCTGAGCCCCAGCATGCTGGACCCCCAATAAAACCTTTGCTTTTGCATGAGACAGTCTTTTGGTGGTCTCTTCACCCGATGCTCGTCTGACCTTTACATATGGAGGTTCCAGTGAGATCCGGCAGCGGCGAACGAGAGACCCCAACAGGCTCCTCTTGGGGTATGTATGGTGCCTCTTTCTGGTTTCAGGTTTCAGGTTAGGGCTTCGCAAAATGGCTGTCAATGAAGAGTGTGACCTCTCTCCGATGGTGGCTGACATACGTGTCACAGAGCCACAGGCCACATCCCTGGGGGATGCACCAGATTACTCGGGAAATCGAGGAGCAATAGTCTCCTCAACTCAGTGATATTTTGTTTCAGATTCGGTATCGCCAGCCCATCGGGTTTGGCCAGATACTTAGTCCTGGTCTCAGTGTTGGAAGTTCCATTGTCTGTCTTTATTTTCTTGTCTTGTCTGTGTCGTGTGTCATCGCTTTTACTGTTTGTGTATCTTTCATTATGGGACAGAGCACTTCAATGCCTCTGTCCCTGACCCTTGATCACTGGACCAAAGTACCCTTAAGGGCTCAGAATCTTTCTTTTTCAGTAAAATTCTGGACCTGGCAGACTCTCTGTGCCTCAGAATGGCCCACCTTTGGATTCGGATGGCCCCTAGAAGGATCTTTCTACTTCCCACTAATTTAAAAAGTCAGAGGATATTGTCTTTCAGCCAGGGCCACATATCCATCCGGATCAACAGCCATATATCTTAACTTGGCAGGACCTCTGCAAATCTCCTCCATGGGTGAAGCATTTCCTTGCCCCTACCCCCGCTCCTACTCCTTCCCCCATGATCTCTCAAACCCTCTGCTCCTCCTCCTCCTCCACCCTCTGTTCTCCCTGAGTCACAAGATTTGACTCTACTGGACTCTCGTCCCCCTCCTTATCTCCTGCCCACGTCCCCCAAAGACCAACACCCTCTAAGTGATTCCCCTGCTGCTGACTCAACCTCTCCACCATTGGAGGAAGATAAGCCAGCCCAGCGCCCTCCAGATAATTTCCCCGCAGCACACACAGCCCCTCCTCCTCTGGAGGAAGCTAGCCCAGCTAAAGGTACTCACCAGCAGTGAATGATTGAAAAACCTGGAACTCGAATGATGCTCCCCCTCATCCCTAGGGGCCAATGATTGACAATGGCCTTGGGGGAAAAATGCAAGCCTACCAGTATTAACCTTTCTCCTCTTCAGACCAATATAACTGGAAAAATAAATATCCCCCTTTTACCGAGGACCCCACCCGGCTCCTAGGTGTGGTTGAGTCATTGATGTTTTCACACCAGCCTACTTGGGATGACTGTCAACAACACCTAGGGTTGTCTCTTCATGATAGAGAAACAAAAGAGAATCCTCCTGGATGCTGGAGAAAATATCCTCTGACCAGATGGGTGACCGACAAAACTTCCCAACATATTCAACCCGGCTTTTCCTTGAATCGACGAAACTGGGACCCCAACACCTTTGAAGGTAGGGAGCATCTGTCCACTTATCGCTGGTCTCTAATTGTGGGTATCTTAGTGGCCGCTAGGCGACTAACAAATTTTGCCAAGTTAAGAGAGATTATTCAAGGGCCTGATGAATCTCCCTCTATGTTTTTAGAGAGAATTATGGAGGCATATAGGAGATATACTCCTTTCGATCCTCAGGCAGAGGATCAAAAGGCATCTGTCAAGATGGCCTTTATGGGCAAGCTGCCCTGGATATTAAAAGAAAGTTACAATGCTTAGATGGATTACAAGATATGACTTTGAGAGATTTAGTCAGAGTAGCCGAGAAGGTATACTATAAGAGAGAAACTGAGGAAGAGTAGGGAGCAAAGGGAGGATAAAAGAAACAAAAACAGACTAAGGCATTGACTAAGGTCCTGGTCACAACAACAAATAGGCCAGAAATAAGAAACATGGAGACAGGAATGGATATCGGGGCCCATACTAGAGGCCACCCCTGGCCTCAATTTAATGTGCCTACTGTAAAGAAAAAGGACACTGCTTCAAAGAGTGCCATTGAAAGAGACAGCCACTCTAGCCAGCCATTCTGACTCTGGAGGATGACTAAGAACGTTGGGGCTCAGATGCCCTCCGAGAGCTCAGGGTAAATTTTTAAGTGGAGGGGACCCCAGCAAACTTTGAAGTGGATACAGGGGCAATATACTCTGCCCTTAAGGCCCCATTGGTCTCTCTATCAAATAAAAGGTCTCTAATTCAAGGGGCTAATGGCAGAAAATATCGGGCTTGGACAGCTAAGAGGACCATGGACCAGGGGAAAGGAAAAATCCATCACTCGTTCTTAGTAATCCCAGAATGCCCGGCCCCATTGATGGGCAGAGATCTGCTCACCAAGCTCCGGGCCAAAATAACTTTTAACCCTGAAGGACCACAAGTGGAATTTCTAAATCCTTCAGTAAAAACTCCTATAGTCACGGCTCTATATATGTCAGTAGAAAATGTACATCAACTCACTCAACTTGGTTCAAAGAAATTGCATTCATTCCTGAAGGATCAAGAACAGAGTTTTTTACTAACCGACTCAAAGCAAAAGGAAATAACTGAATGGGTAACAAAAGCCTGTCAGGTCTGTCATGGATAATGCTTACCATTCCAAGCTTCCTGCAAAAAAGCACCTACGAGGAACCAGACCAGGACAATTCTGGGAAGTGGAATTTACTAAAATTAAGCCAGCAAGGTTTGAAATTAAATATCGCCTAGTCTTTGTAGATATATTTTGAGGATGGATTGAAGCCTTTTCCAGGAAAAAAGAAAAAAAAAAACGAAACAGCGCAAATGGTCGTCAAGAAGATCCTGAAAGATATTTTTACAAGATACGGCC